>NC_139950.1:2887100-3487100 GCF_963454915.1 Gymnoscopelus microlampas | reverse complement strand
ATTAAAGTTAATTTGTCCTGGGATTTAGGAAAAATCTCAGGGATAAACTAGTGGAAAAGAATTGTTGCTAAATTAAATTGGTCATGATTTGCTATGAAGTAAAGTCAATTTGAGATCAAATATTAGCCACAATGTCCAAAAAGTATTTCAAACAAATTGAGAACATTAAGTTGAACTGTTAATTGTTTCAAAATATGGGTTTGGAGCCACTTATGAAATGTGTGTTGAAATGTAATCTGTATGAGTATGGGATCAGAGCAGTTTACAGAGAGCCATACTAAACAATTGTTTTACCGAGCCGTTATCTAAAGAGCCAAAAAGCTCACGAGGAATGTACTGTGTGTGTCCTGGATCCTAGATCAGACACACAGGTGGCAGGTGTGGAATAATCTATGATTATGAAAGATAATTGTGGATTATTATTAATGATATAGTATTGTACTTTATTTCAACTGTCCTGTTGGAGTAATTTAATGTCCCTTCAAGTTGAGTCTAGCAAGCCCACTGTAGACCCCCTGCTAAGCAAGCAGCCTCAAAGGGTTCTCCTTGCATACCAGCGGGGGTAGGTGTGAGACAAGTTAAAATGGTGGATAAGGGACAAAGGCTTTGTGTGATAAGAAGCCGTACAGTACCAAGAGCAATGCCTTGTGGGTAACCAGAACTTCCTGTTGCTTTCTGCCCTAAAGGCGGACCTTATGTGTGAAGTTGATATAATAGGCTGCCTGAGCACAGGACCTCAGATTCGATTGAGCTGTGCTAGGGTATGGGACCTAGTACAGTTTACTAACAACTTGGCGAGAGAATGGATGGACTAAAGTAAGTGAGAATTAACTATGTAACGATTATAACTCTGATGTGTTCATAATGGGATGAGGATTCACGTCATTTAATATTGTTGTTCTCTGTGTTTTGTTTTCTTACAGGTTTAATAACCTAACCGGTCTGTCTAAGTGATGTAACTAACGTCTGTTTATACCATAGCCTGACGCTGACTTAATGAACCAGCGCCAGGTCTATCTGTAACTGACCATGTAACTTATGTATTCGATTTATGTATTATGTGTGATTTAGTGAATAAATATCTAAAAGACAACTGATTTGAGTGATTAGCTTAGAACACCAACCTCTCTCGACCCCCTCTTTCATTGGGCTTTAGCAACCGTAGCCACTGCTCAAGGCAGGAAGTACGTGATTTGCTACAAAAGTGAACATCTAGGGATTGTGCGTGCAAAGTTTCACGCAGATCGGTGCAATTATAGGTAAAAACGTGAATCGGCCTGTTCTAGCGCCACCATGGGAATGTGCATGCAGAATATCACGGAAATCGCATGCTGCGTTGAGGATTTGAGGCATTTTGTTCAAAACGAACCAATCCTGCAAAGTTTGGAAGGCAATCTTAGCCAATCAGGATGTGATATGGAAAATGGGACAGATCCGTGTTGATCACATTCAATTCAATTCAATTACATTTTATTAAAGTGTCAAATCACAACAAGTTGTCTCAAGACACTTTACATGTAGAGAAGAGACCCGACAATCCCACCCTGAACAAGCAATTTTTGCGACAGTGGCAACGAAAAACTCCCTCTTAACTGGAAGAAACGTCAGGCAGACCCTAGGTTCTAGGGTGGCGGCCTTCTGCCTCGACCGTGTCGGGGGAAAGAGGAGAGAGAGAGAGAGTGTGGGTACATGCACACATCTCCGTTTGCTGGCGTAAAACGGGTCGCTACGAAACGGAAGCTCTTGTTCCGGATCCGGCAATTTTGTTATGTATACAAATGTGTTGCGGAAACCGGATGTGCTTTTTCCGGACCGCGTCCGTTTTTCCGTTTTTTTTTTTACATGGGAGTGGATGGGACTTCCGGCCGTCCGTACGGTTGCAAACGGACATGTGTGTATGTACCCAGAGAGAGAGAGAGGGAGAGACAGAGGAGAGACAGAAAGAGATACAGAGACAGAGGAGAGACAGAAAGAGATACAGTGCAGGTAGTAACAGTAACAATAGTAGCACATATAATAGTGTAAGATATATATGATAGTATAATATAGTACAGCAATAATGTGTATGTAGTATATAATGGTATAATATAAGAATGTTAGGATAATATACAGTATATATAGTATTAGTGGTATAGTGTAGTGTAGTAGAAATCCACGGTCGTGCTCCATGGAGAGGCCCGGTCCGCAGTCACAGTCTTGAGCCGCAGCTGGGGGTCCGTAGTGACAGTCCATGGACCTGCAACGTGGGAAATAAAAGAAACTCCGGGGAGCGGGTCCCCGGTTGTAGAATTAGTGGCAGGCCTTACTAGAGCGTGAATCCGTACAGGGTTAATTACGATTGTACCATTGTACCATTGGGACACAAACCCACACAACCAAAGGGAGGACGAGAAGAGAGAGGATGAGAGGAGAAGGGGGGGGGGGGCAGGGGAGGGGAGAGAGGATAACTATAGGGTGACTGAGTCTATACACTTCGGCTATAGGCTTTATCATAGAGAAAGGTTTTTCACATGACTATAGAGATACGGTGTACCGATGTGTGTGATGTTTGGATAAAATCTGTACGAGTAATATCAAAAAATGTGTTTTGCACAAATCAGCCTCCTGGTGGGGCTATAACAGGCCCATGTAAAAGTTTGGGGCAGAGGTTCTGAATTGGCATCCAGGGAGTGTGTGTGCACAATTTCAACGGTGCCAGAGATTAGCTGTTCACAGACAGATGGACACACGGACACACGGACGGACGGATGACAGACAGGGGGTAAAACATACTCTCTCGCCATGCCTTTCGGCCTGGCGGAGACAATAACCCTAAGACAATAGGGCTGTATGAGGAAAGACACTCTATAATCTACCTTTAACAAGCAAATCATTTTTCAGTTGCTTCTGATGTCCTACACACTCGAAATAACATGTGTCTCAGTGCATGAATCCAAACAAGTTCAGAATGTACAGAATTATAAACAACGCACATGAACGTATTCACAGCCATCATAGGTCTTACACTTCCAACTGCCATGTTACCAACAACGGACCCAAACCCACACGCACGCGCGCGCGCGCACACACACACACACACACACACACACACACACACACCAACCTAAAAGTTATCTCACCTCTGATCAAAGTCAGGTGCCTTCGCATCAAACTATTGTGACACTGCATTCAATTAAAATCCTGTCATGCCCTTCATTAAAAACTCATCATCTACATGTCTTTTTTGTCTCTGAAGTGTCCTTGTTCTAGTGTTACATCGGCATTTTATCCTTGACGTTTCCGTGAGAAGCATTTAACATGTAATTATTACGTCAAATCAAGTGTCTTTTTTCCATTGTTACATTTGCATGCCTCTGACTTTCTCATCAACAGAGAATACCTGATCACCTTAATGGAAACCACAACTATTCAAGCTACCTTGCCAAACCAAACAAATGTTTTAGCTGGTACAACTTGATCTCCTTCTGTCCTGAAGTAACCCTGTCCTTTGAAAAGCCAGCAATCTCTATAATAACCATATGATGCAGACACCCACTTACCTTTGCAGCTAAGTGGTCCTCTTGCGATGGAAGAACTGTCTGTACTGTTGAGACTCAATTATTATTGTCCTAAGTAATTAGGATTTTGGTGGTTAAGTGGCTCAGTAGTTAACCCAGACATATTGGGTGCGTCCGGAAATACAACACTGAGCGCACTGGCCAATACAAACTAATAGGCGAGTGCGCTCCAGTGTGCAATTTCCAAACAAACCCATTGTTTTAAAATGTGTAGCACGTTGGAATAGACCCTATGACACATTAGGAGTCCATTATAATACCTTTAGGGCTAGGCCAATGTGTTTTTGGTAAAATTATTATTTTTGCATGTCCGTGGGAAAAATGAAATTGATTAAATTGTTATGTTGCTGAAAATGTCGATCATGAGCTGCCATGGTGATGAACCCTGCCCAAAAGTAACAACAAAACAAAGGATTTCATTGATAACGGTGATGGAAGTATTCCATTAATTTATGCCAGGTGCGTCCAGTGCAACTAGGGTTGGACACCAGCATTACATTACATGGTTAACTCATATCACAAACTGTAGCATTTTGATATAATATGAATCATACAGTCTCTATTGTTTTTTTTATTTTAGTTTCCTGTCATCTGTTATTGTATGTATCACCTATTTACATTGCTTTACATTTTGAAAGTGCATGTGGTGTGGTCAGACAATTAGACAATGAAAGTCAACGGCATGTGAGGGACCAGAGTGAAAAAATGGTGCAGGAAAAGAGCAAAAACAGAAGGTATGTCATCTGTTCCGAAGGAGGAGGGCAGAAATGTACAAGTAAAGCTGGTTGTCGTTAGTTGAGAGACAGTGTTTCAAAGTGTCCGATAATGACAATAACAACTATAATAACACTCCACAATCATAATCCATGGACACCCCCTAAGACCTCCTCCAACCTAAAAGTTATCTCACCTCTGATCAAAGTCAGGTGCCTTCGCATCAAACTATTGTGACACCGCATTCAATTAAAATCCTGTCATGCCCTTCATTAAAAACTCATCATTTACATGTCTTTTTTGTCTCTGAAGTTTCCTTGTTCTAGTGTTCCATCTGCATTTTATCCTTGACGTTTCCGTGAGAAGCATTTAACATGTAATTATTACGTCAAATCAAGTGTAGCTTGTTGAGTGTGTCTTTTTTCAATTGTAATTTGCATGCCTTGGACTTTCTCAACAACAGAGAATACCTGATCACCTTAATGGAAACCACAACTATTCACGCTACCTTGCCAAACCAAAGGATCATGTAGTGATACTTCCTTGCACATTGTTGCTTGCTAAAGGGAATACACCTTCATTGCATCCTCATTTTTGTTTTGTTGAGCTTAGCGAACATCAGATGATTCAAGCTAGCTGAAGCATTTTCATGTAGTGATACTTCCTTGCACATTGTTGCTTGCTAAAGGGAATACACCTTTCTTTGCATCCTCATTTTTGTTTTGTTGAGCTTAGCGAAGATCAGATGACTCAAGCTAGCTGAAGCATTTTCATGTAGTGATACTTCCTTGTATAGATACTTTATTTAAAAATAAAAGTGCTATTATAATGCTAACTTATTGACCGCCTGTAATGTACTAGTAATATCAGAAAAACACTCTCATGTAATCTCAAAACATGAGTAAGTTTCTCCATTACAAATATCTCTTCCAAAAGCCCGGTCCTACCGAAAGTGCTGCCTATCAGCCCACTGGTCATCAAATTATTAGCTTACTTATTGCCCATTCTCCATGGGGTGACTAATTGATAGAAAAAAAGGCATTTTGGGTGTGAACTATCCCTTTAATATCTTATTTATCACCGACCCAATACACAAAACAAAACAATATCTTTCCATATCGTTCAACACAGTGTTGTTAATTGGGGACACAGTTATGGCATCTTGCTAAAACTAACAGTGCAGTTAATGATGATATATGTATATACCTTCACAAGCAATAGCAGCATCTTCATGGTAAACACAGTTGAGGTTTCCAAATCCTAGATGTTTTAGCTCAAATTAAATATTTGTATTTATTTATTTATAAACTTAAGAGAGTATGTTTTACCCCCTGTCCGTCCGTCCGTCCGTCCGTCCGTCCGTGTGTCCTGTCCGTGTGTTAGCAGCTAATCTCCGGCACCGTTGGCCCGGTCACTCCGAAACTGTGCACACACACTCCCTGGATGCCAATTCAGAACATTGGCACTGTGTACCTGCTATTTTCACAATATTTATCTGTAGAACCAGTCAAACAAAATGGGGGTCCCCAGTTCAAATATGATTATTTTGGGGGATCACAGCCTGAAAAGGTTGAGAACCACTGCATAGATTATTGAATCAGGTTTGTGAAGAGAGACATCTCACTGTGTGTGAGAGAGAGACAGACAGAGAGACATACAGACAGACAGACAGACATACAGAGGGGAGGAAGAGAGGAAGAAGAAGAAGAAGAAGAAGAAGAAGAAGAAGAAGAAGAAGAAGAAGAAGAAGAAGAAGAGAGGGATAGCTTGTAGATCTGCTATTTTCAAAATATTTATCTGTAGAACCAGTCAAACAAAATGGGGGTCCCCAGTTCAAATATGATTATTTTGGGGGGTCACGCCCTGGCATCCCTTATTTCTTTATTTTCACAAATTGTCATAAATGGCATAAAATAAAAAAAAGCTGATCTACAAGCTCAGTAAAAGCGTGTAGATCTGCCATTTGTTGCTACAGTATGAATACAGGTGTGGCTTGAGATTTTGACTTAAGGTTTGAAAACCACTGCAGTATAGAATATAGGACTGGAGAATAAGTGTTCTCATGAAGCTCTCGGTGACCAATGTATTGATGTTGCACTTTGAACTTTGAATTATTATTATTATTTATTATTTGATTTATATAACTTGAGTTGAAAAAATGTGTTTGAATTGAGCTGAAATAGTCACTTCAGTCAGTCAATGTTTCACTTTGGAGTGAAACAGAGCGATAAATGTACAATCAAAAGCATTTTTTTTATAAACAAGTATTGTTTACATGTTTGATGTCAATGAAGGCGCAAAATAAATGTCAAACACTTTTGAAATCATTGTATGCCTCTAAGTGTTTGTTAACTAAAATGCCCATATCTCAGGGCTGTTTTTGGTGAAAACCAAGCTTTATTCAACTACCTCTAGCAAAAAAAACGGAACATGTGTTCATAGTCATAGCACAAAGAGAGAGAGAGAGAGAGAGAGGACTGTAAAATAACAATAGTACAATAGAGAATGAACAGTGACCTTTGTTGTGAACAATGGTTGATAATGCTGTTATGTCTCCGTCTAGTGGTACATCTCTATTCTTGCAACCAGGGGTAAACACTTAAATGAAGATTGTCTGTGTGTGTGTGTGTGTGTGTGTGTGTGTGTGTGTGTGTGTGTGTGTGTGTGTGTGTGTGTGTGTGTGTGTGTGTGTGTGTGTGTGTGTGTGTGTGTGTGTGTGTATAAACAAAATAGTAGATCTACATGCTCAAACCGCGTCGCACTCGCTACTTTTGTGTGACATAGAATGACGAGGTAGGGCATTAATTACGAAAAAAAAGTGAAAATACAGAGAAAATGTACAGTACCTTGGTACCTGGTTGAGTCACCATTATTATGAAATGTGCCCATAATCAATGGCATGTAATTGCTCGCTCATACATAAAGTTACAACGAATCAGTTAACACGCGTTTAATATGGAAGGTTAAGAGAACAGAATAAGGGCAACCATTCATTGGACGTCGTTCGTTCGTGTAGGGCTACACAGGCAATTGGGACATCAGCCAAGAAGTGGTATCAGTATCATCATACAGTTCAACGAGGCCGCTGACTCCATGTGGTGATTAGACGTAATCATGTTAGACGTGTAATGTTACATGCTGCTCACGGAAACGTCAAAGATCAAAACACACCAAAAACAATGAAAGAAGGAAACTGTAACAAGGAAACTTGAGAGACAGAAAAGATATGAGTGATGAGTTTTTAATGAAGGCCATGCCAGGATTTTGATTGAATGCAGTGTCACAATAGTGTAATGCGACCCTGGCACCTGACTTTGATCAGAGGTGAGATAACTTTTAGGTTGGGGGAGGTGTCCTAGGCTGTGGATGGAGGTTTACATGGTGATTGTGGAGTTTTTTTTTAATAGTTTTTATTGTCATTATTTGACACTTTGAAACACTTTCTCTCAACTGATGAAAATTCAGATTTACTTCCAGTTTTGCCCTCCTTCTCCTTGGTAGCAAACAGCTCCTTCTGAACAGATGACATGACATTAGTTTGTCTACTGTCTACTGTCTACTATCAAATCAATCAATCTCTGTCTCCGTCCGTCTCACACGCACGCACGCACGCACGCACGCACGCACGCAGGCAGGCAGGCAGGCAGGCAGGCAGGCACGCACACACACACACACACACACACACACACACACACACACACACACACACACACACACACACACACACACACACACACACACACACACACACACACACACACTCTACAGATAATACACACTCTCTATGCTGCACCCCATGGGGATATCCCCAGATACAAACTACTTCCTGATGTAAACACATATTACTGCTGTGTTGGTGACATTCTGCATGAGGTGGAGGCGACATCAACATGGAGACTGTGGCTTTGTTTCTCATCCTTCTGACACGTAAGAACAATTAATATTATTTAATATTAATGTTATTATTATTATTATTATTATTATTATTATTATTATTATTACCCTTATTATTATTATTATTATTATTATTATTATTATTATTATTATTATTATTATTATTATTATTGTTATTATGATTACCCTTATTATTATTATTATTATTATTATTATTATTGTTATTGAATAATTAATATTATTTATTATTATTATTATTATTATTATTATTATTATTATTGATCAATTATTAATATTATTGTATGAACCATAAAAATATATATTAATCCATTAAGACCGGGAACACATCTGTGTCATTTTAAGATTTCTTTACCGATTCAAAAATAGCAGATCTACAAGCTCAAAGCGCGGCACTCTGTGTCACGTTATGAGCTTGTAGTTTGAAAAATCGTGGACAATTAATCTTTGAATATATATATATATATATATATATATATATATATATATATATATTTTTTTTTTTTATTATATATTGTTGTTTTAAAGCAAATATTTTTAACTCTTTTGAGATGGGGGTCCACGGCCAAATACATATCATTCTTGACATGGAAAAGTTGGAGCACCACTGATATACGTAGCAACATACTGTTATGGATTTAGAAAACATTTTTAGATATGCAATTTGGTCGCAGACCCCCATCTCAAATTGTCCCAGAGACCCCCCAGAGTCAAAAAAATGTTTGCTTTAAACAATACATAATATTCAAAGATTTGCAAACATTTTCAAAATGTCTCAAAAATAGCAGATATGCATGCTCATAGCTATGAGCTTGCATATCTGCTATTTTTGAATAGCCAAAGAAATCTAAAAGCGACACAAATGCGTTCCCGGATTGAGAGGGTTAAACATGTTGGGACGCTTCCATTACAAATTGAACCTTTGAACTATGTCAATCATTTTGTGTTTAGTTATAGTAACAATGACCTTGACCAGAATAAATGAGTAAATACATCATTTATTCATAAACAAGTTAGAAATGAAATGTTAACTTTAAACTGGGTCGACAGTGGCTCAGGAGAGAGAGAGAGAGAGAGAGAGAGAGAGAGAGAGAGAGAGAGAGAGAGAGAGAGAGAGAGAGAGAGAGAGAGAGAGAGAGAGAGATAGAGAGAGAGAGAAAATAGAAGACCCGTGTGAGCTTGTAGGTCTGCTATTTTCACAATATGTATCTGTGGAACGGAGTCAAAGAAAATGGGGGGTCCCCAGTTCATACATGATTATATTGGGTGGTCCCCAGTTCAAATATGATTATTTTGGGGGGTCCTCAGTTCAAATATGGTTATCTTGGGGGGTCTCCAGTTCAAATATGATTATTTGGGGGGTCTCCAGTTCAAATATGATTATTTGGGGGTTCTCCAGTTCAAATATGGTTATTTTGGGGGGTCTCCAGTTCAAATATGATTATTTGGGGGGTCTCCAGTTCAAATATGATTATTTGGGGGGTCTCCAGTTCAAATATGATTATTGTGGGGGGTCTCCAGTTGGGGGGTCTCCAGTTCAAATATGATTGTTTTGGGGGGTCTCCAGTTCAAATATGATTATTTTGGGGGGTCTCCAGTTGGGGGGTCTCCAGTTCAAATATGATTATTTTGGGGGGTCACGGCCTGAACAGGTTGAGAACCACTGTTCTAGTTCATCTTTGTGTCAAAGTGTCCACAGTGGGTTATCACGGAAACCATGAGGAAGTCCAAGTCGAGCCTGTTGACAGGCGGCAGAACCAGTACAGTCGCTGCTGAGCCTTTTTCCTCACGTGGTGGGAGAGAGAGAGAGAGAGAGAGAGAGAGAGAGAGAGAGAGAGAGAGAGAGAGAGAGAGGAAATAACTTTCTAACATGAACAGGTTGAAATTAATTAATTATTTTTTTTGACAGTTGGACAGAGTGTGTCTTCGTGGGACAACGGCTGGCACAGATATTTGTACCGTCGATGTCCAAGCGGACAAGCTGTGTCCCGCATAGCAAGGTAAATAATTAACACACACACACACACACACACACACACACACACACACACACACACACACACACACACACACACACACACACACACACACACACACACACACACACACACACACTCACACACACACACACACACACACACACACACACACACACACATGCCTGTCTCTATCATTGGTGGGGACCACATGCAGGGCCATCATTTCTGGGGACACCACTTTCCAGTGGTCCCACAGGCCTGAAAAAAATCAGGCAAGTTAAAATACAATTCTTTAACACAAATATCACCTCAGATTCTAGATCGGATGAAGTAATTTCCCATACCTGTCCTGAACGTGCGTCTTGGGGACCGATAGGAATCCATGGTTTATGGGGACTACATTTGCATACACACAGATCTGTGCATGAAGTCATTATTCATGGGGACCTCATTAACAAACTCATTAACATAACACACACCAGTTTTTTTTACACCAAAATGGGGACTCAATGTCCTGGGGACATTTTAATCAGTTTCATACTGAATTGTATGCAGGAAGCTTGGCGTTGCATACAGACATGTCCAGAAAGCAAGTCAGGATTCAAACTAACCCTCAACCGGTCTGAGGCTGTCTCATAGGAGAGAGGCTACAGAGGACAGCAGGGACACTGGAGGCTTTGAGGAAAAAGCATATATATATAACATGTCATTCTGTTTAGAATATGATGATCATTTTGTTCCATTGGTAGGACATTTTCCATAATATCATGGGCTTTACAATTGCCAGCAGTGCTTAATTCAAGAATCAGCCTCCTCAGTTCAACATAGCAATTTTTATTTGCCATAACAAATGTCACACATAACAAATGTCACACATACAAAAGATTTAGAATCTTTAGAACATTTAGAACATTTTTTACTTAACACATCGGGTGCCAAACACGGTCTGAACCGTGTGTTTACATAGTGGCGGTTCCGAAGCTTCGGTGCCGAACACGGTCTGAACCGTGATTTCAGTCTTTTTTTTTTTAATCGTTTCTCTCCGCGCGGGCGGGGCTAGAGCAGCTCTGGGAGCACCCATTGTAATCCTGCGAAGGAAGTGCCAGATCGCTCACCGGAAACACATTTTTCGTCGGCGGCCAAATACATATAATTGTGGGGGTCCTTGACATGAAAAACTTTGAGAACCACTGACATAGAAACTTGTCCAGAAAACTGGATTCAGAAGAATCGAATCCTCAGGTCTTAAAGATAAGTCTTAAAGTAGACAAAGATAAGAACAACAACAACAGTGTCTCTGCCTCGCTTTTTGGGGGCCCATATAATATAATGCAATGTGTGTCAGTCAACGAGTTGTGAAGTGACTAGTGTGGGAGGGATTAGGAGAAGAAGGAGGAGGAGGAGAGGAGATGGGAGGGTAGGGGTGTAGAGATGAGGAGGCAGGAGGAGAGATGAAATGGGAGGGTAGGGGTGTAGAGATGAGTGAGTGTAGAGATGATATGATTAGTGCCTAGCTAGATGTTAAACTCCTAGCTTAACATCTACATTTTTCTTTTAAGTGCAGTAATGCGGTTATGTATATAGAATTTTAAGGACCTCCAGTCCCTGTTTTTTAGAGCCAAAGGCTCAGCTTTCAAGCACCTTTCGCACTCCATCTTCCCCGGGACTCGCACTGAGTTGATAAACTTCATCATGTGCCTCTCCACTGCTTCCATCTCATTTGTCTCCCACCTCCTCTTCTTCTTGGCAGCTTTGGGGCCTGAATATGAAATACAAATCATTCAGAGAATAATGAACATACAGATAATACTACTATGCAGTTATTAATTCTACTACTGTGCAATTATTAATTCTACTACTGTGCAGTTATTAATTCTACTACTGTGCCGTTATTCATTCTAATGTGCAGTTATTCATTCTAGTAATGTGCAGTTATTCATTCTACTACTGTGCAGTTATTAGTAGTAAGTTAGTAGTAGTAATTTGCTGAGTCTGCTGACTCACTTTCAGAGGACTGCCTTGAGGGCATCAGCCCCCCCCCTCTGGGTGGTGACATCACAGCATCCGGCATCTCTTCTGCAACTGGGTTCTCTACAGGAATTGTAAAGTAATTGCCAAGCCTTAAACTCATTGTTAACATGCATAAAATATGTCTCCTCCTCTTTCCCCTCCTCCCACCTCATCTCTACACCCTTACCCTCCCATCTCATCACTACTCCTGCCTCCTCATCTCTACACCCCTACCCTCCCATCTCATCACTCCTCTTCTCTCCTCATCTCTACACCCCTACCCTCCCATCTCCTCTCTCCTCCTCTCCTCATCTCTAAACCCCTACCCTCCCATCTCATCTCCCCTTTCTCTTCTCCTTCTGTTCTCTCCCCTTCTCATGTATACAGCCCTAACCCTCATAAATTAGACCAATTTATTTAGCCATAAGACAACAGCATACCGGTCAGTCCTGATGTAGTCACAGTATCCTCTCCATCATTCATTTGTGTCTCCCGCCTCCTCTTCTTGGCAGCTTTGCGGCCTGAATATGAAATACAAGAGACCTTCGTCACTCACCACATATGGGTATGGTCGCCATATACAGGTATGGTCTGTCTGACCTACACACATACATACAGTGATTTCATCAATCACCACATATAAGGTCCGACGGGTATGGTCCATAATATAATTTAGCAAACCTCTGTATGTCCATCTGACATATATATATATATATATATATATATATATATATATATATATATATATATATATATATATATATATATATATATATATACAAGCTTCGCGGGACGTTTTGGCATGTATGCGCCAATCACTATCGAGGACAAGGATGTCACTCTATATATACATTTGTCTGTCACTCACCACTTACGGGTAAGGTCCAAATGGGTATGTCTAATTGTACTACTGTGCAGTTATTCATTTGCTGACTCACCTTCAGAGGACTTCCTTAAGGGTCTGCCTTGAGGGTCCTCCTCACCCCCTCTGGGTGGTGGCATCTCTTCTGAAACTGGGTGCTCTACAGGAATTGTAAATAAAGTAATAATTGACTAGAGGGAAGTAGAGGTTCCTGTTCAAGTAAAGAGGTAAGTAGACTAGAGGTACGTAGAGGTTCCTGTTCAGGTAAAGAGGTAAGTAGACTAGAGGTAAGTAGACTAGAGGTAAGTAGAGGTTCCTGTTAGGTAAAAAGGTAAGTAGACTAGAGGTAAGTAGAGGTTCCTGTTAGGTAAAAAGGTAAGTAGACTAGAGGTAAGTAGAGGTTCCTGTTAGGTAAAAAGGTAGGTAGACTAGAGGTAAGTAGAGGTTCCTGTTCAAGTAAAGAGGTAAGTAGACTAGAGGTACGTAGAGGTTCCTGTTCAGGTAAAGAGGTAAGTAGACTAGAGGTACGTAGAGGTTCCTGTTCAGGTAAAGAGGTAAGTAGACTAGCGGTAAGTAGACTAGAGGTAAGTAGAGGTTCCTGTTAGGTAAAAAGGTAAGTAGACTAGAGGTAAGTAGACTAGAGGTAAGTAGAGGTTCCTGTTAGGTAAAAAGGTAAAGAGGTAAGTAGACTAGAGGTAAAAGAAACAAACATGAATGCATCAAAAATAACAGAGTATCCCTCTCTTTTTCTTGTTTGTTCAGGTTCAGTTCAGTTTTCAGTTAGTCTAATTCCACTGCACTGGGAGGCAGCAGAGAAGGGGGACATTGAAGGGGAAATCAAGTTTAACTAATATTAAAAAATGAATTCTCTTTGTGGCTCTAATTATCTATGTAGTTATGTATCTATTAATACAATATTTATTGTTATTTATGTATTTATTGTTCTATTTTAACTCTTACAAATTTCCAAGCCTTAAACTCACGGTTAGCATGCATACAATTAGGCTTGCATCTCTGAAATTGAGTGCATACCTGCCAGTCCTGATGTAGTGGGATTATTGTTGTCATCTGTCCATTCATCGTCATCCCTGTAGGCCAGGACATTCTCTACACAGGAAATAATAAACATGTTAATACCTTTTTTTACCTTGACTATTTCTCAATGGCTGGGTTGGTTTTACAGCCCACCACCCATAAACTGAAGGTTTAGTTTCACATGAGAGACGGTCATTAAACTTTCTATAAAGCAACATACAGTTGCAATTTTACAGTATACATGTCATTATGTGTGTGGATCTGAGTTATGAGCCAAACCTTGAGGATCTATCTCGATCTGGTCCAGGTTCTTTCCTTTGAATTCCGCCAATCTCCCTTGCTCTAGCGCCATTAGGACTTTGCTTATTTTGGCAAGTTGCAGGGTCTTTTCAGGCAGGCGATAATGTTGCCGATGGATTTGAAGATCATGACCCATGAAGGTCGCAAGCTGGTCCAATTCGGTTTCATTCAAGTTCAGGACTGTAGAGAGTGTTGCTATATGTTTGCGCAACTTTGTGGATGTCAAGGCACCTTGGTTCTCTGCTCCACAAGCTTTGACAAAGGTGCGAATGCAGTCCGAACCTCTGTAGTGAGACATGTATGATGGCCTGGCAAACATGTACACATTTTCTTTTAGGACTCCACACTCTTCTCTCTTTTGCACTAGAAGCTCCAGTGCACTTAACATTTTTGGGGTCAGCAGGATGGGAACCTTTCGTCCCTTTTTCCCCCTTGTCTCAATCCGTGAGAAGTGTCTGCATAGTTGTTTCTCCACCTCAGAGAGAGCCCAGTCTATATCTTCATGAGGATCAGAGGTGTCTCTGAACACAAATGCGGTTAAGGGCATACTTGATACCTCCCCTTCCCTTCGACGGTTGAAAAGAATGACTTGAGCCAGACACACTCTTGCAAGGTAGGACCAGTTTAGAGCATTGGGCTTAGCTGTCAACTCTTGAATGGACTCCTGCTGCTTTTTATCCAGGTATGAATGCAGTGCTTGCACATCCCGTGTGAAGGGCAAGATTGTGGGTGTGTTCCACTTCTCCTCCTCGATGTTCCGCAAGGCTGCTGCAGATATTAACTCATTCCACCGAGTTGCATGGACTTGTTGGAAGCTCAAGGCCTTTTCAATTACATCTTTGCATTCTGCAATCCTTCCATTGCTCTCAACAAGTTTGGCAATTCTACTCAAGCTGAATCCCAGTTTAAGAGCCAAATGCTTTGTTTTGAAAGTTTCCGTTTCGCTGTTGTATCCACATGTAACCTGGACGGCTTTCACTGTAACCCGGTACAGCTTAGGGTCAATGAGATCCTGCATTTGTTTGATTTCCTTTGGACTGACTTTCTTTGCAGTTAAGAGGAGTCTTCCAAGTTCGCGCAACTTCTGTCTGACATGTTCATGCCTCTTCGGATTGGACCCACTTTTGTGCAGCATATACTCTCCAAACTGGAGGATACAATTGTCACTTCTGACAGCAAGAGTTATCTCATCCTGATGCATATTGTTGAGCAGCTGCCCTAGCATTTTACCGACCTGTTGTCGAACAGGACCCATGAATTCACACAGGGACTGGACACGAGTCTTTCCTGGTTTTGGAGTTTGATCTGAAGGTCGTAATGTACAGATTTTCATGTGACGCCACAGTATTTTTCTAAGGAAATATCCCTGGCAGTAGATACAATGCATGTAGTCTTTGCACTGAGATGGTTGAGCTGGTCGTTTCTTGGGAACAAGCTCCCCTTTGCCGGTCCTCAATACATGAGCATTGTGCGCATAGTTCCCTTTGTTGCGAAGATGGCTCAGATGTGTTTTTCTTTCTTTGGAACCCTTTGGATGCAAGCATGCCAGTACTACCTCCTTCTCATTTTTATGTACGTGTTCCAGATGTCTTGCCATTTTACTAAAAGGATTTAAGCAGAACAGGCAGTACTGTTTTTTGTCGTAGACGCGGGCGCCATCCCTCTTTTTGGTGAAAGCATTGATGCTTACTGTGGCTGTGTCATCAACGTCCATGCTCACAGCTCCGGTACTTGCTCTTTCTTCATCATCACTATTCACAGAACATGTTCTGGACATTCCACTTTCTGCCATCTTCACAACAGAGGTACCAGTTTCTTCCTCCGTGTCGATATCGGTGGTGCTCTCATGTAAATGGTGAACTTGTGTAGACAACTTTGGTTCCGTATGTTCTGTTGTCATTGGGATCACTTCACTCCAGTCTGAACTGCTGCTCTCACTGCATTTTGGGACTTTCCACTCCTCTCCACTGTCTTGAGATGAATCATAGAGTTCATCAGAAGATGAATCATAGAGTTCATCAGAACAATAATCTGGAACGATCACCTTCCCCTGTGGAAAAACAAAAACAACATTACAACAAGTTCTACCAGTTAAACTTTGGCTTGATTCAATAAAAGAGGTTCCTGTTCAGGTAAAGAGGTAAGTAGACTAGAGGTAAGTAGAGGTTCCTGTTCAACTAAAGAGGTAAGTAGACTAGAGGTAAGTAGAGGTTCCTGTTCAGGTAAAGATGTAAGGTGACTAGAAGTAAAAAATAAAAAAATAAAAAAAAGGTAAATGACTATGCCTTTAATTTGATATACTAGACATTAGAAAACGAAAACAAACAAAAAATCCTTGTAAGGTGTGCTCTCCCCCATTTACCTTTTTAACGGACGTTGAAGGCTTGGCGGCTGTATCATGCAGTGGTGTGGGAGAGCCATGTCTGTCTGTGGGAGAGTCTCCA
The DNA here is from genome assembly GCF_963454915.1 of Gymnoscopelus microlampas. Lineage (NCBI taxonomy): Eukaryota > Metazoa > Chordata > Actinopteri > Myctophiformes > Myctophidae > Gymnoscopelus > Gymnoscopelus microlampas. Next base: position 3,470,287 of record NC_139950.1, on the reverse strand, counting down.
TCCCATGCTGCAGGTGTGTCATTCAATATCTGTGAAGAATAACATTCATTGAATATGTATAAGACAACAGGTAGGCATTACTAAACATCTCAGAAAATATAATTTTAATTAGAAGTAAAGTTAACAACTTCCTTGCTAAACAGCATCAGCCCACTGCTGTCATTGGAGTATAATATTTTGCTTTACACGTTTTCTTTACTAGTCCTTTACTGCATTTATTACTACATCCTGATGTAGTCCAATATACCATTCTGATGGACAGTACAGTAGGTATTTCAAACACACTTTCAGATATGTGATCTATGGGGACGTTTAATGCACTTTAGGCTAATGTGCATCACGGGGACACAATTACACACACACACACACACACATATTAAAACATGCTTTCTGGGGACCCCTCCAACATCCTGATGTTGTCCAATATACAGTAGGCTTTTCAAACACTTTCAGTTATGGCGACTTTTAATACACTTTAGGTTAATGTGCATCACAGGCACATACATGTCTTCTGAAGTTTCAATTCTACCGCCTACATGCTTGCATACACATCTTAAAACATGTGTTTTGAGGGGGCCTACTTGTTAAAGTGATATACTAGACATTAGGAAATGAAAGCCAGGGTAAGTGCGAAAGGCATGTTGCTTTGCTTTCCTGTCATCAAACTGTTCAGGTAAAGATGTAAGGTGACTAGAAGTAAAAAATAATAATAATAATAAAAAGGTAAATGACTATGCCTTTAATTTGATATACTAGACATTAGAAAACGAAAACAAACTAAACATCCTTGTAAGGTGTGCTCTCCCCCATTTACCTTATTAACGGACGTTGAAGGCTTGGCGGCTGCATCATGCAGTGGTGTGGGAGAGCCATGTCTGTCTGTGGGAGAGTCTCCATCCCATGCTGCAGGTATGTCATTCAATATCTGTGAAGAATAACATTCATTGAATATGTATAAGACAACAGGTAGGCATTACTAGACATCTCAGAAAATATAATTTTAATTAGAAGTAAAGTTAACAACTTCCTTGCTAAACAGCATCAGCCCACTGCTGTCATTGGAGTATAATATTTTGCTTTACACGTTTTCTTTACTAGTCCTTTACTGCATTTATTACTACATCCTGATGTAGTCCAATATACCATTCTGATGGACAGTAGGTATTTCAAACACACTTTCAGATATGTGATCTATGGGGACGTTTAATGCACTTTAGGCTAATGTGCATCACGGGGACACAATTACACACACGCATATTAAAACATGCTTTCTGGGGACCCCTCCAACATCCTGATGTTGTCCAATATACAGTAGGCTTTTCAAACACTTTCAGTTATGGCGACTTTTAATACACTTTAGGTTAATGTGCATCACAGGCACATACATGTCTTCTGAAGTTTCAATTCTACCGCCTACATGCTTGCATAAATACACACACATCTTAAAACATGTGTTTTGAGGGGGCCTACTTGTTAAAGTGATATACTAGACATTAGGAAATGAAAGCCAGGGTAAGTGCGAAAGGCATGTTGCTTTGCTTTCCTGTCATGAAACTGTTCAGGTAAAGATGTAAGGTGACTAGAAGTAAAAAAAAAATAATAATAATAAAAAGGTAAATGACTATGCCTTTAATTTGATATACTAGACATTAGAAAACGAAAACAAACAAAAAATCCTTGTAAGGTTTGCTCTCCCCCATTTACCTTATTAACGGACGTTGAAGGCTTGGCGGCTGTATCATGCAGTGGTGTGGGAGAGCCATGTCTGTCTGTGGGAGAGTCTCCATCCCATGCTGCAGGTATGTCATTCAATATCTGTGAAGAATAACATTCATTGAATATGTATAAGACAACAGGTAGGCATTACTAAACATCTCAGAAAATATAATTTTAATTAGAAGTAAAGTTAACAACTTCCTTGCTAAACAGCATCAGCCCACTGCTGTCATTGGAGTATAATATTTTGCTTTACACGTTTTCTTTACTAGTCCTTTACTGCATTTATTACTACATCCTGATGTAGTCCAATATACCATTCTGATGGACAGTAGGTATTTCAAACACACTTTCAGATATGTGATCTATGGGGACGTTTAATGCACTTTAGGCTAATGTGCATCACGGGGACACAATTACACACACGCATATTAAAACATGCTTTCTGGGGACCCCTCCAACATCCTGATGTTGTCCAATATACAGTAGGCTTTTCAAACACTTTCAGTTATGGCGACTTTTAATACACTTTAGGTTAATGTGCATCACAGGCACATACATGTCTTCTGAAGTTTCAATTCTACCGCCTACATGCTTGCATAAATACACACACATCTTAAAACATGTGTTTTGAGGGGGCCTACTTGTTAAAGTGATATACTAGACATTAGGAAATGAAAGCCAGGGTAAGTGCGAAAGGCATGTTGCTTTGCTTTCCTGTCATCAAACTGTTCAGGAAAAGATGTAAGGTGACTAGAAGTAAAAAAAATAATAATAATAAAAAGGTAAATGACTATGCCTTTAATTTGATATACTAGACATTAGAAAACAAAAACAAACTAAAAATCCTTGTAAGGTTTGCTCTCCCCCATTTACCTTATTAACGGACGTTGAAGGCTTGGCGGCTGTATCATGCAGTGGTGTGGGAGAGCCATGTCTGTCTGTGGGAGAGTCTCCATCCCATGCTGCAGGTATGTCATTCAATATCTGTGAAGAATAACATTCATTGAATATGTATAAGACAACAGGTAGGCATTACTAGACATCTCAGAAAATATAATTTTAATTAGAAGTAAAGTTAACAACTTCCTTGCTAAACAGCATCAGCCCACTGCTGTCATTGGAGTATAATATTTTGCTTTACACGTTTTCTTTACTAGTCCTTTACTGCATTTATTACTACATCCTGATGTAGTCCAATATACCATTCTGATGGACAGTAGGTATTTCAAACACACTTTCAGATATGTGATCTATGGGGACGTGTAATGCCCTTTAGGCTAATGTGCATCACGGGGACACAATTACACACACACACACACACACATATTAAAACATGCTTTCTGGGGACCCCTCCAACATCCTGATGTTGTCCAATATACAGTAGGCTTTTCAAACACTTTCAGTTATGGCGACTTTTAATACACTTTAGGTTAATGTGCATCACAGGCACATACATGTCTTCTGAAGTTTCAATTCTACCGCCTACATGCTTGCATAAATACACACACATCTTAAAACATGTGTTTTGAGGGGGCCTACTTGTTAAAGTGATATACTAGACATTAGGAAATGAAAGCCAGGGTAAGTGCGAAAGGCATGTTGCTTTGCTTTCCTGTCATCAAACTGTTCAGGTAAAGATGTAAGGTGACTAGAAGTAAAAAATAAAAAATAAATAAAAAAAAAAGGTAAATGACTATGCCTTTTATTTGATATACTAGACATTAGAAAACGAAAACAAACAAAAAATCCTTGTAAGGTGTGCTCTCCCCCATTTACCTTTTTAACGGACGTTGAAGGCTTGGCGGCTGTATCATGCAGTGGTGTGGGAGAGCCATGTCTGTCTGTGGGAGAGTCTCCATCCCATGCTGCAGGTGTGTCATTCAATATCTGTGAAGAATAACATTCATTGAATATGTATAAGACAACAGGTAGGCATTACTAGACATCTCAGAAAATATAATTTTAATTAGAAGTAAAGTTAACAACTTCCTTGCTAAACAGCATCAGCCCACTGCTGTCATTGGAGTATAATATTTTGCTTTACACGTTTTCTTTACTAGTCCTTTACTGCATTTATTACTACATCCTGATGTAGTCCAATATACCATTCTGATGGACAGTACAGTAGGTATTTCAAACACACTTTCAGATATGTGATCTATGGGGACGTTTAATGCACTTTAGGCTAATGTGCATCACGGGGACACAATTACACACACACACACACACACATATTAAAACATGCTTTCTGGGGACCCCTCCAACATCCTGATGTTGTCCAATATACAGTAGGCTTTTCAAACACTTTCAGTTATGGCGACTTTTAATACACTTTAGGTTAATGTGCATCACAGGCACATACATGTCTTCTGAAGTTTCAATTCTACCGCCTACATGCTTGCATACACATCTTAAAACATGTGTTTTGAGGGGGCCTACTTGTTAAAGTGATATACTAGACATTAGGAAATGAAAGCCAGGGTAAGTGCGAAAGGCATGTTGCTTTGCTTTCCTGTCATCAAACTGTTCAGGTAAAGATGTAAGGTGACTAGAAGTAAAAAAAAATAATAATAATAAAAAGGTAAATGACTATGCCTTTAATTTGATATACTAGACATTAGAAAACGAAAACAAACTAAACATCCTTGTAAGGTGTGCTCTCCCCCATTTACCTTATTAACGGACGTTGAAGGCTTGGCGGCTGCATCATGCAGTGGTGTGGGAGAGCCATGTCTGTCTGTGGGAGAGTCTCCATCCCATGCTGCAGGTATGTCATTCAATATCTGTGAAGAATAACATTCATTGAATATGTATAAGACAACAGGTAGGCATTACTAGACATCTCAGAAAATATAATTTTAATTAGAAGTAAAGTTAACAACTTCCTTGCTAAACAGCATCAGCCCACTGCTGTCATTGGAGTATAATATTTTGCTTTACACGTTTTCTTTACTAGTCCTTTACTGCATTTATTACTACATCCTGATGTAGTCCAATATACCATTCTGATGGACAGTAGGTATTTCAAACACACTTTCAGATATGTGATCTATGGGGACGTTTAATGCACTTTAGGCTAATGTGCATCACGGGGACACAATTACACACACGCATATTAAAACATGCTTTCTGGGGACCCCTCCAACATCCTGATGTTGTCCAATATACAGTAGGCTTTTCAAACACTTTCAGTTATGGCGACTTTTAATACACTTTAGGTTAATGTGCATCACAGGCACATACATGTCTTCTGAAGTTTCAATTCTACCGCCTACATGCTTGCATAAATACACACACATCTTAAAACATGTGTTTTGAGGGGGCCTACTTGTTAAAGTGATATACTAGACATTAGGAAATGAAAGCCAGGGTAAGTGCGAAAGGCATGTTGCTTTGCTTTCCTGTCATCAAACTGTTCAGGTAAAGATGTAAGGTGACTAGAAGTAAAAATAATAATAATAATAAAAAGGTAAATGACTATGCCTTTAATTTGATATACTAGACATTAGAAAACGAAAACAAATTAAAAATCCTTGTAAGGTTTGCTCTCCCCCATTTACCTTATTAACGGACGTTGAAGGCTTGGCGGCTGTATCATGCAGTGGTGTGGGAGAGCCATGTCTGTCTGTGGGAGAGTCTCCATCCCATGCTGCAGGTATGTCATTCAATATCTGTGAAGAATAACATTCATTGAATATGTATAAGACAACAGGTAGGCATTACTAGACATCTCAGAAAATATAATTTTAATTAGAAGTAAAGTTAACAACTTCCTTGCTAAACAGCATCAGCCCACTGCTGTCATTGGAGTATAATATTTTGCTTTACACGTTTTCTTTACTAGTCCTTTACTGCATTTATTACTACATCCTGATGTAGTCCAATATACCATTCTGATGGACAGTAGGTATTTCAAACACACTTTCAGATATGTGATCTATGGGGACGTGTAATGCCCTTTAGGCTAATGTGCATCACGGGGACACAATTACACACACACATATTAAAACATGCTTTCTGGGGACCCCTCCAACATCCTGATGTTGTCCAATATACAGTAGGCTTTTCAAACACTTTCAGTTATGGCGACTTTTAATACACTTTAGGTTAATGTGCATCACAGGCACATACATGTCTTCTGAAGTTTCAATTCTACCGCCTACATGCTTGCATAAATACACACACATCTTAAAACATGTGTTTTGAGGGGGCCTACTTGTTAAAGTGATATACTAGACATTAGGAAATGAAAGCCAGGGTAAGTGCGAAAGGCATGTTGCTTTGCTTTCCTGTCATCAAACTGTTCAGGTAAAGATGTAAGGTGACTAGAAGTAAAAAAAATAAAAAATAAAAAAAAGGTAAATGACTATGCCTTTAATTTGATATACTAGACATTAGAAAACGAAAACAAACTAAACATCCTTGTAAGGTGTGCTCTCCCCCATTTACCTTATTAACGGACGTTGAAGGCTTGGCGGCTGTATCATGCAGTGGTGTGGGAGAGCCTTGTCTGTCTGTGAGAGAGTCTCCATCCCATGTTGCAGGTATGTCATTCAATATCTGTGAAGAATAACATTCATTGAATATGTATAAGACAACAGGTAGGCATTACTAAACATCTCAGAAAATATAATTTTAATTAGAAGTAAAGTTAACAACTTCCTTGCTAAACAGCATCAGCCCACTGCTGTCATTGGAGTATAATATTTTGCTTTACACGTTTTCTTTACTAGTCCTTTACTGCATTTATTACTACATCCTGATGTAGTCCAATATACCATTCTGATGGACAGTACAGTAGGTATTTCAAACACACTTTCAGATATGTGATCTATGGGGACGTTTAATGCACTTTAGGCTAATGTGCATCACGGGGACACAATTACACACACACACACACATATTAAAACATGCTTTCTGGGGACCCCTCCAACATCCTGATGTTGTCCAATATACAGTAGGCTTTTCAAACACTTTCAGTTATGGCGACTTTTAATACACTTTAGGTTAATGTGCATCACAGGCACATACATGTCTTCTGAAGTTTCAATTCTACCGCCTACATGCTTGCATAAATACACACACATCTTAAAACATGTGTTTTGAGGGGGCCTACTTGTTAAAGTGATATACTAGACATTAGGAAATGAAAGCCAGGGTAAGTGCGAAAGGCATGTTGCTTTGCTTTCCTGTCATCAAACTGTTCAGGTAAAGATGTAAGGTGACTAGAAGTAAAAAAATAAATAAAAAGGTAAATGACTATGCCTTTAATTTGATATACTAGACATTAGAAAACGAAAACAAACTAAAAATCCTTGTAAGGTGTGCTCTCCCCCATTTACCTTATTAACGGACGTTGAAGGCTTGGCGGCTGTATCATGCAGTGGTGTGGGAGAGCCATGTCTGTCTGTGGGAGAGTCTCCATCCCATGCTGCAGGTATGTCATTCAATATCTGTGAAGAATAACATTCATTGAATATGTATAAGACAACAGGTAGGCATTACTAAACATCTCAGAAAATATAATTTTAATTAGAAGTAAAGTTAACAACTTCCTTGCTAAACAGCATCAGCCCACTGCTGTCATTGGAGTATAATATTTTGCTTTACACGTTTTCTTTACTAGTCCTTTACTGCATTTATTACTACATCCTGATGTAGTCCAATATACCATTCTGATGGACAGTACAGTCGGTATTTCAAACACACTTTCAGATATGTGATCTATGGGGACGTTTAATGCACTTTAGGCTAATGTGCATCACGGGGACACAATTACACACACACACACACACACACATATTAAAACATGCTTTCTGGGGACCCCTCCAACATCCTGATGTTGTCCAATATACAGTAGGCTTTTCAAACACTTTCAGTTATGGCGACTTTTAATACACTTTAGGTTAATGTGCATCACAGGCACATACATGTCTTCTGAAGTTTCAATTCTACCGCCTACATGCTTGCATAAATACACACACATCTTAAAACATGTGTTTTGAGGGGGCCTACTTGTTAAAGTGATATACTAGACATTAGGAAATGAAAGCCAGGGTAAGTGCGAAAGGCATGTTGCTTTGCTTTCCTGTCATCAAACTGTCCAGGTAAAGATGTAAGGTGACTAGAAGTAAAAAAATAAAAAAAAATAAAAAGGTAAATGACTATGCCTTTAATTTGATATACTAGACATTAGAAAACGAAAACAAACTAAAAATCCTTGTAAGGTGTGCTCTCCCCCATTTACCTTATTAACGGACGTTGAAGGCTTGGCGGCTGTATCATGCAGTGGTGTGGGAGAGTCTCCATCCCCTGCTGCAGGTATGTCATTCAACATCTGTGAAGAATAACATTCATTGCATATGTATAAGACAACAGGTAGGCATTACTAAACATCTCAGAAAATACACACACACACACACACACATCTTAAAACATGCATTTTAGGGGGGCCTACTTGTTAAAGTCATTAGATTGGGTAATAAAGACATTAGGTAATAGACATTAGGAAATGAAAAGCCAGGTTAAGTTCAAAAGGCATGCTGCTTTCCTGTCCTGTCATCACACAAGTGAGGTGTCTGAAAACCTCTCCACCAACTATAAGGATTTGGATTTCATTTTCATGTACTTACTACAACCTGCTTGTGTTGAAATTTGAATCTCACTTTGAATTCACTCACCTTAGTCCGCCATGGCCAGTCAGAGTTTCCATAGTTGTAGTTCAATTCTTCACCTGGTAATATGTCTCTCACAGCAAAGAGACAGATGTGAGGTTTGCCCTCCAGGGTAATGACTCTCATTTTGCAGTTGGGAGTCCGGTGGTCATCATTCACAAGTCTCCCCAGGGACTTATCCTCTTTACACGCATCAAAACTAAACATTTAGGAATAGAAAAACAATTCAGGTTTTTTAGCATTAAAAGTAGTCATGCAATGGCGTTATTTAGCAGCAGGCCAACATTAGAGGAGCCGTAAGGCCTAGGAAAAAAAATGTGGTTTCTGATTTGCTGTCATTATAGGGCTCAGTAGGTAGGGAATGTATTTTATTTCAGGTCCATCTAGCTGGCCTACTAGTCCTCCTCGCAATCCAAAACATTTGCAAATCACACGTGATAAAATAGATGAAAGAAGACTTATTTTGACTTTGCACGACCAGGTGGTCTCACGAAAGAGAATTTTAGTGATCATAGACCTATTTTGTTTGACTCGTTGGATTTTTTAAAATCTTTTTACACTCCAACTGCCAATAAAACAATCTGGGTCGCACATATTTAATAGAGTCGGTCGGCAACCGGAAACCAAAGTATTTTTTTTTATTATGCCTAATTAATAAGGTCAGCTAAACAACTACAACAAACAAACTACTTGGCCAAAACATTTTTTGAATAATAAAAACTTACCACCAATACTTTCCATTCCATTGCACATCATACAGGAATACAGAGGCTTTCTTGGACCGTTTCCTGGCATGACTGTCGGCCTGTGTTAGAAGTTCACCACGATACTCCACCACAAACGCTCCTTTAGGAATGCCTTTGGTAGCAAAGACACCTCGCCCTTTTGTGTGAAGAAAACATATCATAAACTAGTATAAAACATTTGGTTAATGTTTTGGCAAACAAGTCAAGGTAGAGGTAGTTTGAAATTTTGCTCATACCAAGGTAACGTGAATACTCCATCATGATACTTCGTTACCTAGGACATGTTCTAAAAATTGCTCACCTTTGTATTTACTGATGAACTTTTCTTTCAGTTCAGTTTTGTCAGTCCCAGACTTGATATAATGTAGAGCTTCCTTCTCTGGATTAACTCTACTTCTTGCAGTTCTTTTATCCATCACCTAATCAAATGAATTCAAGTTATTTGCAAATAACGTGACAAGAATTACTATTACATTCAAGGCTATTAAGCCAGACTATTCAATTCAAAAGACCTGGTTCACTGGTGTGATCTGGTCTAATAATAATAATGTAAATAAATAAATAATTTCTAGCTAGAAGCAAAGCCAGTACTACTTAGATTGCAAACATAATCCAGCTACACACATTATGCTGTAAAGTTAACACACCTGCAGAGCAGCTCATGCAAGCTAGCCAGGTAGTCAACCAGTGAGTTAAGTACAATCTAGTGCTAGTTAGCTTGTAGTTTATTATCTACCACCTACTCAAATGTAGTCTAAGGCCATGGTTCTCAAAGTGGGGTCCGGGGACCCCCAGGGGTCCTTGAGTGGGTTCCAGGGGGCACCCATATAAATGTTGGATAGTTAGTAACCAAATGGACCCTTATGTTGCTGTAACTCTGAGAGTGTACAAATGGAACCAAATGGACCCTTACGGGTCCATTTGGTTCCTAACTTTCACTAACAAACACACTTCAAGTTATATGATCTGTGGGGACTATAAGTACACTGTTTAGGCTAATGTACATCACGGGGACATACATGTCATACTGAAGTTTCGATTCTTCTGCCTATTTCAAACACACTTTCAGTTTTAAGTTTTCTATGGGGACCTTTCTACTTAGCTCTCTCAGCTCAAGGTTTGGTGTGTTAGTGAACAGTAGCTAAAAACAGCAGATCTACAAGCTCAAACACATCACAATGCGACGTGTTTTGAGCTTGTAGATCTGCTATTTTCGGCTAAGAGGTTTGCTTAAGGAAAATGAGCAAACCAAGTATATATAATTCCTACATTCAATCATAAGACTAACCAGTAACAGCCACCCATGCAATGACTATTAAATGCAAGGCTATTATGCCAGACTATTCAACTCAAAAGACCTGGTTCACTGGTTTGATCTGGTCTAATAATAATAATGTAAATAAATAAATAATTTCTAGCTAGAAGCAAAGCCAGTACTACTTAGATTGCAAACATAATCCAGCTACACACATTATGCTGTAAAGTTAACACACCTGCAGAGCAGCTCATGCAAGCTAGCCAGGTAGTCAACCAGTGAGTTAAGTGCAATCTAGTGCTAGTTAGCTTGTAGTTTATTATCTACCACCTACTCAAATGTAGTCTAAGGCCATGGTTCTCAAAGTGGGGTCCGGGGACCCCCAGGGGTCCTTGAGTGGGTTCCAGGGGGCACCCATATAAATGTTGGATAGTTAGTAACCAAATGGACCCTTATGTTGCTGTAACTCTGAGAGTGTACAAATGGAACCAAATGGACCCTTACGGGTCCATTTGGTTCCTAACTTTCACTAACAAACACACTTCAAGTTATATGATCTGTGGGGACTATAAGTACACTGTTTAGGCTAATGTACATCACGGGGACATACATGTCATACTGAAGTTTCGATTCTTCTGCCTATTTCAAACACACTTTCAGTTTTAAGTTTTCTATGGGGACCTTTCCACTTAGCTCTCTCAGCTCAAGGTTTGGTGTGTTAGTGAACAGTAGCTAAAAACAGCAGATCTACAAGCTCAAACACATCACAATGCGACGTGTTTTGAGCTTGTAGATCTGCTATTTTCGGCTAAGAGGTTTGCTTAAGGAAAATGAGCAAACCAAGTATATATAATTCCTACATTCAATCATAAGACTAACCAGTAACAGCCACCCATGCAATGACTATTAAATGCAAGGCTATTATGCCAGACTATTCAACTCAAAAGACCTGGTTCACTGGTGTGATCTGGTCTAATAATAATAATGTAAATAAATAAATAATTTCTAGCTAGAAGCAAAGCCAGTACTACTTAGATTGCAAACATAATCCAGCTACACACATTATGCTGTAAAGTTAACACACCTGCAGAGCAGCTCATGCAAGCTAGCCAGGTAGTCAACCAGTGAGTTAAGTGCAATCTAGTGCTAGTTAGCTTGTAGTTTATTATCTACCACCTACTCAAATGTAGTCTAAGGCCATGGTTCTCAAAGTGGGGTCCGGGGACCCCCAGGGGTCCTTGAGTGGGTTCCAGGGGGCACCCATATAAATGTTGGATAGTTAGTAACCAAATGGACCCTTATGTTGCTGTAACTCTGAGAGTGTACAAATGGAACCAAATGGACCCTTACGGGTCCATTTGGTTCCTAACTTTCACTAACAAACACACTTCAAGTTATATGATCTGTGGGGACTATAAGTACACTGTTTAGGCTAATGTACATCACGGGGACATACATGTCATACTGAAGTTTCGATTCTTCTGCCTATTTCAAACACACTTTCAGTTTTAAGTTTTCTATGGGGACCTTTCCACTTAGCTCTCTCAGCTCAAGGTTTGGTGTGTTAGTGAACAGTAGCTAAAAACAGCAGATCTACAAGCTCAAACACATCACAATGCGACGTGTTTTGAGCTTGTAGATCTGCTATTTTCGGCTAAGAGGTTTGCTTAAGGAAAATGAGCAAACCAAGTATATATAATTCCTACATTCAATCATAAGACTAACCAGTAACAGCCACCCATGCAATGACTATTAAATGCAAGGCTATTATGCCAGACTATTCAACTCAAAAGACCTGGTTCACTGGTTTGATCTGGTCTAATAATAATAATGTAAATAAATAAATAATTTCTAGCTAGAAGCAAAGCCAGTACTACTTAGATTGCAAACATAATCCAGCTACACACATTATGCTGTAAAGTTAACACACCTGCAGAGCAGCTCATGCAAGCTAGCCAGGTAGTCAACCAGTGAGTTAAGTGCAATCTAGTGCTAGTTAGCTTGTAGTTTATTATCTACCACCTACTCAAATGTAGTCTAAGGCCATGGTTCTCAAAGTGGGGTCCGGGGACCCCCAGGGGTCCTTGAGTGGGTTCCAGGGGGCACCCATATAAATGTTGGATAGTTAGTAACCAAATGGACCCTTATGTTGCTGTAACTCTGAGAGTGTACAAATGGAACCAAATGGACCCTTACGGGTCCATTTGGTTCCTAACTTTCACTAACAAACACACTTCAAGTTATATGATCTGTGGGGACTATAAGTACACTGTTTAGGCTAATGTACATCACGGGGACATACATGTCATACTGAAGTTTCGATTCTTCTGCCTATTTCAAACACACTTTCAGTTTTAAGTTTTCTATGGGGACCTTTCCACTTAGCTCTCTCAGCTCAAGGTTTGGTGTGTTAGTGAACAGTAGCTAAAAACAGCAGATCTACAAGCTCAAACACATCACAATGCGACGTGTTTTGAGCTTGTAGATCTGCTATTTTCGGCTAAGAGGTTTGCTTAAGGAAAATGAGCAAACCAAGTATATATAATTCCTACATTCAATCATAAGACTAACCAGTAACAGCCACCCATGCAATGACTATTAAATGCAAGGCTATTATGCCAGACTATTCAACTCAAAAGACCTGGTTCACTGGTGTGATCTGGTCTAATAATAATAATGTAAATAAATAAATAATTTCTAGCTAGAAGCAAAGCCAGTACTACTTAGATTGCAAACATAATCCAGCTACACACATTATGCTGTAAAGTTAACACACCTGCAGAGCAGCTCATGCAAGCTAGCCAGGTAGTCAACCAGTGAGTTAAGTGCAATCTAGTGCTAGTTAGCTTGTAGTTTATTATCTACCACCTACTCAAATGTAGTCTAAGGCCATGGTTCTCAAAGTGGGGTCCGGGGACCCCCAGGGGTCCTTGAGTGGGTTCCAGGGGGCACCCATATAAATGTTGGATAGTTAGTAACCAAATGGACCCTTATGTTGCTGTAACTCTGAGAGTGTACAAATGGAACCAAATGGACCCTTACGGGTCCATTTGGTTCCTAACTTTCACTAACAAACACACTTCAAGTTATATGATCTGTGGGGACTATAAGTACACTGTTTAGGCTAATGTACATAACGGGGACATACATGTCATACTGAAGTTTCGATTCTTCTGCCTATTTCAAACACACTTTCAGTTTTAAGTTTTCTATGGGGACCTTTCCACTTAGCTCTCTCAGCTCAAGGTTTGGTGTGTTAGTGAACAGTAGCTAAAAACAGCAGATCTACAAGCTCAAACACATCACAATGCGACGTGTTTTGAGCTTGTAGATCTGCTATTTTCGGCTAAGAGGTTTGCTTAAGGAAAATGAGCAAACCAAGTATATATAATTCCTACATTCAATCATAAGACTAACCAGTAACAGCCACCCATGCAATGACTATTAAATGCAAGGCTATTATGCCAGACTATTCAACTCAAAAGACCTGGTTCACTGGTGTGATCTGGTCTAATAATAATAATGTAAATAAATAAATAATTTCTAGCTAGAAGCAAAGCCAGTACTACTTAGATTGCAAACATAATCCAGCTACACACATTATGCTGTAAAGTTAACACACCTGCAGAGCAGCTCATGCAAGCTAGCCAGGTAGTCAACCAGTGAGTTAAGTGCAATCTAGTGCTAGTTAGCTTGTAGTTTATTATCTACCACCTACTCAAATGTAGTCTAAGGCCATGGTTCTCAAAGTGGGGTCCGGGGACCCCCAGGGGTCCTTGAGTGGGTTCCAGGGGGCACCCATATAAATGTTGGATAGTTAGTAACCAAATGGACCCTTATGTTGCTGTAACTCTGAGAGTGTACAAATGGAACCAAATGGACCCTTACGGGTCCATTTGGTTCCTAACTTTCACTAACAAACACACTTCAAGTTATATGATCTGTGGGGACTATAAGTACACTGTTTAGGCTAATGTACATCACGGGGACATACATGTCATACTGAAGTTTCGATTCTTCTGCCTATTTCAAACACACTTTCAGTTTTAAGTTTTCTATGGGGACCTTTCCACTTAGCTCTCTCAGCTCAAGGTTTGGTGTGTTAGTGAACAGTAGCTAAAAACAGCAGATCTACAAGCTCAAACACATCACAATGCGACGTGTTTTGAGCTTGTAGATCTGCTATTTTCGGCTGAAAGGTTTGCTGTAGCTTTGTATAGACTGTGTGTATAGCTAAGGCAGTGGTTCTCAACCTTTTCAGGCCCTGACCCACAAAAATAATCATAATTTTGAACTTGGGACCTCCCACCCTGACAAGCTTGGTATGTAGGAGTTGAAGCATTACATTTAGTTTGACTCGGTCGCACACATGTTGTGAAAATAGCAGATCTACAAGCTCACAACGACTCACTCTGCAAGGGATTGTGAGCTTGTAGATCTGCTATTTTCGGCTAAGAGGGTTGCTTAAGGAAAATGAGCAAACCAAGTATATATAATTCCTACATTCAATCATAAGACTAACCAGTAACAGCCACCCATGCAATGACTATTAAATGCAAGGCTATTATGCCAGACTATTCAACTCAAAAGACCTGGTTCACTGGTGTGATCTGGTCTAATAATAATAATGTAAATAAATAAATAATTTCTAGCTAGAAGCAAAGCCAGTACTACTTAGATTGCAAACATAATCCAGCTACACACATTATGCTGTAAAGTTAACACACCTGCAGAGCAGCTCATGCAAGCTAGCTAGGTAGTCAACCAGTGAGTTATGTACAATCTAGTGCTAGTTAGCTTGTAGTTTATTATCTACCACCTACTCAAATGTAGTCTAAGGCCATGGTTCTCAAAGTGGGGTCCGGGGACCCCCAGGGGTCCTTGAGTGGGTTCCAGGGGGCACCCAGATAAATGTTGGATAGTTAGTAACCAAATGGACCCTTATGTTGCTGTAACTCTGAGAGTGTACAAATGGAACCAAATGGACCCTTACGGGTCCATTTGGTTCCATTAGTACACTCTCAGAGTTATGGTGGTCCGTGGTCTAATGCAGGGGTTCCTGCATTAGACCAGGGCCCTACATACCAGGGCCCTACATACATCAGCTATTTTCCAAAAATCTTGATATTCTTTGAAAATGTTTGAATATTTTTTACATTTTTAACACCACATCTGGAACTCTTTTCAGATGGGGGTCCGCGACCAAATCCGCATTCATTTAGGGGTACTTGACCTGAAAAAGTTTGAGAACCACTGGCCTTTCAAGACTTCATCTCTCTCAGCTAAGGGGTCCCTGCTTTATCTCTCTCTCAGCTAAGGGGTCCCTGCTTCATCTGTCTCTCAGCTAAGGGGTCCCTGCTTCATATCTCTCTCAGCTAGGGTTTGGTGTATGTGAACAGTAGCTAAAAATAGCCAATCTACAAGCTCAAACACATCACAGTGCGACGTACTGACGCTTGATTGATTGATTGCTGTATTTCATTTAGTAAGACATGAGAACATCAGTACATGGAAGTACAAATTCACAATACACGGTCTACTAAACTGGAAGACTCATTAAGCACTGAACTTGTTTAAGATGAGATCCCCATGCACACAAATCATGATGAAAACACGCTAACACACGAGTCATTTGCGCACTTCCAAATAATCTTTTGATGAGTTTCTATACAAAAGAATCCACTCACTATCAGCGTAATCAAAGTTTTTCTTACCTTTTAAAGTAGTCACAAGCACATTTAGCTCCAGGAAGAACTCAAACACGCTTCAGCGTCGGTGAAAACATTTGTTACTGAAATGGTCGGTAGAATGGGAGAGCTCAGCTGTGCTAATCAATGAAGACTCACAGCTGAGTGGCGATATTGACTGAGTGACGCCCACGCGCACAGACATTGCTTTCAAAGCTACTCCTTGGGCCAGAGGGCCCATTCCCCTAGGCAAAGCCCGATTTTTGCGACCCCCCCCCCCCTCGCTACATATAAGGTAAAATATAAGGTGCTCATCCGCTTGCCCCAAATGTTAACAAGGTGTCCGAAGTATTTGTGTAATGTATTAGTCCATATTTTTCAATAAAAACGTGTTTTAATCCCATCTGTGGCTGGACGCCTCCCCCCCCCCCGTTCACTTCATGTTTACATTGAGTGTAATTACGGCTTTTACCAGATGCGCGTCGTCACTACCGCCCATTGGGAACTTCCGACAGAATCGGCCACAGACGGGATTAAAACACTTTTTTTATTACAAAATATGGACTAATACATTAAAGATACTCCGGACACCTAGTTAACATTTGGGGCAAGCGGGTAAGCACCTTATATTTGACCTTATATGTACGTTCATTTTCGGCCCCCCCCCTCCCATGATAGCACATAGGCTGTGGACGTGGATATTGGCATTTGGTACCATTTTAGTCCAAACCTTACTATACTATACCAAATTGTTTATACTATAAACAACATAAACTTTATGGACATTATAAGTAAATTAATGATAGCCTTTCCATAGTAGTAGCATTTTATATTTTTGGGATTTTTTATTTGTTTTCATTAGCGGATTTTCATTATTTCCAAAAAGAACTCAACAGCCAATATCATATGAAAAGTAATGTAATCTTGAACCTAAGGCAACTAAAACAATTATAAATATTATAATATTATTTTTTTAATACTGTTTCATTCAAATGGCACAAAGCAAGTAAAAGTATTCCATAAATAAACAATAACCACATTGCTCCACATTTACCCATTGACAGGGGCGATTTTGTGTCCTTCAATGTGTGTTGATGTGATTTTCTCAATAGAGTCTATATGCAACCGCAGTAATAGTGTTTGTTTTTCTATACTAATGGGGACACAGTAGGGCGGGCTATGCAAATCTCTGACCTGTGATTGTGTGTGTGTGAGAGACTGCAGTACCAACTAACGTCTGATGGGGGCAGTACAGGCATCGTCCCCTTTAGTCAAAACACACACTTTTTCAGTCATGTTTCATATTTCCATGCATTATGAGACAAGGCCAAATTTTGGCACCAGACACATCAGTGACCTCTCCCCTACCCCCTGAATGATTTGTGTTGTGGGGACATACAAATTTGTCCCCATAAAGTTTTTGGTCCCCTGTACGTGACTGTGTAAACAGGTGTGTGTCCCCATCAGTATAGAAAAACAAACA
Organism: Gymnoscopelus microlampas; assembly: GCF_963454915.1. Classification (NCBI taxonomy): domain Eukaryota; kingdom Metazoa; phylum Chordata; class Actinopteri; order Myctophiformes; family Myctophidae; genus Gymnoscopelus; species Gymnoscopelus microlampas. The sequence goes on along the minus strand of NC_139950.1, from coordinate 3,452,723 downwards.
CACACACACACACACACACACACACACACACACACACACACACACAAGCCAGTGGTAAAGTAACTAGGTACATACAATTTTGAGGTATTTTTTACTTTACTGCGTATTTCAAATCTTCAATACTTTTATTTCTACTCCACTACATCTCAGAGGCAAATATTGTACCTTTACTCCACTACAATAATTTTAAAACTTTAGTTACTATAGTTACTTTGTAGATTTTGATTATTATTACAAAACATTACCCACTCCAGCCCTGTATACATTTTGGCCTTTTGAAAATAGCAGATCTGAGCTTGTAGATCTGCTATTTTCAAAAGATTTGTATTTGAAAACTTGTGAAATGGGACATTCTGCATAATGAGTACTTTATACTTTTGGTACTTGAAGTACATTTTGATGCCAATACTTTTGTACTTTTACTCAGGTAAATTTTGAATTCCGGACTTTTACTTGTAACAGAGTATTTCTACATTTCAGTATTGATACTTTTACTTAAGTAAAAAATAACACACGCACACACGCACGCACGCACGCACGCACGCACGCACGCACGCACGCACACGCACACACACACACACACACACACACACACACACAGTCCTGAACTGTAGATAAGTGATGAAAGAGCTGGTTCAGCAGCACTAGAAGCCGCTTCTAAATAAAGATGAGTACCTGTACTTAGTTACTTTACACCACTGTGTGTGCGTCCCGTTTGAGCTCCTCGTCGATGTGTGTACTCAGAGGAACTTGAATAAAGTGTGGTTTCATCGTTATCGACAGCGTTCACAGCAAACATTATCAGGACCGTCGGTGGAGCGTAGCCTGCAGACCGGCAGTGAGCTTCACCGGATGTTACTGGTCTGGATTCATCAACAACTTTGATCAAAACATCGACTACAGCTGCCCCACCAACTATGTCATCGCTGGAGTGTTCAGTTACCATAGCAACCATCATGGTGACAGACGGTGAGTCTGTGATGATCTGATTACATTACATTACATTACATTAAATTACATTACAGTAGTAGGTATTTATAGTATAGGCATTCTATGTATAATAAGGGGTTAACTTAGGACAAATTGCAACATAAACTCTTTCAATGTTTTTTTTTTTTTTTCATAAATATGTTAGTAATAACATATAAAAAGTCCTGTTAACTTTTGAACAATGGCTTCTTTTTAACCATGATAACTTGGAAGAGGAAGCCTGCAGTTTCTTTCAATCCCCAGGTGTGTGAACTGTCCAATGGTTGCCATCTTATAATGAGCATTAGTGAGGACCAATTACACCTTATAATGAGCATTAGTGAGGACCAATTACTTCTTATAATGAGCATTAGTGAGGACCAATTACATCTTATAATGAGCATTAGTGAGGACCAATTACATCTTATAATGAGCATTAGTGAGGACCAATTACATCTTATAATGAGCATTAGTGAGGACCAATTACATCTCATAATGAGCATTAGTGAGGACCAATTACAATACATCTCTGTTGTCGGGCACTTGGGCAGAAACCAGCTATGTCTAAAATAGTAACTTTCAGAAAATTATTATTATTATTGTCTCCGCCAGGCCGAAAGGCATAGCGAGAGAGTATGTTTTACCCTCCGTCCGTCCGTCTGTCTGTCCGTCTGTCCGTCTGTCCGTCCGTCTGTGGACAGCTAATCTCTGGCACCGTTGGCTTCATCGTGGTGAAACTGTGCACACACACTCCCTGGATGCCAATTCATACCCTCTGCCCCAAAATGTTCACATGGGCTTGTTATAGCGCCACCAGGAGGCCGCTTTTGGCAAAACACCTTTTTTGACAGTACTCCTACAGAATTTGTCCAAAAGTCACGCAAATCGGTACACAGTATCTTTATAGTCATTAAACGAAACGGGTATTTCAGATTTCTCATATTCCATCCTGATTGGCTAAAAATGTCTTCCAAAGTTTGCAGGAGTGCTCCGTTTTGAACAAAATGCCTCAAATCATGAACACAGCATGCAATTTCCGTGAAATTTTGCACGCTCATTCCCATTAGGCTGAGGAAGAACTACCATTTGAACATTTTCAAATCAGCCTCATGGTGGCGCTATAACAGGCCGATATGTGTTTTTACCTATAATTGCACCGATCTGTGTAAAACTTTTTATGCACACTCCCTAGAGGTCAAGGAAAAACCTTTGCCCTGCATTTTTCACATCTGCCTTTTATAGCGCCACCAGGAGGCCGACTTATGTAAAACACATTATTTTATACTACTCCTTCCAATTTTATCCAAATTTCACTCAAATAGGTACACATGATCTCTATAGTCATGTGATCACGACGGATTTGTTTGATTTTTCATATTCCATACTGATTTGCTAAGATTGACATCTAAAGTTTGCATTATTGGCTTGTTTTGAACAAAATTCCGCAAATCATGAACTCACCGTCCAATTGTGCTCAAACTTTGCACGCACATTCACACTATGTTGAGGAACAAATGCCATCCTTTTAACATTGGACTGTTATAGCGCCACCAACAGGTCTAATTTAGCGAAAAAACATGTTTTTAACTAAATGCCTCAAATCATGAATGCAGTCAGAGTCCGATTGTCGTGCAAGGCCTAAGAAGAAATGGCACCCTTTTCACGTTGGCCTATTATAGCGCCACCAGGAGGCCACAATAGCCTACCTGACCTGGCGGAGACCTGTGCTCCGAGGAGCACTTTTTCTAGTTATTATTATGTTTAGAACAACACCATACTGCCTCATCAAAGTTGGTACGGTGACTTTATACATTGTCAGATACTTGAATGTGTCCTTACATTATCATCACTTTACCCAATTACTTTATATATTATTTGTATATTAAATACATTATATTATCATCACCCAAATACAGCTCAAGTAGTTAGGAGGTTTGTGAACATTAAGTGGAGATCATGTCATTAGGCTCTATGCACAGCAGCCATATTATCACTTCCTTCACAGGTGTTACTAATGATACTAATGAAGGCTCTGTTCCATTTAGTGTAGCACAGTGGTTTCCACGACCCCCATAACTCTGAGAGTGTACACATGGAACCAAATGGACCCTTACGGGTCCATTTGGTTCCATTTGTACACTCTCAGAGTTACACACCCACAAGGGGCCATTTGGAAGCCCATGAGGGTCCCTGGACCCCAACTTTAGACCCACTGGTGTAACAGAGTGTTTCCAGTGAGCCAACATGCACAATATCAGCACCCTGACTCTGTTTGACCAGAATGGAACAGAGCCTTCATTAGTATCATTGGTAACACCTGTGAATGTCTTCACAATATGGCTGCTGTGAATAGACCATATTCACACGCGGCCATATTGCCATTAAGTCAATAGACCATACCCGGTCGACGCATCCGTGGGGGGATATGCGCACATGATCTGGCAACCCGGGAGGCAGTTCGTCCCATAGCTGGGCAACCCCGTAACCATGGCGACAGTGTTTTACACAAAAACGCTAATAAGAAGCTGAGATTTGATGAAATTGAAAAACGGGCTTCACAGTTAAGTTCAGATGGGAATGTTCAATGGCTGTGTGCAAAATCAGAGCAATTGCTCCAGCCACTGAGTAGAACCGGGTAGCTTCACTCACCACTACACCTACAGTACAGACAGACAGAGGTTACTAGAATTATAGTAGGATGAAATGCCACCCCAGTTGCCACAGCAACGCAATGTTAAATTCCAAAATGGCCACTGTGTGAATATGGACTATAGAGCCACAAGGTAGAGTTAGGAGGTTTGATTGACAGTTTGAGGATACAATGGAGTTAGGACGTTTAGTCAGAAGTGCTTTTTAATACATTTCATTGGTTCAATGTTTGTAAAACCCACACATATACGTAAAGGGTGTAGAATAGCACTGATTTATTAAAGACAATACAAATGGAGATACAGTCGTAGCCAGCTGAGAACCTCACCTTAGGTACCTAGGAAATCAGTACCCGGGAGGCGCTGATATGAAACCACACCCCTCTGTGGGTGTGGTTTTGCCTTGGAGGGTGGAGTTTAGCATTATTTTTTCCCCACTGTGCAATACAGTAGCTGGACAGTAGGTGGCAGGGCCGAGCAACTATTGGTTGTTTACCTACTAGTCTACTTGGTGGGGAATTCAAATATCCCTTTAACTATATTCTACAGTTTAACCCAGTGATTCTCAACCTTTTTCATTTCAATTTCATTACTCATATCTATTGCTTTATTTAGGCATTTTGTATCACAATATTTTTCTTTTCTTTTAATAATAATAATAATAATGGTTAGTGTGTTCTGTAATCAGTGTTGGGCTATATTACTTAGGAGAGTAATATGTTACTTATTACTTATTACTCCTTTGAAAAGTAATAATATTATATTACTTATTACTTGGAATCAAGGGTAATATATTATATATTACTTTATATTACTTTATATTACTTTCCCCACGCCCCCCGCAAAAGAAAAGACGTGTACAGTTTCTAGCCTTTTAGAACTGAATCCAATTTAATGGAACAATAGAATATTGGTTCTCAAAGTGGGGTCCGGGGACCCCCAGGGGTACCTGAGGGGGTTCCAGGGGTCCCCAGCTAAATGGAGGATAGTTAGGAACCAAATGGACCCTTGTGGGTCTGTAACTCTTAGAGTGTACAAATGGAACCAAATGGACCCTAACGGGTCCATTTGGTTCCATTTGTACACTCTCAGAGTTAAATTAACATTGATTTTACAATATAAATGGGGGTCCCAGGGATAGAAATGCCATTAAATGGGTGTCGCCTAATGCATGTAAACTGGGGGTCCTCTTGAAATTAAAATTGTTGAGAATCACTGGTAGCTGGCAGTGAAAAATCTTCTCTTATGGGGAATCAACACACACGCACACACACACACACACACACACACACACACACACACACACACACACACACACACACACACACACACACACACACACACACACACACACACACACACAGTACTCTCTCTCTCTCTCTCTCTCTCTCTCTCTCTCTCTCTCTCTCTCTCTCTCTCTCTCTCTCTCTCTCTCTCTCTCTCTCTCTCTCTCTCTCTCTCTCATATAACTAGTAACCAAATGTCATTGTAGTGGAGTAAAAGTACAACAGTCCCAACTAAACTCACAGTCTGTTTGGCTGTGAGGGGGATGTCGTAGCCAAACAGGTTATGTTAATTATAGTAGCACCATCTCTCTACAATGTAGTCTACAAGTTGGGCATTTAGCAGACGCTCTTAATAAAGAGAGATTTACAGTAAGCAAGGTAAACACGAGGTAATACATCTAATGCATAGAAATAATAATCTAGGATCTCTCTCTCTCTCTCTCTCTCTCTCTCTCTCTCTCTCTCTCTCTCTCTCTCTCTCTCTCTCTCTCTCTCTCTCTCTCTCTCTCTCTCTCTTCTAACAGAATAATTTTTAATACACATCATAAGGGAAAGTGGTATAAACTTTGGCAGGTATAAGTTGGAAGAATGCCCTAGTTGGATTTGAACCGGGAGACTTCTGGTTACAAGTCCTGTATCTAATCCACTGCACCACATTGGTTCTTACTTGCTCTGTTCACTACTAAGGTCTTCACTGAAAGATTAGATAAAGGTGAAAGCGCCAAGAAAAAGTTGGAAAAACATTCTGGCTGGATTTGAACTGAGAACCTTCTAGTTGCAAACCCTTTAGCTAAACCACTACACCACAGTGGTTCTTCCATAGACTGTTCACTTGTGTGTTCTTCACTGTAGAACTGGTAGCCTGCCAAAGTGTGTACTTTTTTTTTTGTCTTCTTTGAAATCATTTGCCGTTTGGGAGATATTTAACTTAAAGCACCCAATGCATTGTCACTGCGGCAATGGACATTTAAAGGGAAACGAGTGCAGGCTACTAATCCTACATACTTACTGCTAGTAACCCCATTCATACTACATGTTCATCTTACTGTAGACATGTTTGCCTGAAAAGGAATCTTTGAAATGTTTAATAGTTTTAGAATTGTACTCCTTTAAAAGTTCAGAGATTTATAATGGAGGCGGATGGAAGGTTAGGGTTAGGGTTAAGGGACCTCAAAAAAACACTTTCACCTAGAAACTCCATTCAATCTGACTGTCTCTCTCTCTCTCTCTTTATCGCCTGCAACTTCTAAATAAAGGTTTCAGACAATGACATGCAAATTAACTGGTTTAGCTCCTTGGCCATCACTTGGCCAACTTAGGCCCTCACAATGGACTCAGGAGCCCAGGTCTTGTGATCCCCCACCCCACCCCCACACACACACACACACACACACACACACACACACACACACACACACACATACACACACACACACACACACACACACACACACACACACACACACACACACACACACACACACACACACACACACACACACACACACACACACTTGTATTTTTGTTTTGACTACATTCAATTGCAGTTTGTTTCCATTTGATTTTTAAGTGGATTTGCTAGTTTAGTTTTTACTTTGTGAAAAGGCTTAGTTTAAGTTGATTTTTTATTAGTTTCAATCTTCATTTTAGTTTTATTATTGTAAGGGTAGTCAGGGGCAATATTCAACTAGAATAGTGAAGATGGCAGATCTACAAGCTCACAACACGCAGCAGTTTTAACATCACTGCTGTCATTGGCTGCGTGGAGACAGAAACGAAAACTGATACTGAATATGTTTTGCTTAATCATTCTGAATCAGCTTTGCTTAATCATTCATCAAAAGTTATGAAAGTTCTAATGAAGGAACGGGACTCTTACAAGGTTCAACTGGTGATATTGACAGAGAAGCATCAGAAAGATACATCAGACATACAAACATCCCACCAGAGAGAAAGAGTGTTCTTGTAGAGAACTTGTAGATCTTCCATTTCCACTATTCTGAGCTCGTTGAATACAGCCCCTGACTACCCTTACAATAATAAAACTAAGATTAACACTGAAACAAAAAAAAACTCTACTTCTTTTCACAAACTAAAAACTAAATTAAATTGACAAATCCACTTAAAAATCTAATGAAAACTAACTGCAATTCAAAACATGTAGTCAAAATAAAAATGTGTGCGTGTCATTGCATGTCATTGTCTGAAACCATTGCTGATGCAGTGAATGTGTGTATGATTTTCAACCTCGAAAAGTTTTTTGATTGAATACTTTATTTAGTAGTTTGCAGACAAAAAGCACATGAAAGTACAGTTCAAATACAAGGTTGACTAAATATGATTTAAAAAATCCAAGAAAGCCATATGGCTTGTTTAAATTGGGGTCCTAAGTTAGTTAGTACATTATAATCTCCTGTGTTGATTTAACTCCGTTTCACATTCTAAAATAACATAATTGTGCCCAAAAGTAGTTTATAATGCATTTTATTGAAATGTTACTTTCAGTTGACTAGTATAGTTACTAGTTACTGCTCTCAGAAAGTAGCAGCTTTGGGAGCTGCAATTATTTTATCTCTGACTGACTTATCTATCTTCTTCCACCATGTTCCATGAAACACAGTTATGTTTAAAGAAACAATTGCTTTTGAATTCATCCTAAGGACTCTTTTTTCCCCCTTCTATTTTCCATGTTTTGGATCTGATAAATGTTTGGTTACTAGTTAGTTTGTAGATTTTGAATATTATCACAAAACATACAGTAACCACTTCAGCCCTATACACATTTTGGCCATTTGAAAATAGCCGATCTACAAGCTCACAATGCGTCGCAATGTGACACATAGTGAGCTTATAGATCTGCTTTTTTCAAAAGATTTTTATACATTTTATACATTTGAAAAGTTGTGAAATGGGACATTCCACATAATTAGTAGAGTACTTTCTACTTTTGGTACTTTAAGTACATTTTAATACCAATACTTTTGTACTTTAACTCAAGTATAGTTTTATTTCCTGACTTTTACTTGTAACAGAGTATTTCTACTTTGCAAAAGCAAAAAAAAAAAGCAGCAGAAACAGTCTATAGCTATGTTGCTCACTGTGAACGCGCCACCCTGTGGCAGAATGGCCACACTACACACTGAAATAAGATACAATACATTTAGGGGGCGTGTCTGAGAATCTGGGGGAGTGGCCGACACAGGTACCCAGGGGACAAATCAGTACTGCTTTGAAAATCGTGAGGTTCTCAGCTGGCTACTACTGTAGCTAGTTTCTGCCCGACAGTGACGATATGAAGATAAGGTTGAAATGGATGAAGTGCTCCTAACAAAAACAACAACCAGTGGTGGAAAAAGTACTCTCATTTTTTACTTAAGTAAAAGTATCAATACTGCAATGTAGAAATACTCTACAAGTAAACATTTACTTGAGTAAAAGTACAAAAGTATTGGTATCAAAATGTACTTAAAGTACCAAAAGTAGAAAGTAGTCATTTTGCATAATGCCCCTTTTCACAAGTTTTCAAATGTATATAAATCTTTTGAAAATAGCAAATCTACAGTTACAAAGTAACTAATAACTAAAGTTTTCAAATAATTGTAGTGGAGTACAAGTATAATATTTGCCTCTGAGATGTAGTGGAGTAGAGGGAAAAGTACTGAAAATTGGAAATACTCCAGTAGGGCGCGCTCTCACCAAAAGTTGGCTGGCCGCTGTTAAACGCAGGTTGTGCGCGGCCACAGTTTTTTGCAGCCAGCGGATTCTAAAAAAACGCTGTGACGCACCTGTCACTCACATTCAAGACCGTCCCCGTCCGCCTTCTGCCTTGACGTTGCCAGGCAACCACTGACGCACATCAGCATCTGTCTTTGCACTTTCACACTTGGGGTTCGTACATCTACATACACATTCAGATTTAAAATATAAAGTACGAACCCCATGGCCACGGATGTTACAATCATGTACGGGCCCTCATTAGTATCCGTATCTTCCGTATTGTTCAATAAAAAGCATTTTAATCCAATCAGTGGTCATTTTTTCCGTATGCTTTCAACTGCGCGACCCTAGCGGTTGAGAGGTGTCTTGCACTGTTGGTACATTATAACTCTATGGAAAAATGGCCACCAATCGGATTAAAATGCTTTTTATTGAACAATACGGAAGATACGGGTACTTCTGAGGGCCCGTACATGATTGTAAAATCCGTGGCCATGGGGTAAGCACTTTATATTTTAAATCTGAATGTGTATGTAGATGTACGAACCCCAAGTGCACAAATCATAAAGTACTGGGTGAGATGCAACAGCTTACAACCAGTTGGTCCACTGAGAGCACCATGTTGCTTCCTGAGTCTTGGGACGGTCCGCCTTCGACTCACCCGATTGGACAGAGGGGGAAAATCAGCTCCTGCCTCCAGCAGTTTTCTGCTTCTTCGTGTAGAGCGGATAAACGCAAGGTCTGCGCGACAAGCGGAAAAATCTGCTCTTGCGTGAATCCCAGCATTTGCATTGACAAAGCATTGGCAGATTCTGCCCCAGAGGTAAAATAAAAGTGCGGTGGGAGCGCGCCCGTAAAGTAAAAAAAATCCTTATCCTTATAAAACTTAAGTAAAGTACTTAAGTAAATGTACTTAGTTACTTTACACCACCGACAACAACAACAACGTTAAAACCTAATTAATTCCAGGTGGCAGTTCCTTTGCTGTGGGAGCTCTGGATTGGCTACGTATGACTGTCATGTGACTCCCTGGGTGAACGGCCTGGAGGAGGACTTCCACTGGAGCGTTCCTGGAGGAAACTACATGACGGGAGTCACCAGTTACCATGACAACGGTAGAGAGTAAGTATACATTCACAAAGTATTACATTATATATATATATATATATATATATATATATATATATATATATATATATATATATATATATATATATATATATATATATACTGTACAATTATACATTAAAGACTTTGTCTAGATGGATACGATTGATATCCTTTTTTGGGTCAAATTTGAATGAGAAATATAGCTATGAACAGTGGTGGTAAGTAACTAAGTACATTTACTTAAGTACTGTACTTGAGTACAATTTTGAGGTATTTTTTATTTTACTGGAGTATTTTACACTTTCAGTACTTTTACTTTTACTCCACTACATCTCAGATGCAAATATTGTACTTTTACTCCACTACAATTATTTGAAAACCTTAGTTACTAGTTAATTTGCAGATATAAATGATCATATTAAAAAACATATATTAACCACTTTAGTTCTATTTTATACATAGGCTATTTGAAAATAGCAGATCTACAAGCTCACACGTTGTAAGATAAATGTTGAGAAACGACGTGATTCTTTTGTCTTCATTTCTCAATCGCAGGGATCGCCGCTGGCGTTTCCGATACTGCAGAGCCACTACAGGTGTGTGTGTGTGTGTGTGTGTGTGTGTGTGTGTGTGTGTGTGTGTGTGTGTGTGTGTGTGTGTGTGTGTCTGTCTGTTCCTAATCCTTAAACCGTTTGGAAAGTTATGTTTTCATTCATAGAATGAATATTGGTGACTGAGGATTGAAGCTTTTACTTAATGTATTTATTACGAACATCCATTTATCATATTTATTCATTTTATGTATTAGGAGCAGGTCATTGAGCAGAGGGGGAACATCCATTTACATATGTATTATTATTATTATGATTATTAATTATTTTAGGTATGAAGGGCAGGGCATCGAGCAGAGCATCGAGCAGAGCATCGAGCAGAGCAGAGTCAGACATCTATTCACGTATTTCTGACATGAACAGAAATATGAGAGGTCTGACTGAAGGTGACGTCATGGTTGCAAAGTCTCGGAACGCCAGGATTTGCAGTCAATGTAAATGGAAGAAAAGCGCCAACGTGGTTGAGGTAAATATGAACATTATGAAACATTTTACTGCTTGAAAAACCAAGCTGTCCTGAAATCATTGACGAGCCTCGGAAGCATCTCAGAGCATCTCACATACATAATGTCAAAACCAGTGGTCAGTGGTGTAAAGTAACTAAGTACATGTACTCAAGTACTGTAAACTTTTGATGTTTTTTTTTTATTTCCAATTTTCTGTACTTTTACTTCTACTCCACTACATCTCAGAGGCAAATATTATACTTTTACTCCACTACAATTATTTAAACATTTTATTTACTAACTTTGTAGGTTTTGATTATTATTACAAAACATACATTAACCACTTCATTAACCACCAGCCCTATATACATTTCGGCCATTTGAAAATAGCCGCCAGCCCTATATACATTTCGGCCATTTGAAAATAGCCGCCAGCCCTATATACATTTCGGCCATTTGAAAATAGCCGATCTACAAGCTCACAATGTGTCGCGGTGCGACACATTGTGAGCTTGTAGATCTGCTATTTTCAAATTATTTTTATACATTTGAAAACTTGTGAAAAGGGTCATTCTGCAAAATGAGTACTTTCTACTTTTGGTACTTTTTAAGTACATTTTGATAACGATAGTTTTGCACTTTTACTCAAGTCAATTTTTGAATTCCGGACTTTTACTTGTAACACAGTAAAACATGCTAGTTTTCCACCACTGGACAAAACTAAAACACAATTGTATGGATTTATGTCTCTTCTCGTCTGGAGGTGCCGTACATCATCGCCAGTTCCTTCACCAGCGAGTACAGAGACATGATCATCAACGCCATGGACGCCTTCCATGAGAAGACCTGCGTCAACTTTGTCCTTCGAGGCAGCCAGTCGGACTACCTGAACATCATCAACGCAGGCGGCTGCTACTCCTACGTGGGGAGAGCAGGAGGTAAGCAGTGGTGTAGAGTAACTAAGTACATTTACTCACAAGTACTGTACACTTTTGAGGAATTCTTACTTTACTGCAGTATTTCCCATTTTCAATACTTTTATTTCTACTCCACTAGATCTCAGGGGCAATTATTATACTTTTACTCAACTACAATTATTTGACAACTTTAGTCACTGGTTTACTTTGTAGATTTAGATTATTAATACAAAACATGCATTAACCACTTCAGCCCAATATACATTTCGGCCATTTGAAAATAGCAGATCTAAAAGCTCACAATGCGTCGCATCGCGACGCATTGTGAGCTTGTAGATCGGCTATTTTCATAATACATTTTGAACTTGTGAAATGGGACATTCTGCGCAATACTTTTACTTTTGGTACTTTAAGTATATTTTGATGGCAATACTTTTGTACTTTTACTCAAGTAAACTTTGATTACGGGACTTTTACTTGTAACAGAGTATTTCTACACTGCAGTATTGATACTTTTACTTAAGTAAGTCTTTTTTTGTCCCAGGTAAACAGCCTGTGTCTCTCCACCACTCTACGCGTAGTAGCTGTTTCAACACCGGCACCATCCAGCACGAGCTGATTCACGCACTGGGCTTCTGGCACGAGCAGTCCCGGAGCGACCGCGACCGCTACGTCAGGATCAACTGGAACAACGTCAAGACCCGGAACATACGCAACTTCAACAAGCACGTCACCAACAACCTGAACACCGCGTACGACTACGCCTCCGTCATGCACTACGGCAGCACCGCCTTCTCCAGCAACGGACGAGACACCATCACTCCCACCCGGAAGCGTTCTTCTGCGGCGATCGGCCAGAGAGAAGGAATGACCGCCACGGACATTCTGAAGATCAACACGCTGTACGGATGCCGTACGTGTGACGGGAAATCAATAACAGTTAGGAAGTAACACCATAATATCTCTGCTGTCTGGCAGACACCAGCTAACTCCAAAATGTTCATTTTTCTGAAAGAAATGGGAAAAAAAAGTGGAGTTAGGAGGTTTTGTTCATCATTGATAAGAACAGCTGAATGGACCCCCAAGTTCACTATGAAGTTGGAGGTCAAAAGGGCAAAACCAAAAAATGGAGTTAGCATGGTTTCGTCAGAAGCGCTTTTTAATGCTTTTCATTGGTTAATTTTTTTTTTTATCAACACACAGACGTAAAGGGTGTTCAATGGCCCTGATTTATGGAAGAAAATGCAAAAGCGTTAAAATGGAGTTAGCTGGTTCCTGCCGGACAGCAACATTATGATATGGACGTAATTAAAAACCACAGTTGATACGATTAAAACATAAGAATGCAGCACTTTGTTTACCGTTAGTATTATATCATTATGAATGTACCATGTAAGTTCATTCATTAATTGTCTCATTCATTCATTTCAATGCAGCTGTATCCAGATGGGACAACGAGTGGAACGCTACATTGAATGTCGAATGTCCGTCTGGCCAGGCTGTTTCTGCTATTGAAAGGTAAATAATGTACTGTGGTGGAAAAAGTACTCACATGTTTTACTTAAGTAAAAGTATCAATACTGCAGTGTAGAATTATTGTTACAAGTAAAAGTCTGGTAATATTTACTTGAGTAAAAGTACAAAAGTATTGGTATCACAATATACTTAAAGTTCCAAAAGTAAAAGTACTCTGCTTGTAGATGTGCTATTTTCAAATGGCTTAATATATAGGGTTGAAGTGGTTGTATGTTTTGTAATAATCAAAATCTACAAAGTAACTAGTAACTAAAGCTGTAGAGATGTAGTGGAGTAGAATTTAAAGTGTTGACAATGGGAAATACTCCAGTAAAGTAAAAAATACCTAAAAATTATACTTAAGTACAGTACTTGAGTAAATATACTTAGTTACTTCACACCACTGTCTATAGTAAACACTATACACATCTAAAGTAGTGATTCACACAGTTGAATTCAAGAGATCTTCATGCGTCTTGTTTTTATCTGATAGTGTTGGTATTCATATTAGATTCATATTAGATTAGATTATATTCATAATCTCCAAAATGTTCATTTTTCTGAAAGAAATGGAAAAAAAAGTGGAGTTAGGAGGTTTAAAGAACATTGTCTGACACTTTTCCACCCCCTTATGTCCATCTGTATCAAAGCATTCACAGCGACGGGGCAGAAGATCGTAGATGGAAGATTTCCTGCAGGTACTTTGGAGCCCCTGTTTCTTGTCAGTGGTCCGGTTATGTGAACGCATTTGACCAGGCGGTCCAGTTCAACTGCCCAAAATACCAGGTCATTGCGGGGGTTCACAGCACACGCCACAACCACTATGAAGACAGACGGTAGGTTTCTGATGAAATGACCTACGGTCCATACACAACCTCTGTTCGCTTTATATTTGAAGAGATTACTTTCAAGGTGAGGCGAGTTGAGTAGAGAGTTCAGAGAATAAACACTTTACCAGTACAACATTATGTCATTTAAGTGTAGACAAATGAGATAAAGACCTTAGTATTATTATTAATGTCAACTCTGTTAAATGTAACAGCTATTATGATACAATGTTAACTATTTTAATCCTGACGAAGGCCACATGTTAGTGTTAATGTAACTCTGGGAGTGTAGAAATACTGTAGAATACACAAAATACCCCAATACTGTAACCTGTAGGCTACTGGAGAACAAAACAACTAATACTGTAGTCTGTACTGCAGAACAAAACAACTAATACTGTAGCCTGTACTGCAGAACAAAACAACTAATACTGTAGTCTACACTGTAGAACAAAACAACCACATGTCGACTCACCTCAAGCCTAGGCAACAAACATGTCAGTGTCAACAGTGCAATCGGTACAATAAGCACGGCCTATTAGTGCCACCAAGAAGGAAACAGCGGTGATATGCTGCCTCTGTGCTACAAAGTCAGAGTCAGTGTTGATGATGGCGTCCAGGGGGTGGGAGGGGTTCGCCATTATGGCGTCCAGCTTCCTCGCTGTACGCACCTTGGCCGCCTCCTCCACCTCCTCCTCCACGTCCTCCAGTGCCAACGATAGACCACAAACTAAATGTTGATAATTGCTTTGTATTCCAGGTGGTCATTTTACTGCTGCAAAGCCAGCTATACTGTCTCTTCAAACTGCCAGGAGACTCATTACATGAATAACTGGGAGGAACGCTTCAAGTGGGATGTACCTGGAGGAAACCACCTCACTGGAATGTACAGCTCACACAGCAAGACCTATGAGTGAGTACATTATGATATTATGTACAATATTCACATCCAATGGGCATAGTAGTGGCGGCCATTGTGTTGTTCCACAGATCAAAAGCCCATTCATTTTTTTCCACAGAGATTTCCGAAAATATTTTATGAATTATTTTAAGCTTCAAACCAAGATCAGGATCCTGGTGAATCATAACCATAAAACCTTTGATTGTGTGTCAAAAAATATTTTTATAATTAATTAGATAATATATTATTATATTTAATAAATACACTTTTTTTCATCAAAATGTTTTATGGTCATGATTCACCAGGATCATGGGTGGCTTGGTTCCAGACTTAAAATATTTACTATAACATTTTTCGGAAATCTCTTTCTAAAATGTATGGGCTTTATATCTGTGGCACCACAAAATGGCCACCACTGCTATGCCCAATGACGCGAACCACTGATTCACATCATTCGTACTGCTTCCATTTAACTAATTAGGATGACTACAATGATTTTTGCTAAATTGTGTGTTTTTTTTGTTTCTACAGGGATCGTCGTTGGCGTTACAGGTACTGCCAGATGCGTTGACCATCGTCTCTACGTTGGGGCCGTCGGCCTCTGCTGTTCCTATAGAGATGCTTAAACACAGACTTTATAGAACTATATATGGGGGAAGCTGGGGGTGTTTTTCAACTCAAAGAGGTTCTCAACCCACTTGATGGACGGGTGGGCAGTGTGCATTTTCAGAGTATGTTTATTTTAATGATCAATTAATGGTGTTCTGGCTTCAACTAACGGAGCATTCATTAAATTCCTATTAATCTGTATCTCAATGACAACACATTTTCAAGGTTTTAAAGAAAAAATACTGTGACATTTTTTTTTACAGAAAACACAATTATACAGTGTGCACGTCCAAAAGCAACAAAGCAGAAAACAATGTGTTTGTTCATAAGCTGGCTCTCATTGACTGCAATGCATTGCATTGTAAATGCTGGATAGAAAGAAATACGTAGGTGTCCCTTCCTTCTTAAATGAGTCCCTCCTTGGCTCTGGGAAAGGACCCAAGCATAGCGTCAGGCATGTATGAACAAGAATGAGTGGGCAGCATGCTCAGTGTGTCCACTCCTTACCTACATCATACCTGTCTTCATGGGGGTTATAAATAGGCTCTATGCACAGCAGCCATATTATGAAGATATTCACAGGTGTTACCAATGACACTAATGAAGGCTCTGTTCCATTCTGGTCAAACAGAGTCAGGGTGCTGATATTGTGCATGTTGGCCCACTGGAAACACTCTGTTACACCAGTGGGTCTACAGTTGGGGTCCAGGGACCCTCATGGGCTTCCAAATGGCCCCTTACAGGTGTGTAACTCTGACAGTGTACACATGGAACCAAATGGACCCGTAAGGGTCCATTTGGTTCCATTTGTACACTCTCAGAGTTATGGGGGTCGTGGAAACCACTGTGCTACACTAAATGGAACAGAGCCTTCATTAGTATCATTGGTAACACCTGTGAATGTCTTCATAATATGGCTGCTGTGAATAGAGCCTATAGGAACTTTATGCATTGTATGGTAAATGTAATAACCCTCTAAATGTTTGGTACAGTGGTTAGCACTTGAGAATGGCAGTAATACCATCTGAGTGCCTCTGTGGTGCCACAGTAGCGCCACTACTACTTGGTGGTGCCGCATTTGACACCTTTTTTTAAGGTGTAGTGTGGCTGAACGGCCACCATGTGGCACATGTGAGTCCATGAACTCTACAGTACAGTATTAGCAACAGGGGAAGGATGAATGCATTTAAAGTTAATGTTATTTTTATTTTTTGTAAACATAGAAAATAAGGGAATGAGTCCTTAGGATGAATTGAAAGTAGCAATTATTTCTTTAAACACAACTGTGTTTCATGGTGGAAGAAGTGCACAGACATTTTACTTAAGTAAAAGTAGCAATACCACAATATAAAAATACTCTATTTTATATTTACTTATTTTTAAATATACTTACCAAAAGCTAATGTTCTACAATGTTTGAAAGTAGCCGATCTAGCTTGTAGATCGGCTATTTTCAAATGGCTGTGGTATAACATAGGGCTAAAGTGGTTAATATGTATGTTTTATTATATAACAATTTATATCTGCAGAGTAACTAAAGTTTTCAAATAATTGTAGTAGTGGAGTAAAAGTACACTATTTGCCTTTGCAGGCGTTGTGGAGTAGAAGTGAAAGTGCACTAATACTCCAGTACTGTAAAAAGAAAACACTTCATCATTTTCCCCAAGATTCTATGGAACCCAAGCGGGATTCGTACCCCGTCCTCTCACCTTTGGGACACATCTGACTAACCGCTATACTATCAGTTCAATTGACAAAATGGCTGTATGTGATGAAAACAACTACACACAGAATGGGGCATCTAACTTCCAGCTGAACCAGTGCTATGTTACTTGAGTAAAAGTACAAAGGTATTGGCATCAAAATATACTTAAAGTACCAAAAGCTAATGTTCTACAATGTTTGAAAGTAGCCGATCTAGCTTGTAGATCGGCTATTTTCAAATGGCTGTGGCATAAAATAGGGCTAAAGTGGTTAATATGTTTGTTGAGAAACATCTTCTGTTTCTTTAAACACAACTGTGTTTCATGGTGGAAGAAGTACACAGACATTTTACCTAAGTAAAAGTAGCAATACCACAATATAAAAATACTCTATTACAACTAAAAGGCCTGTGTTCAAAATGTTACTTAGCCTAAGTAGCCTAACTAGTAACTAAAGTTTTCAAATAATTGTAGTGGAGTAAAAGTACAATATTTGCCTCTGCAGATGTAGTGGAGTAGAAGTAATACTACAGTAAAGTAAAAAACACCTCAACATTATTCATTAATTTCTAGGCACCCCAACCTGGAATCAAACCCTGCTCTGCAAATTGTAAGACCAACCTCTACTCCACTACACTACTGGTTCAGTGATGAGTCTGTGGGGTCAGGACGTTTCTCGTTCTCTATGTTCTGTGCACTACTCCTTGGAAAGTCAGAGATAAAAAGCTTGCAGCTCCCAAAGCTGCTACTGTCTGAGAGCAGTAACTAGTAACTATAGTAGTCAACTAAAAGCATTATAAACTACTGTCCGGCACAATTATATTGTTTTAGAATGTGAAACAGAGTTAAATGAACACAGGAGAGTATAATGTACTAACTAACTAAGGACCCCAATTTAAACAAGCCATATGGCTTTCTTATTCCTATTTAGCAGCCAGCTTCCTATTTAGTCGACCTTGGATTTGAACTGTACTTTCATGTGCTCTTTGTCTGCAAACTTCTAAATAAAGTATTCAATCAATCAAAAAACTTTTCATGGTTGGAAAAACAGAGAGAGAATGAGAGTTTTCATCTGAAGAATTGCTGGGATCCACAGAAAATCTCTGCTATCAGTCTGTCTGTCAACGACATGCAAATTAACTGGTTTAGCACCTTGGCCAGGGTCTTTTGTTTGTCTCTAGGCACACTTCATTGTCATCACAATGGACTTAGAGCCCAGGAGTTTGCCCTCCCCCACACACACACACAAGCACACTTTTTCAATTGCAGTTTGTTTTCATTTGATTTTAAGTGGATTTGCTAGTTTCGTTTTTAGTTTGTGAAAAGGCTTAGTTTTAGTTGAGTTTTTAAATTAGTTTCAGTGTTAATTTTAGTTGTATTATTGTAAGGGTAGTCAGGGGCAATATTCAACAAGCTCAGAATAGTGAAAATGGCAGATCTACAAGCTCACAACACGTTGCATTGCTACAACTGCTGTTGTCATCGGCTGTGTGGAGACAGAAATGAAAACTGATTCAGATTTTTTGCTTAATCATTCTGAATCAGCTTTGCTTAATCATTCATCAAAAGTTATGAAAGCTCTAATGAAGGAACGGGACTCAACTGACGTTGACAGAGAAGCATCAGAAAGATTCATCAGACTTACAAACATCCCATCAGAGAGAATTTGATGCATTTGGGGTTGACCTTAAAAATGCAGTCGATGCCCAGTTAGTAGGCCTACTGAAGACAGAGAGAAAAACTCTAAAAATGTAATGAAAACAAAGTGCAATTGAAAACATGTAGTCAAACAAAAATACAAATGTGTGCGTGTGTGAGGATAAAATCTCTGTTGATTTATCTCGAGAGGGTAGCCTAAAAATGTATGTATCCACTAGTAAAGTTACTCTGGTTTGGTAACAAAATGTAAAGTGCGTTATAAATAAAATCCATTATTATTATTATTATTACTCTCAGAAAGTATAGCAGCTTTGGGAGCTGCAAGCTTTTTATCTGACTTTCCAAGGAGTAGTGCACAGAACATTGAGAACGAGGCACGTCCTGACCCCACAGACTTATCACTGTACCAGTAGTGTAGTGGAGTAGAGAGTGGTCTTACAAGTTACAGAGTAGGGTTTGATTCCAGGTTAGGGTGCCTGGAACTTACATGTGCATAACGTTGAGATGTTTTTTTTACTTTACTGGACTGTACTTTTACTTCTACTCCACTACATCTGCAGAGGCAAATATTGTACTTTCACTCCACTACAATTATTTGAAAGCTTTAGTTACTTTGCAGATATAAATTGTTATATCATAAAACATACATATTAACCACTTTAGCCCTATTTTATACCACAGCCATTTGAAAATAGCCGTTCTACAAGGTAGATCGGCTACTTTAAAACATTTTAGTACTTTTGGTACTTTAAGTATATTTTGATGCCAATACCGTTGTACTTTTACTCAAGTAACATTGCACTGTTACAGCTGGAAGTGTAACTACACCTGCAAAGGCAAATAGTGTACTTTTACTCCACTACTACAATTATTTGAAAATTTCAGTTACTTTGCAGATATAAATTGTTATATAATAAAACATACATATTAACCACTTTAGCCCTATTTTATGCCACAGCCATTTGAAAATAGCCGATCTACAAGCTAGATCGGCTACTTTCAAACATTGTAGAACTTTAGCTTTTGGTAAGTATATTTAAAAATAAGTAAATATAAAAATAGAGTATTTTTATATTGTGGTATTGCTACTTTTACTTAAGTAAAATGTCTGTGCACTTCTTCCACCATGAAACACAGTTGCGTTTCAAGAAATAATTGCTACTTTCAAAGCCCACTGAGTGCAATTTACCAAAATACATCTTGATAATATAACCCATACAATTATTTGTTTCACTTCTCAACAAGTTCAGCTTCAATTGCAGCCTCTGTTGACTGGAAGCAGCCCTGTCTCAAATAGACAGAACATGCCTGTGTCTGGGCATTAGTTGCTCTCTACCGCCATCTAGTGGCACCACAGAGAAAAAAGCGGTACCGCAAAAGTAGGTGGTACCAGAGAGGCGCCAGAGGGGTGCCACCCCTGACATTCTGAAGGTACAACCACTGTATGTGCATTATATGGGTGTTTGTAATGTTTTTACTGTCATTGAAAAGCATCTGTGCTGTTTGTATACTGTAGATGATTCAATGGATTTTGGTCCAGAGGGTTTTTGAGGTTAAAGGTAGGGTAAGTGATTTTCTTCGGTTAAAATAAGTGTTAAATAGCTCTATATTCTGATGTACTCATTGCTATAGAGTGTTTGTTCAGTAACAGGAGTCTCCGTGTCTCTCCAGCTATTTAGTGAACAGACAATTCATTTTCAGGTCGGAATACCAATTTTATCCAATCAGGATAGAACTCAGTCAGGATACAGCTTAACAAGTGCATTTGGAAGTGATGACACAAATAAATGAGCAGAGACATTTGGAACTGGTACACTTTAAAAATGAAGATGATAAATGGATACTCTCTCCTGGTTGGCTGACATTTTGAAAATGTATTTTCTGTTTCTTTAAGAGCTGGAGAGACAGATAGACCCCTGTTACTGAACAAACACTCTGTAGCAATGATTACTATCAGAATATAGTGCTTTAACCTTTTAATAAAACACGTTTTGTTTTAACCAAAAAATATCACTTACCGTACCTTTAAGTTTAGACATAATTTGAGTGAGGTTAAGGTTAGGTTTAAGGATAAGCACATTAGGGGCGGTCCCTGGGTGAAACACCCTGGCATGAGGGAGTCCCATCAGTGAGGGGCTGTGGTGCTGTGGTCAACTTGTTTTCTTGTTTCATCAATTTTGTCTTTTTGGGGGGTTAAGAATTTCTGTGTTATTATTTTTCTGGACATTATTTTTGGATTCTGTCAAAGGGAAAATAAACACAATTTGTTTTGCATCATATGGACTTTGTCTGAGTTTTGCATTTTACAGTATGTCTATCTGTGAGAGTAATTCACAGTGAAATATGATATGACTGCCGTCACTCAATAGTGTCTGGCTGCCTTTTATAGTGCCTGAGTGGGCAGCATGCTCACTGTCACTCAATCTACCATCACTCAATCTGAATGCCTTGTTCATACATGCCATGAGCCCATAGCTGGAAAGTAACCAAGTACATGTACTCAAGTCTTGTAAGAATGTTTATGTTTTCATACTTTATACTCCACTACACCTCAAGGGCAAATATTGTACTTTTTACTCGACTATAATTATTTGACAACAATTAAGCTTTTAGTGCCTAGTTATAGATTTAGATTATTATTACAAAACATACATTAACCACTTCAGCCCTATGTTATACTTTGGCTGTTCTAAAATAGCATATCTAAAAGCGCACAACGCATCAAAAATGTTGTGAGCTTGTGGATCTGCTATTTTTTAGGAAAGGTTCAACACATTTTGAAAAGTCTCAGTACTTTTACTTTGGTAGTGTAAGTATATTTTGATGCTGATTATATTTTTGTACTTTTACTCAAGTAAAAGTTTAAATCCAGGACTTTTACTTTATATTGTGTTTAAACCAAAATAATCCATTGTACAGTTTGTATCCAAACATACAACTAAAGGTGTGTAGCAGTGTGTAGTGTTGTTCCAAACACACAACTAAAGGTGTGTAACAGTGTGTAGTGTTGTTCAGAGACCTGCAGTGTGTTTGTTTAAGGAGGGAGTTTATTGGCATTCAGCTACAAGTGCATTACATCACTATCCTCTCTGTCAGGTGTCCATACAGTTTAAAATAATAACCTGTGAGTGTGTTCCAATGGATCCAATGTAGTTATTATGTATTATTAAAAATAATAACCTGTATTCCAATGGATCAATGTATTTTCAGCTATTTGTTAAAGTATACAATTTGGATAAAGTGGTTAAAATGATTGTGGCGCTATATTAACTAATTTTGCTGGGGACCCCCTGGTAAAATATTGCCGCATATTGTGGGCTTCTGTCTCACCCATTCTAAAATCATGCTAAACTGGTTTATAACATCTAACAGCCCACAACAGCCATATTTTGGTTTGTCCATTAACACATTGACTGCCAGAGTTATTTTAGAACAGACTGCCCCACTGCCAGGCATTTTGACCATTCTGACTCATCTTTGAGGGCCCATAGAATCTTTTGCTATGACTATGAACGCATGGAATATCTCAAAACAAAGATTAGAATGTCCTCTTTCATCTGGAAAAAAAGTGAGTTGATAGCATGTTCTGTTTTTTAGCTAGAGGTAGTTGAGTACAGCTTGTTTCCACCAAAAACAGCCCCTTTTCTTTAGATTCAGAGTTATGAGCGTTTTAGTGAAAGGACACTTTAGAGGCATAAAATGATTTCAAAAGTCTTTGACATTTATTTTGTGCCTTCATTGATCATCAGTCATGTAAACAATACTTGTTTATAAACAAATAAAATTAAAAAAATGCATTTGATTGTACATGTATCGCTCTGTTTCACTCCAAAGTGAATGAACATGAACACTGAAGTGACTATTTTCATTTTTTTTTTTACTATTCAAAACTCAATGTATATACATCACATAATAATAAATAATAATTCAAAGTTCAACATCAATAAATTGGTGCAATTAGTGCAAAAATAAAGAAATAAAAATAAAATCTCTGCCTATAAATCACAACCAAAATAGAAAAGCGTCGAAGGGATGAATAAGCAGGCTGTTCACTACAAAGTCCAAGTCATTTCAAACTAAATGTAACTACATCAAACAAATAACAATAAATAATAATCATTCAAATCAATACATTGGTGCAATTAGTGCAAATTAAAAAAAAATGTCGAGGTCTCATGTTTCTCTCTCATGTGTCTCTTAGTTTCACCAGGTATAGTCCTTGTAGAGGTGGTACCGTGTTGCACAGCGTTCTTTGTGCAAAGGAACGTGACAGCCCTTGCATTCATATCTGGTATACAGCCTGTTCGTCTTCTTAGACTTGACACAAACCCTACAACGCCTTGTTGGGTATTTCTTTACAGGATTACGTTGTAATCTGACCAGTTCATGGTCAACAATCCTGCCATCGAGCCTGGTCTCAGGGTCCACTTTTGGTGATCTTGAGTGGTACCTAGGTCGGGCATCTGGTTCGTCTTCCTCACTCTCATCCTCCTGAGGACTGGCTCCACCGTCTTCCTCACCCCCTTGCTCAGGGGGGGGGGGGGGGGGGGGGGCTCAATCCCATCCCCCTGAGGAAGGTCTTCACGCTCTTCCTCAGCCGGGGCCACACCCCCAAGCCCGAGGGTGGTCCAGGACTTCACCACAGCCATGATGAAGGAGACGAGGTTCTGATAGCTGCCACCTGGGTGCCTGGCCTTGTAGATCCTGGTGCACATGTAGTACGATTTTTTTTTTGGTCCAGTTTGTCAACCCCGTTCATGTGTTGGTTGTACTCATTGACACACAATGGCCTCCGTTCGCCCATCATCTCGCTGTTTCCCTTCTCCCTGTATTGCGCGGGCTCCATCACATCGGGGTGCAGTGTGGTCATCATGGTGACGATCTTAGTCTTCTTGGCCCGCCATGCCACAACCATCACGCCGTTGTGATGGCGTGACATGGTCGACCCAAGCGGCAGCATCTTCTTGGTCACCTCCTTGATGTCTGGTGGCTGCCCTCGATTCTGTCGGAGGGTCCCGCAGACGTGGGTCTTCTTCGCCAGGAGCATAAGGGACATCTCCAAAGAGTTGTAGAGGTTGTCCATGTACAGCCTGTATCCATGACCTGCTAGGTCACCTAGTAGGTGTTCGACTGTTTCCGGAAGGGTGTGCCCCACGCCACAGTATGGCTGCATGCCGTAGAGGTAGCCTGTAGCTGAGTCACACAAGATGTAGCTCTTGATGCCGTACCTGATCGGCTTTGCAGGAGCATACACCTTGAAGCCTAGCCGTCCACGCCACAACATCATGCCCTCGTCAATGGAGATGTTCTGGCTTGGCAGGTAATTCTTCTGGAAATTGGCCAGCAAGGTCTCCATCAGTGGGCGCACTCTCCAGAGCTTGTCTTCCTTCTCACCAGGCTCAAGGACGGGGCGGGGGATGGAGTTGTCGACGAAATGCAGGTTGCTGAGAATGGCCTGGAACCGGTTCCTCGGCATGATCTTCCCGAAGTACTGGGTCGCTAGGGGCTCGTCAGTCGACCAGTACATCTCGATCCCCGGCTTGTTGATGATTCCGGTGAGGAAAAAGAGCCCCAGAAAGTTTTTGAACTCTCTAAGACGCAGAGGATCCCATTTATGGGATCTGGAATGGGGCAAAGGACTGGTCTCCATCTGCTCTTCAAACAGGTTGGTCTGAAGGCAGATCTCCTCCAGCACCTCATCAGACAAAAGTAGCTCCAGGAAGTCGACCGGGGCATCGGACTGCAGATCACCAGCCCTGTTGCGAGGACCCGGAGTCCCGGCAGTGAACGGAATGTCCCGAGGACACCAGTCTGTGTCCGACCACACAGGAGGAGGACCCTTACGTCGAGGCCTGCCACCACCTGTGAATTATAGAAATAGATAATTACCATAAAATATGTTTACACACACACACACACACACACACACACACACACACACACACACAGTTCTTTCTTACCTCGTCTAGGACCTCCAGATGCTCCACCCATGTCGTCCTCCACGTCCTCCCCAACCATGGCTGGCCCTGCAATAACACATCAATTCAATTTAGGAAAAGCATTTTATCATCATCATATTAGATCACATGCATGCATATATAGACACAGAATAAATACATATGAGAGAATACATTTACATTGCCCTGTGGGAATTTAGCATTTTTTATTCCTGTGATTATAATTCTTACCTCTACTGCCACCGCCAACAGCTCCACTCGCTCCCTCCACACCAGCCTCACCAGTGGAATCTACAATAAAATTTCAAATACTTTGGTGAACAAAGTGTTGGGGCAAACACTCTTATCCAGACAGAGCAACTTACAATAGGCACACATGAAATAAAATAGTACATGGTAGAATTACAAAGGCAATTTTTCAAATGCTTTCTTGACATGACCTGGTCATGACAAGATCATCATGCACAAGATGGCTGTCATAATAAAATACATCAAAAGCAGTCAGAACCACAAATCAACAGAATCAACAAAAACCCTTTGATCCTATAGCGTTGCGAGGCCTTGAGAGCTCGCAACGCTATTGCGTTGTACACGCGACCCACAGGTTGAGAACCACTGAAACAACGGGCCTGTCATCTTTTTAGTTGCCAGATTGTGGGAGAGGAATAAGCAACCAGGTCTGTGAAAACGAGCTCAAAAGAAGAGACTGGCCGAATAGCCGGATGATATTCACTGACGATGGGCATAACGAGTCAGTCTAATGTGAAAGAAGAAAAGCGTGTGTGCACATCTGATGCTCACAACCGCAATCACAATGATTTACAAGCATCTTTACAGAAAGACAAGCCCAGCGTGGCTTATAATAACTACACACAGCTGATAGCTGAGCGTGTGCATGTGACGTGCACACTCTTGTCTCAGCTGCGCTCACTCAGATTATTAGGCAGCCTAGTCAGAATGTGCTGTTGATCAAACCTTCGTTTTGATCGGAGTGGTTCAGATTCTCCCCTTTTCGACTTTAGTGGTTTGTAATAAAATACATCAAAAGCTTTCGTCCAAGTCAGAACCACAACATCAACAAAAACCCTTTGATCCTATTGTGTTGCGAGGCCTTGAGAGCTCGTTCCGTGGTGGCCTGTAGTCTTTTTAGTTGCCAGATTGTGGGAGAGGAATAGGCAACCAGGTCTGTAAAAACGAGCCCAAAATAAGCGACTAGCCGAATATAGGCCACATGAGCACTTCAATAGCACTTCAATGAGCATGAAGTGGAACGGGCCACATGAGCACTCAATTTTTCATCTGAAAATAGCCAATTTACAAGCTCACAACCGCAATCACAATGATTTACAAGCATCTTTACAGAAAGACAAGCCCAGCGTGGCTTATAATAAGCAGACCTGGCAACTACACACAGCTGATTGCCACTACACACAGCAGATAGTTTTCTCCATTGAATCAACTAGTAACACATACACGGGGGCACGGTGGCGCAGTTGGTAGCGCTGTCGCCTCACAGCAAGAAGGTCCTGGGTTCGATTCCCGCCGGGGACGCTGTGGGCGCTGGGGGCGTGTCCTCTCCTCCGCGTCATCAGTGCCCATACCCTAGGTGGGGTTGGCGAAAGGGCCTACTCTGTGTGGAGTTTGCATGTTCTCCCCGTGTCTACCAGGGTAGTTAATACCCTCACAAAAACATGTAGTAATCCTGGTCACTATACCGCCTCCCCCATGACAGCCGGGGCGCCTGATGGAGGGGAAGGGAACTGGTTGGAATAACGTGTTCCTTCCACGCGCTACGTCCTACCAGGGAAACTCTCCCCTGTCAGGTGACAAGAAGGTCAGTTGGCTCTCATGGACTGAAGGAAGCATGAGCTCGGCCCTGGCCTCCCCAGGCTGTGGAGGACTGGTGTAGCGCTGGTGTAGGGCTGGTGTAGCGCCCAGGATCACTTAGGAAATTGGCACCGGGTGAAAAAATGGGTTACAAAATCGCGGGATAAAAATTATAAAAAAATAAAAATAAAAAAAAACTAGTAACACATACACGATGAAATCAACTAGCCACAAATAAAACACAATAAAACAATGTATCTGTACACTTACCACTGGAAAAAGGACTCGGGCTACGCTCAGGTTCCTCCGGTTCCCAGACAGCGCCTCCAGACTCGCACTCAGAGCTTTGAGTGTCACCGTCCAGGGATTTCTCCTCCTCCCCGATCTCGTCGTCCGTCTCGGAGACGGGGGGTCGAACAGGCACGGGGGGTCGAAGAGGCACGGGGACCCTTTCACTCCGACGGACGGCAGGTTCGACACTCGGACCTGGCTCGGGCTCCACGGGTGGAATAGCCACCGGAGGCTGTTGCGGTGGGGCTGCACCACGGCCCCGAGGCCCGAAGAACCTCATCAGCGTTGGCTGCAGTGGATCAGGATCCACGTGCTTGCGCTTGTTTGAGCGCTTCCCTGTCATAGCTACTCTCTCCCAGTATACTATAGACTAAATATAAACTATAACTCCTCTCTATTACCACCTTTTTTTCTCCTCAACTCTCCCTGTTTCGCCGATCACCTCTCCTATATCTTCTCCTATTACTTCCACCTATTTATTTACCTCCACGCCCTCTCTATTATAATATATATATATATATATGTATATATAACTCACTGGGATTTATATATATCTATCACTCACTCTTACACTGTAAATATCTCACTCACACACACTATACTACACTGAAAATATCAAAAACTCACACAAACTCACATACTCACTCGGATAACACAGTCTCGTTCACTCTGTCCCAAACTCGCACAACTTTCTCTCTCAATCACTCAAACTATCACTCTACTACTATAAATCACTCTACTATAACTTACTGCTACTACCACTAACTACTACTACTACTATACTATCACTTACTGCTACTACCACTAACTACTACTACTACTACTACTAACTAACACTACTACTACTACCTAACACTACTACTACTACTACTACTACTACTACTACTACTACTACTACTACTACTACTACTACTACTACTACTACCACTGCTACTGCTATCACTATCAATCTAACAATCTATCTATCTCTATCTCTCTCAATCTCGACCGGCTCTGAAGCAAACTTTTTCTGAAATGCACAGGCAGACGGGGCCTCGCATCTCCCCTTTTGTAGGTTTCCGGTCACTCAGGACACCTGTTGTTTTTTCACGGTTGTCTTTGATCTGAGCAGGTCAGAGTAACCTGGATCCTGAGTGTTTCTTTATTATTTACAAAACAACAAATAATGTCGGCGCGATCACAGCCAGTTGATCAAAGGGGTGTCATGCGTGTGTTTACAATCTGTCCTGCATATACGAGCACGGAGCATCAACACGCTTGTCGTGCCACACTTTGATCTCAGGGTCAGGAAAAGTTCATGCGTGTGCACATACGTACATGCTGATCAAACCTTCGTTTTGATCGGAGCGGAGTGGTTCAGATTCTCCCCTTTTCGTCTAGTGTTTTGTAAAAACTCATGGGGGTCCCCAGCAAAATGTGTTAATATAGCGCCACAATCATTTTAAACACTTTAACCATGATACTTTGGCTATTCAAAAATAGCAGATGCTATTTTTGAAGAAAAAAAAAGAAAATGTGTGCACATTTTTTACTAAAATCTTTGCTTCTGGAGGTCCCTCGCTACTATTTTAGAGATGTCTAAATACAATTAATTTGGGGGTCCCTGACATGAAAAAGCTTGAGAACCACTGGTCTATAAATCAAGTCACTCAGTCACTTGGTCTGTTCTGGGGATCTTGGTATCATCCTACTATAATTCTAGTAAGCTGACGGTGGGTGGATGGGGTCTTGGGTCTCCGATCAAGAGAGAGGACAGAACAGGCTCCATGCTCCATGCTCCGTGCTCTGTGTGTGTGTGTGTGTGTGTGTGTGTGTGTGTGTGTGTGTGTGTGTGTGTGTGTGTGTGTGTGTGTGTGTGTGTGTGTGTGTGTGTGTGTGCATGAAACGCACCGCAATCCTTGGGAGCACACGTCGCGTTTAAGTAAATCTCTCCACCAGGCAGACACACAAAAGTTCATCATCTATATTGCACCGCGTCGAGTCTCCGAAATTCTGGACAAGCTAACGTTGCGGCCGATTCACAATCTCGGCCCTAAACACGCTCGCCCCGGATCGCACCGAACGGTCTGCTCTGGAGTGAGCAATCTGCGCCTAATTGTCTCGCCCCTAAACACGGTCGCCCCCCATCGTAACGAACGGCCTGTGGCGGGCGATCTGCTTCTGCGATCTACAGGTGGAGAGTGTTTATTTGTTAAGGACGCCCATGCATTCTCCACTGTTGAACGTGCACCCTTTAAGTGCATATCTGCTTGCACATCATTATTAATTATATTGTTAAGTTGAAATAATAGTTGTACAAGTTGTAATAACAGTGTTGTATAATTATAAATAAAGTATAAGGAATGACAGAATATATATATATATATATATATATATATATATATATATATATATATATATATATATAATATATATATATATATATATACATACATACACAGAAAACATTCTTACAGATCTCTCTCTGTCTGTGTGTGTGTGTGTGCGTGTGTGTTTGCGACGGGACCCGGGGGTTCCGCGAGGGTGCCGCGACGGGATCCGCGGGGGGAGGAGGGGGGTGGCACGACGGGACGCGCGCGGGGGGGGGGGGGGGGGGGTTGGGGGGGGCACACGACAGGACATGCACTAACCCCCAGTTTGCAACTACTCTCACCTGCGCCCTTCACCGGGTATGGTCTAGTTTTTGTAATTATACTAAGATCCCCAGACCAGTCTGATGGCCACCTGTAGGCCGGTCTCTGTGTCCAGAGGATAGACACAGGAGAAAGGAAAACTCATTGGAAGACTTGATGAGATGTTATTTGCAGGGTAGACAAATAAAGTGTTGGAGTAGATGGCATGACTGCTGTTGGTCTGAAAGACAAGAGGTTAAAACTGGGAAAGTGTCTGTGTCATTTTAGATTTTAGCCATGTATACATGTATATAGCAACATAGGTTTTTCAGAAAACCTTTTTAAACATTGTAAAGGTCTTTCAGTGAAACACCACATAGTAGAGGTCTTCACGGGTCAAATATAAATACCCGAACCCAAATGGACCCGTGATTTTTTTACCCGGAACCGAATGGACCCGGCCTATGGTCCAATATGAAGGACCGATACCCGAGTGGACCCGCGAGAAAAAAAAACCCGTAACCGAATGGACCCGGGCCATTGTTAGAAATTGAGATCCGGACCCGAACAGCACGAGAGCTGTCGGGAACCGACCCGTATAGAACAGTGACATACAAGAACCGAACCCGTACATAACCCGAGCCTCCGAAAAACCCGAACGCAAAATTGTTGAGAGACAGCGAGATCCTAATGTGGCGGTGGCGTGCGCCGCGGCGGTTGTGGCGGACGCCGCGTGCGCCGCGGCGGTTGTGGCGGACGCCGCGAGCGCCGCGGCGGTTGTGGCGGACGCCGCGAGCGCCACGGCGGTTGCGGACGCCACAACCGCCGTGACAACCGCCCAAAGCGCCGCGAGCGCCACGTAGGGTCCGCCATCCGATCCATCGACCATATCTGCGCTCTTCTGGCGCAGCCCCCCCCCCCCCCCCACCTGCGTGCCCCCCCCCCCCCCCCCCCCCCCCCCGGGACCCCCCCCCGGGACGCCCCCCCCGCCCAAGGGGTGGATAGTAATAATTGTATATTTTGCGCATTTGATCCAGAGCAGTTGAGATTTGATTCGGCCATATCTTTCTGAATTTAACTTGTATTTTTATAATTGTATTTTTTATATGATCTGTAAAGTTTATATTTTCATTTGCTACCAGGCATGAATTTATTATAATTTATTAGATATGTTTTTCCTTATTTTCTTTCTTTATTTTGTAATAAACGAAGCATTTCAGATTTCATCCGCCCAGATCTTTCTGAATTTTACTTGAATTATTATAATTTTAATGTTTATATGATCCGTAAATTTTATATTTTCATGTGGTATCAGGCATGAATTTATTTTAATTTATTTTATTATTTTATTTCATTTATTTACATGCGCGCAATTACACACGCATCTAACTATTGGACTCAGCTCTTTGCTCTTATAAGCTAGCTCTATAGCTCTTATCGGTCATAAGTCATATTCAGATAATGTCCTCATAGAAAGCGATATATACAAATGCAAAGTGTAGATTAATCTCTTATATATTTGCTTTACGAGCAGGGGTTCTCTCCGATGGCTTGGAGGGTCTCGGTGCGGCTGCAGAGTTCACCTTGAAATATGCCATTACAATTTTACTGTAGCCTAATCCACAAAAGTGTGACTGACTGTTAATTCCTTGTGTCAATACATTGTGTTTTTATCACCGGTGGCAGTATTATTATTATTATTATTATTATTTAATAGACCTTGCAACATACATGTTAGAGCAACTTAAGTGCTTGCAGAACTTAATAATATAAGCACACTTATTCTCCAGGCAGACAGACAGAAACAGTCTGTCTGTCTGTCTGTCTGTCTGTCTGTCTGTCTGTCTGTCTGTCTGTCTGTCTGTATATTATGTTACGTGCATAAATTAAGCTTGGGTCATTGGTCAATGAACCTGGTGTGTCGGTCAGAAAATAACTGATCTATAAACTCACAACTCATCGCATCCTCATTCATTTCACTGGTTAAATGCAACAGACAGACAGCCAGCCGATCAACAAGCTCTGCAGCGCGATAGATAGATAGATAGATAGATAGATAGATAGATAGATAGATAGATAATATAAATATATTATACTGTAGGCTACACGGTTATAACCAAACATAATTATGATAGGCTATATTATTATATTAGGCTATTAACATTATGCAAGCTAATTATATTTACCATGGTTACGTCAATAAGAAGACAGACAGATCTATATATCTGTCTGTCTGTCTGTCTGTCTGTCTGTCTGTCTGTCTGTCTGTCTGTCTGTCTGTCTGTCTGTCTGTCTGTCTGTCTGTCTGTCTGTCTGTCGGACGGACGGACGGGCACATGTAAATAAATGAAATAAAATAATAAAATAAATTAAAATAAATTCATGCCTGATACCACATGAAAATATAAAATGTACGGATCATATAAACATTAAAATTATAATAATTCAAGTAAAATTCAGAAAGATCTGGGCGGATGAAATCTGAAATGCTTCGTTTATTACGCACGTGTAAATAAAGAAAGAAAATAAGGAAAAACATATCTAATAAATTATAATAAATTCATGCCTGGTAGCAAATGAAAATATAAACTTTACAGATCATATAAAAAATACAATTATAAAAATACAAGTTAAATTCAGAAAGATATGGCCGAATCAAATCTCAACTGCTCTGGATCAAATGCGCAAAATATACAATTATTACTATCCACCCCTTGGGCGGGGGGGGGTCCCGGGGCGGGGGGGGGGGGGGCACGCAGGTGGGGGGGGGGGGGGGGGGGACAGGTGGGGGGGGGGGGGGGCTGCGCCAGAAGAGCGCAGATATGGTCGATGGATCGGATGGCGGACCCTACGTGGCGCTCGTGGCGCTTTGGGCGGTTGTCACGGCGGTTGCGGCGGTTGTGGCGTCCGCCACCGCGGCGTCCGCCACAACCGCCGCGGCGCTCGCGGCGTCCGCCACAACCGCCGCGGCGCCCGGATGGCGGACCCTACGTGGCGCTCGCGGCGCTTTGGGCGGTTGTCACGGCGGTTGTGGCGTCCGCCACAACTGGCGCGGTGCTCGCGGCGTCCGCCACAACCGCCGCGGCGCTCGCGGCGTCCGCCACAACCGGCGCGGCGCTCGCGGCGTCCGCCACAACCGCCGCGGCGCCCGCCACCGCCACTTTGGGATCTCGCCCCTCCTGGAATTGTTTGCCGAGCCCGTACATAACCCGAGCCTCCGAAAAACCCGAACGCAAAATTGTTTGCCAACGTCATTAGTACAAGTTGTCCAGCATTAAATAAGACTTGTTTCATACGTTCTTACCTATAAATGTATAGCCTCCATGATTATGATGTATAATCCCAGTCAATGCTCATTGGATAGCTATACAAAAATAAATCCACGTTCTATATGTTTGTAATCCTTCTTCATTGCCTACTATAATCCACGTTAATTTCTAATGTTAAACCACATTTAATGTTGTTTAACATTATAATTGGCTTTGGAGTTTCCATTGTGCTTTGAGTACCAGCATGTTGATATTAACTCGATTATTTTACCATTTTTAACCATAAACCAAAGCGTTACGTTAATCGACAATATTTTATATAACTGGTGTATATAAATGAGTGGGTAAAATATGTCCAAGGATTCGTCGGTGATGTCATCGCCGACGAATCCTTGCTAAAGTTGCTATCTTTAAAACAACTTCGAACATGGCGTAGCGTCCGTCGCTACTTCCTTGTTGCATAGTGACATCACTGTCGAATCCTTGGTATCTTTGTCGTAGCTTTTCAACGTGTGTGTTGATCAGCGCTGTTAATATGCGCTGTAGTCTTTGCTCGTGGTAGTGAAACATTAAACAGGATTATTATCTCATGTCAACATTCAAGTACAACTATCAGAAGATGTAACTCAGGTAAAGTAATGCGCCACTAAAGTTCTAAAGTTTTCCACCCCTGTCCAAATTGTTCCTAATACAGACAGAGCCTTCGGTCAAGAAAGACGATCATCAAGGCTAATACAGACATAAATAGGTTTTAATCATCATATCCTTGTTAATATATCACCATTTAGGTTAATGATATAACATTATGTAGTGATATGATAATATAAATAGCAGCCAGTCATTGACTGCATCACTGCCAGTCTGTCTTCTGAGCGACCTCCACTCGGGTATTAATGGAACCGTGCATTTCACAGTCTGAGCCCCGAGAAACCCGCTCGCCGGGTCAACTCGGGTATTAGTGGAACCGTCCATTTCACAGTCGGAGAACCGAGACCCGAGACGGACTGTACCGGCTCCGACCCGGACCCGGAGTCGCATCTTGTGAATGGACCCGTGACCGAACCGAGACCCGAAACGGACTGTACCGGCTCCGACCCGGACCCGGAGTCACATCTTGTGAATGGACCCGTGACCGAGCCGGGTACGGGTCGGAACCCGGGTATTTCGGGTTACATGCCTAACCCGACGAGCTCTACCACATAGCTGATGTGCACAGCTGGACAGAGGAAGGACACCAGAACCACTTCTCTCATCCTCCACTGAATGGCGCTGTTCAGAGGAAGACCATGTGGTTGCCTAGCAACTCAGGAGCATCTGAAGCTCTTGATCATTATAAATGATGTGGAGCACAATGGGCTTATTTAAGCACACAGCTAAACTTAATGCACTTTAAATGGATGTTTGAATCATTTCAAGGCATTACAATTTAAAAAGGTCTTCAGTAGGCTACATGTGATTCATGCTTATTGATGACGTTTTTTGTCATTATACAATTTTATACAATTAGTTTGTAAAGATACACGATAAAACAATGCAAATGACTCACATTTAATGACAATGAACCATCATCACCACATATACTGTATATATTATATGATTCTACTCCACATCATCTCATTTTATCTAAATGTTATGTGCTCCAACATTACAAGGTTTGTTATTGCCTTCCAAAGGGTCTGTCAAGTGATTGACATATACACTACTCCTATAGAATATAGATGACACAACCAAACCACATCATACTTTTATAAATGACAATTATTCCAACTTAACCTTAGTCAACACATCACAGGGTAAATGGTCACATAAGTGCAAAAGAGAACAGAAACAAAATGCTCTAAGATCTGCTGCTACCATGGAGGTAATGTAATACAATGATCTGGCATCAATACAAATGGTTGCAGAGTAACTGCAAACACTCCATTAGTCAGTGTTGTGTTAGACATACACAGTAATCATACAGCTCACAACTTGTAGATTGACTATTTATTTCTGCATTGTTTTAACTAGAAAGGTTGGTTTGCAGTTCAGAATATCATTCTAGTTTTTTGGAAAGTGCATCTAGTGGGTTCCAGAATTGGTTGTTTTCTTTGGGAATAGATCTACATTGTAAAATGTATCCAGAAATGCTTGACATGCAACAGGGTGTGGGTGGTTTGTGCAAATTGGTCACATGATGCTTTTTGTCATTTGCATCTTTTCTATGACTGGCAGAGCAACTGTACAACAATGATGTCCTTCCATTGTGTACGAGTTCTCACTTACTGACTGTATTACAAATCAACGTTCAACAGTCCAGCTCAGCCTCCAACAGCTTGTACTTGTTTTAGTTTAGCATAGTTATGGTCCAGGACCTTAGTTGTCACATACACTTTGTTCATAACAGGTGATTGATAAATGTAGCTTAAACTAAATTAGGACACCAGCAACTACTGTAGGTTGCATGTAAACATGTTTGTATATCAGGATAGCAATATTTGCTGGTGATATTGGTCATTTGATCAACATCTCCTAATAAACATGATACTTTAATGTAAAGTTTAAAGTACAAAGGTGTCCTAGAGTATTCTAGTGCATTATATTATACAATAGACCTAGATTTATCCAGGTGATATCATGTAGTGTTCTTCTTTCCCAGTCAAATCATTACTGAAGTGGTATTCTAATGGGTGATCTTCCTTAACTTCCCCATTCACAGACAGTACCCAGAGGCTAATGAAAGGAAGGCAAAAGAGGGAAAACATGACAATGTATTGATGTTTAAGAACAGGCTCGCTGCAGCAGTCTGGATAACTTGACCTTCAACACATACTTTATATGACATTTATGTTGTGAACATTATTAATAACAACAACCAAGAATGTGTCTCAATAGAGCGTTTATTAAATTCAATCAAACAAATGTAACACCATATATTTTGGAAAACGAAAATCAAGCCTAAAAAAGTATACACATACTTCAAAATGGGTACAAGAAATCCATAACATTATCCCAACTGAAAATAGTCCAGTCACTGAAACAAAAGGACCACATTATGAGTGAATTTGCTCCCACACTGGTCACAGTGGTATGGTTTTTCTCCAGTATGAATTCTTTTGTGTGTTTTAAGGTGGGTTAATCGAGTGAATTTGCCCCCACACTGCTCACAGTGGTAAGGTTTTTCTACAGTATGAATTCTCTTGTGTGTTTTAAGGCTGGCCAATTGAGCAAAGTTGGTCCCACACTCGTCACAGCGGTGTGTTTTTTCTCCAGTGTGAATCCGCTGGTGTATTTTAAGGTGGCACATTCAAGTGGAGTGATTTCCACACTGGTCACAGCTGTGGTGTTTTGGTTTAGCCAAGCTTCTTTTCTATTTATTTACAGCTGGTAAGGCAGGGAAGCCAGACTGAAGATGCAACACTGAAAACAAAGACATAGTGTAGATAGTTGAGAGGCAGAACGGTAAAGTGGTGTAAAGTAACTAATTACATTTAATCAAGTACTGTAGTTAAGCACACTTTTGAGGTACTTTTAGTGTACTGGAGTATTTTCATTGTCTATACTTTTACATAATTATTCTCCACAACATCTCAGAGGCAAATATTGTACTTTTACTCCACTACAATTATTTAAAAACTTTAGTTACAAGTTACTTTGCATATATAAATTATTACATTATAAAACATACTTTAACCACTTCAGCCATATTTTATACATTGAAAATAGCAGATCTACAATCTCACAAGGTGTCGCATGCTGTGAGCTTGTAGATCGGCTATATTTCAAACATTTAGTACTTTTACTTTTGGTAGCCTACTTTAAGTACATTTTCATACCAATACGTTTGTACTTTTACTCAAGTAAATGTTTAATTCCGGACTTTTACTTGTAGCAGAGTACAGGCCTACTTCTACATTGCAGTAGTATTAAACCAACCTACTCATGAGAATATTAGAATGACCTGGGGCTGACCTCTTTACAGGTGCAGTGCTATGTGACGCGAACAATGGTCTTTTCATTTTTTTAAATTTACTGTCCATGTTCGGAAGACTTTAATGTTCAATCATGGACTTGCTCTGACCCCAACAAAATGATCAAATATCAGTTCAAAGTGTGTTCAAATCAAAACAAAAACAAGACTGTTAGTGATCAAAGACGCACCACTCCATATAACCTCTCACATTTTCTTGCAGCATTTCTTGCTCTCCAGAACAGACACCCGTGCAGCACGTTATTTCAATTTAATTATTTCTGAGCGTCATCATGGCAACCACTGCTGAAGCGATAACTGGCGGAAGATCTGACATCAAAATGAAGTGCTTAGAAAAAGAAATGTTAACGAAGGGCCGTCGGTTCAGGCTGATTGGCGGCGTAGTACATGCTGAAGTAGAAACGGTTCATGCCTGTGTGGTGTGTGATGGACATGTTGTGCAGCGGGTCAATTTGAATGACCACAAGAAGGACAAGCTGGCAGTCGGAAAGACGGTGTTGCTGAAACGATATGGAATCACTGAAAGTGAACCAAAAAATGTTTTTGTTAAAAACGAAACCACATTCTTCTCCACTGGCGGAGACCTCTACATTCGTCCTGAACTGGAAGAAGCAGCAGCGCAGATCCTGCCGCCCACATCTCTACAGGTGTCCATGGGAGAGATTCACTCTGTTGATGGCCTGATTACAAATTTTGGCCAAATCAAACGGGTATGTATTTATAATTGTTAACATATTGAATTATTAAATATGCAGATAACATTTAGCTTGTGTGTGTGTTTGAACTTATGTGATTTTTTATTGAATTTGTTTCTTCTTTGTGTCTCTTAGATTTCTGCTCCAGTCATGACTGTGGAGAATGGAGGGGAGCCGGTGGACATCGCTCTGTGGCGGGAGGTGTGTGCCAATGTCCCCCAGTTCACAGTCGGGCAGTGGGTGACCATCACCCACCTTAAATAGAAGAACGATGTCTTCGCTGTGAGGCTGGGGTCGACAGCATTCACACAGATTAATGTAAGTAGCATTTTCATGTTGGTAGATCTATAACTCAAGTCCGAGGTTATATAAACTGTATCCCCTGTATTCAATTAATGTTCATGCAACTGATGCTATATGCATAGTGTAAGAAGAGACATTATGATCAGCGATTCACATGCGCTAACGCTCTGTGCCTGTTTCTGCTTATATTCTCAGGACGCTACGGATCTTTAGCATCCACTGAGTTCCGCATTGATGGGTAACACAGGACGGGGATGTGTTTCTGCTGCTGGTGGAGGGGAGTGACGTCGAACTCCGCGTCCCGAGGGAGAACTGGAACGACGGGGTGGAATTCGCCGAGTTCTCGAGCACCGAAATAGACAGACAGAGTTAGTCCAACTGTCTCCCTCTTTCTGTGTCTGTCTGTCTCTCTGTCTCCCCCCCTCTCGCTCCCTCTCTCTCTCTCTTTTTGGGGGGATTTATTTTATTTTATTTAGCCTATAGTTCATTGTTACTTCGTAGCTGTGTTCAGAATGTTTGGATTTTTTTTCTTAATGTGTGGATTGAATGAAACGTGTTCCAAGTAATTTTTGACCTCATTATTTAACATGTTTTAAAGGTTCAATATGTCTAATTCCAGAACAAACATGGTTTGCAAATGTATACGGGCAGCATTTGGTTATTTCAAATTGTTTAATGTGTATTGCCTAAGATTGTATTACATTATGTCCTAAAATCCTTTTGCTAACTCAAAAAGTTGTACGAAGATTTCTTTGGTTGGTAATGTAATCCTTCATTTTATTGATGTAACCTTATCTGTTTAATACTATGATTTATAGATTTTATAGATTTCCATGACTTCTAGTTGAACATGTTAGACATCCTCCAGGTTATTTATGTACATGTTTATCTCTTTGTTAGACGTGTGTCTAGGAGCTCAGAACTAGAGCCCTGCCAGTGTGTGTTTACACACAGGTCTGGAGGTAGGCTTGCTTTTGTATTGTCACAGCACAATTGTTTCTTTATGAATGAAATGAATGTGAATTCTCACCATGGTGTGTTTTATCATGCAGGCGGTGCTATGACCGAGTGACAAACTGTTTGCACCAACAACCTGGACATTGCCTGATCACCTGTTAACAGGGTACGTGTTCACTGTTATGATACACATTGTGTCATTGAATGCCTTTTATTGCTACTTGTGGTGATGTATTGTGCATGTTTGGCTGATGTGGAAGTAGTAGTCACAATGTGATTCTGGTTGCAACCAGACATCAGCAAAACATCTATAGCAACAGGGTTTATAGGATTACTTTATGTTTATTGTACTTTGAGTTCATCACATAGAAGATCCTTTAAAGGGGAAATCCACCCATTTTCAATATTTAACTATGTCATTAATATAGCATAAAGGAGTTGTGTGGAAATAGGAAAAAAGTTCCCCCCTTTCTGTGTTGCCTTGAACTGGAGGATTGATTTTGGGTTTAACATTGCAAATTACAACATGATGACTCATCGTGTTGTAATTTGCCATGTTAAACCCAAAATCAATCTTCCAGTTCAAGGCAATACAGAAAGGGGGGAACTTTTTTCTTATTTCGACACAACTCCTTTATGCTATATTAATGACATAGTTAAATATTGAAAATGGGTGGATTTCCCCTTTAATGTTAGAACCCATAACATTGTTCTCAGACATAATAAGCCATACCACTATGACCAGTGTGGGAGTAAATTCAAAAGAAAAGATGAATTAATAAAACACCAGAGGATTCACAATGGAGAAAAGCCATACCACTGTGACCAGTGTGGGAGTAAATTCACTACATCAGCCAACTTAAAATCACACCAGAGAATTCACAATGGAGAAACACCACACCACTGTGACCAATGTGGGAGCAAGTTTAAGACCAACGTTGATTTAATGAAACACCAGCAAATTCACACTGGTGAGAAACCCTATGGTTGTGACCAGTGTGGGAAGCACTTCACTCAATTGTCCCACCTTAAAACACACCAGAGGATTCACACTGGAGAAAAGCCACACCACTGTGAACAGTGTGGAAAGGCTTTCAGTCAGATTTAAACCCTTTCCTTGTAGTCAATGTGGAAAGGGTTTTACTACGTCAGGAGGTCTAAAATATCATGAGTGCACACATAATAAGAAAACCCTATCAACGTGAACAGTGTGACAAGACGTCAGTGGAAAGAAAGGAAAAATACATCAGAACAATGTTTAAAATAGGTATTGTCAAATTGTGCCGTCATATATCATGACTGACTGACATCAGACTGGCCACCCAGCCATGTGGAGATATGTGCTGTAGAGAAACCATTTCTAGTTGTTTATTAAGCTTGTTAAACTGTTTACACTCATGCCATGTATATAAGCATGTTCATTATAGACAAACAAAGCTCAGGATGAATACAGTTGTTGGTTGTTGTAAAAGTATAATGCAAGTCCACTTTTAACTGATACTTTTCACAATGATCAGTTGGTTTGAATTTATATATTTTTATTGGCCTGATGTTTGTGTTCCAAATGTTTAACTTATTTTGTAGTGAATGTGCCTCAATTTCCTGTTCCTCTATACTCTTAAAGGTTCTATGACATTCATTTTCACTTTTTTTTTTTTAAATGTTTTTTTTGGGGGTTTTATGACCTCAATTACACCCAAAAAAATCACAGCAGGTCACAGCCGATTAGTCCCGCCCACTCTCCTCCTCGCCCCTCACCTCCATAGAGGTATAATATAACTAGAGGGCGGATTTCAATGAATGTGCTCAGTGGCGTTTTGAAGCACCCGGAAGCCTGCCGGAAGTAGAATTATTGAGTCGTTTTTGGACACACCATAGAGTGATGAGCATGCGCACTAGTGTCCTTTTTGCGTCCTACGTCACAAACTTCCTCCATGAACGAGCCCGTGTGTCGAGCCGTGAACGCGCCCTCCTCTCTGTTACGAGCGCTTCTACTACATGGTCTCTTTAGCCCTAAATATGTATAGATGTTATGACTTTAATAATGTATTAATCATTCATATTATAATGATATGATAATAATAATAATAATATTATAATGATAAAATATATGAGCATATATGTTGTGTAATTAACTTCTAAAATATAGAGGTTATAGTAGGCAGTATCATTTGACAATGTGTGCTGTTCCTTGCACTACATTATTTAATATTGAATTAAGAATATTGTGAACTGCTTGTTTGTTTTAGATATTAAGCATTGTCTACATTGCCACCCGATACACACGTTCTCAGTCCATAGAATGGGCCTGTTATCAGGGTTGTCAGTCCATAAGTATGGCCCAGTAGGCCCCTACTGGCCTCCCAGGAGACTCTGGTAGGCCGTTATCAACCACTCTTATGGGTGATGCAATGTTAAGGTATGTGTTGTCACGTGACCTGCCCAAAGATGGCTGTGTGAGGGACCGGAAGTGCCTGTTTTTTTCTATATATTAAACACATTTCTCTCAATATTAATGTTGAAACTGATTGTATCAACGATCGTTTGTATGTTTACGTTGGATATATACATTTATAACATTACAATACCGGAAGTGCGTGTTTTTTGGGTTATTAAACCATTTAACTCCCAATATTTATGTTAAAACGTGTACACACACACACACACACACACACACACACACACACACACACACACACACACACACACACACACACACACACAGACAGTATGTGTATACATTTATAATAATGATGATTGAGCGCTTTATATATATAATATATATATATATATATATATATATATATATATATATATGTGTGTGTGTGTGTGTGTGTGTGTGTGTGTGTGTGTGTGTGTGTGTGTGTACACACACACATTTATGCATATATGTACATTTATAATGATGATGGTGCTCATCAACAAACATTATTATCATTCTTAAGTTAATTAAAATAATGTTAATTATTGTCTGAGCCCGGAACTGTTATTTCTGATCGTCCATTTAAATAATCGTTCATTATTTAAATGGATTATTATTGGTTATTAAACCATTTCACTCGCAATATTTATGTTAAAACGTATTTTACATCGATCGTATGCGTGATTACGGTGGATATAACTGCAAACGAACTATATTTACTATATATATATATATATATATATATATATATATATATATATATATATATATATATATATACACACACGATTCATCATTATTATTTTTATTTATTATTATTGTTATTTATTAATATTATTTATTTATTGGCCTTATGTTATTAATAATTATTATTATTAACATAAGGCCAATACATGAATCGAATACATCAAGTCAGGAGGGCACTAGAGACATCTGGGCACCATATTGTTGGGACGACTGGACACCTGGACATCTGGGCACTAGGGACATCTGGGCACTATGGTACAACTGGGCACCTTGACAACTGGCACTAGGTACATGTGGGCACTTGGCCAACTGGGCACTAGGTACATGTGGGCACCTGGACAACTGGGCACTAGGGACATCTGGGCACCTTATTTTGGACGACTGGGCACCTGGACATCTGGGCACTATGGTACATGTGGGCACCTGTACAACTGGGCTCTAGGTACATGTGGGCACCTGGAAAACTGGGCACTGGGGACATGTGGGCACCTGGACAACTGGGCACTATGGACACGTGGGCACCTGTACAACTGGGCACTAGGGACATGTGGGCACTTGGAGAGATGGGCACCAAAACCATCTGGGCACTAGGGACATGTGGGCACCTGGACGAGTGGGCAATTAGGGGTGGAGACATCTGGGCACTAGAGACATGTGGGCACCTGGACACCTGGGCACTAGGGACATCTGGGCACCTTATTTTGGACGACTGGGCACCTGGACATCTGGGCACTATGGTACATGTGGGCACCTGTACAACTGGGCTCTAGGTACATGTGGGCACCTGGAAAACTGGGCACTGGGGACATGTGGGCACCTGGACAACTGGGCACTATGGACACGTGGGCACCTGTACAACTGGGCACTAGGGACATGTGGGCACTTGGAGAGATGGGCACCAAAACCATCTGGGCACTAGGGACATGTGGGCACCTGGACGAGTGGGCAATTAGGGGTGGAGACATGTGGGCACCTGGACACCTGGGCACTAGGGACATCTGGGCACCTTATTTTGGACGACTGGGCACCTGGACATCTGGGCACTATGGTACATGTGGGCACCTGTACAACTGGGCTCTAGGTACATGTGGGCACCTGGAAAACTGGGCACTGGGGACATGTGGGCACCTGGACAACTGGGCACTATGGACACGTGGGCACCTGTACAACTGGGCACTAGGGACATGTGGGCACTTGGAGAGATGGGCACCAAAACCATCTGGGCACTAGGGACATGTGGGCACCTGGACGAGTGGGCAATTAGGGGTGGAGACATCTGGGCACTAGAGACATGTGGGCACCTGGACACCTGGGCACTAGGGACATCTGGGCACCTTATTTTGGACGACTGGGCACCTGGACATCTGGGCACTAGGGACATCTGGGCACTATGGTACATGTGGGCACCTGTACATCTGGGCACTAAGTACATGTGGGCACTGGGGACCTGTGGGCACCTGGACATCTGGGCACTGGGGACATCTGGTCACCATATTTTGGACGACTGGGCACTAGGTACATGTGGGCACCTGGACAACTGGGCACTGGGGACATGTGGGCACTATGGACATGTGGGCACCGGTACAACTGGGCACTGGGGACATGTGGGCACTATGGACATGTGGGCACCGGTACAACTGGGCACTAGGGACATCTGGGCACTTGGAGAGGTGGGCACCAAAACCATCTGGGCACTAGGGACATGTGGGCAACTGGAGAGGTGGGCACCAAAACCATCTGGGCACTAGGGACATGTGGGCAATTAGGGGTGGAGACATGTGGGCACTAGGGACATGTGGGCACTAGGGACATGTGGGCACCTGGACAACTGGGCAATATGGTACATGTGGGCACCTATACAACTGGGCTCTAGGTACATGTGGGCACCTGGAAAACTGGGCACTGGCGACATGTGGGCACCTGGACAACTGGGCACTATGGACACGTGGGCACCTGTACAACTGGGCACTAGGGACATGTGGGCACTTGGAGAGATGGGCACCAAAACCATCTGGGCACTAGGGACATGTGGGCACCTGGACGAGTGGGCAATTAGGGGTGGAGACATCTGGGCACTAG
This sequence comes from Gymnoscopelus microlampas, assembly GCF_963454915.1. Lineage (NCBI taxonomy): Eukaryota > Metazoa > Chordata > Actinopteri > Myctophiformes > Myctophidae > Gymnoscopelus > Gymnoscopelus microlampas. The sequence continues at coordinate 3,408,676 of NC_139950.1, read as the reverse complement.
AGACATGTGGGCACCTGGACACCTGGGCACTAGGGACATCTGGGCACCTTATTTTGGACGACTGGGCACCTGGACATCTGGGCACTATGGTACATGTGGGCACCTGTACAACTGGGCTCTAGGTACATGTGGGCACCTGGAAAACTGGGCACTGGGGACATGTGGGCACCTGGACAACTGGGCACTATGGACACGTGGGCACCTGTACAACTGGGCACTAGGGACATGTGGGCACTTGGAGAGATGGGCACCAAAACCATCTGGGCACTAGGGACATGTGGGCACCTGGACGAGTGGGCAATTAGGGGTGGAGACATCTGGGCACTAGAGACATGTGGGCACCTGGACACCTGGGCACTAGGGACATCTGGGCACCTTATTTTGGACGACTGGGCACCTGGACATCTGGGCACTAGGGACATCTGGGCACTATGGTACATGTGGGCACCTGTACAACTGGGCGCTAAGTACATGTGGGCACTGGGGACATGTGGGCACCTGGACATCTGGGCACTGGGGACATCTGGTCACCATCTTTTGGACGACTGGGCACTAGGTACATGTGGGCACCTGGACAACTGGGCACTGGGGATATGTGGGCACTATGGACATGTGGGCACCGGTACAACTGGGCACTGGGGACATGTAGGCACTATGGACATGTGGGCACCGGTACAACTGGGCACTAGGGACATCTGGGCACTTGGAGAGGTGGGCACCAAAACCATCTGGGCACTAGGGACATGTGGGCAACTGGAGAGGTGGGCACCAAAACCATCTGGGCACTAGGGACATGTGGGCAATTAGGGGTGGAGACATGTGGGCACTAGGGACATGTGGGCACTAGGGACATGTGGGCACCTGGACAACTGGGCAATATGGTACATGTGGGCACCTGTACAACTGGGCACTAGGTACATGTGGGCACCTGGACAACTGGGCACTGGGGACATCTGGGCACCATATTTTGGACGACTGGGCACCTGGACATCTGGGCACTATGGTACATGTAGGCACCTGTACAACTGGGCACTAAGTACAAGTGGGCACTGGGGACATGTGGGCACCTGGACATCTGGGCACTGGGGACATCTGGTCACCATATTTTGGACGACTGGGCACCTAGACATCTGGGCACTAGGTACATGTGGGCACCTGGACAACTGGGCACTGGGGACATGTGGGCACTATGGACATGTGGGCACCGTACAACTGGGCACTTGGAGGTGGGCACCAAAACCATCTGGGCACTAGGGACATGTGGGCAACTGGAGAGGTGGGCCGTGTTTTTCCGATTACTTTTTTAATTTATTTTATTTACATTTTTTATTGTATTTTATTTTTTTGATTTTCCCAAAAAATATTAAAAATACATACCGTATGTCCCTGTGTGAGGAAAGTTATATGGGCGCGTCCGGGCTGAAGAGCTGATAAATAATCTGTTGTCCGATTGTGTCAGCGCCCCCTAGTGGCCAAATTATTCAAGAAGCCCAATAACCCTAATTTTCAGAACCACATGTTTGTGTGTGAGGAAAGTTATATGGAAGCGTCCGGGGTGAAGAGCTGATCAATAATACGTTGTCCGATTGTTTCAGCGCCCCCTAGGGGCCGATATAATAGTGAAAAACTGTTTGAAAGGAGTAAAAACAAAATTGGACACCTGTTTCTGGGTCAGCGCGTCGCCCCGAACGCGCCCATATAACTCTCCTCGCACACGGCCTTACCATTCTCCTTAATTGGCTAGGGTCAAATGTCAAGTTATTACGCGCAATAAAGCGATACATCTCGAAATCGATGCATTTTTAGAATCCACCTTTCGGATATGTTGTACAGCTTGCCAAGGCGCACGTGTGGATGTCTTGTTTGTCCCGGTACGACACTCCTAAGTTGACCTCCTACACTTTCAGAAGGCACATAGAGTCTTATATCTTAAGACCATATCAAAGGACAAAGTCAGAAATAGAAATGTGTCGTAACGGGACAAACAAGACATCCACATGTGCGTCTCAGCCAGCTCTACAACATATCCAAAAAGTGGACCCTAAGTCCTTATCGTATCCGAGATATTGAGCGAGATAGCGAAGCCGTAACCATAGCCAATTAACGGATAATTAAATCATGATTTGATATTAGGGTTTGATTATTTCAAATTTTAGCATTATTTTACGTGTAGATTTGGGAAAAAAATATATCAGAGTAATCACAGGCTTGGAACACCCTAAAACCAACCAGGAAGTGGCCTTTTGAGGCACTTCCTGTTGTCCGAGAAAAAAGAAACTTGCATATTTGGAATCAGCGCCATCACATTAGTCTAAAGCCAGAGTCTCGAAGAAAAATACAATTTCTAAAAATTTAACGAGGGTTGACCTTTGCAGTCTTTTCGCTGACCTTTGAGCTTTATCAGTGTCAAAAAAAATCAGGGCCGGTGCCAAAAAATCCGGCTTACTCTCAATATGGATTGAGAGAAGTTTCGGATTTTAAAAAAATATCTGGAGCGATTAGTTACAGATTTTGTGCTCAACAAAATCAGTTTTTTATACAAAAGTCAACGTCCAATCTTTTTGGTGACCGTTTGTATTTCCCAAGGTCCTAGAAAATCGAGACCTATCCCATTCAATTCAGCGTCTTTTTTTGAGTCTGAAAAGGTGTTTTTTAATTTAAAAATAAAATATTTTTAAAAAATGTGAGAAAAGCTAAACTTTGAACTATTTCAAAAATCTTAAACTTCTTATTAAACAATTCTAGACTATTGATGTAACCTACCATTCGACTCAATATCATATAAATAAGAGGGTGGAAGGGTCAAAATAAAATAATAATATGTTTGTGAAAAAAGCTTCAAGTTTACTAAACTTTAACGCTTGTTTAAACCACTTTCTAAGGGTCATACAAAATCGAGACCTAGCCCATTCGATTCAGCGTCCTCTTCTGAGTCTGAAAACGTGTTTTTTAATTTAAAAAAAATAATTTTTGAAAAATGTGAAAAAAGCTTAACTTTGAACTATTTCAAAAATCTATAACTTCTTATTGAAAAGTTGTAGACTATTGATGTAACCCACCATTCGACATAACCAGGGTTGACCTTTGCAGTCTTTTTGCTGACCTTTGAGCTTTATCAGTGTCACATGTACATATACATATACGTATATGTTATATTATGCATATAAATAGATAAATACAAACACCAAAATTATCCTCACTTATAATGTTAAGTAAGGATTACTGAAAAAACATTAGTTTAATACCAAATCCTCCTCACTTATAATGTTAAGTAAGGGTTACTGAAAAGACATTAGTTTAATACAAATCCTCCTCACTTATAATGTTTAGTAAGGATTACTGAAAAGACATAAGTTTAATAAAACACTAAAAGTCATCCTCACTTATAATGTTAAGTAAAGATTACTGAAAAGACATTAGTTTACTTACAAATCCTCCTCACTTTATAATGTTAAGTAAGGGTTACTGAAAAGACGAAGTTTAATTACTTTCCTCACCAGAAAGTTGACTCTACTAGATTTCATCTAGTAGAGTCAACAAATTAAGCCGAAATGAGTAAAGAGTACTCTTTCTTTTAAGTAAGGTCTACCATTACATGAAATCAGATTTTACAGTGCCCCACATGTCCCTAGTGCCCAGATGTCTCCACCCCTAATTGCCCACTTGTCCAGGTGCCCACATGTCCCTAGTGCCCAGATGGTTTTGGTGCCCACCTCTCCAGGTGCCCACATGTCCCTAGTGCCCAGGTGTCCAGGTGCCCACATGTCTCTAGTGCCCAGATGTCTCCACCCCTAATTGCCCACTCGTCCAGGTGCCCACATGTCCCTAGTGCCCAGATGGTTTTGGTGCCCATCTCTCCAAGTGCCCACATGTCCCTAGTGCCCAGTTGTACAGGTGCCCACGTGTCCATAGTGCCCAGTTGTCCAGGTGCCCACATGTCCCCAGTGCCCAGTTTTCCAGGTGCCCACATGTACCTAGAGCCCAGTTGTACAGGTGCCCACATGTACCATAGTGCCCAGATGTCCAGGTGCCCAGTCGTCCAAAATAAGGTGCCCAGATGTCCCTAGTGCCCAGGTGTCCAGGTGCCCACATGTCTCTAGTGCCCAGATGTCTCCACCCCTAATTGCCCACTCGTCCAGGTGCCCACATGTCCCTAGTGCCCAGATGGTTTTGGTGCCCATCTCTCCAAGTGCCCACATGTCCCTAGTGCCCAGTTGTACAGGTGCCCACGTGTCCATAGTGCCCAGTTGTCCAGGTGCCCACATGTCCCCAGTGCCCAGTTTTCCAGGTGCCCACATGTACCTAGAGCCCAGTTGTACAGGTGCCCACATGTACCATAGTGCCCAGATGTCCAGGTGCCCAGTCGTCCAAAATAAGGTGCCCAGATGTCCCTAGTGCCCAGGTGTCCAGGTGCCCACATGTCTCTAGTGCCCAGATGTCTCCACCCCTAATTGCCCACTCGTCCAGGTGCCCACATGTCCCTAGTGCCCAGATGGTTTTGGTGCCCATCTCTCCAAGTGCCCACATGTCCCTAGTGCCCAGTTGTACAGGTGCCCACGTGTCCATAGTGCCCAGTTGTCCAGGTGCCCACATGTCCCCAGTGCCCAGTTTTCCAGGTGCCCACATGTACCTAGAGCCCAGTTGTACAGGTGCCCACATGTACCATAGTGCCCAGATGTCCAGGTGCCCAGTCGTCCAAAATAAGGTGCCCAGATGTCCCTAGTGCCCAGGTGTCCAGGTGCCCACATGTCTCTAGTGCCCAGATGTCTCCACCCCTAATTGCCCACTCGTCCAGGTGCCCACATGTCCCTAGTGCCCAGATGGTTTTGGTGCCCATCTCTCCAAGTGCCCACATGTCCCTAGTGCCCAGTTGTACAGGTGCCCACGTGTCCATAGTGCCCAGTTGTCCAGGTGCCCACATGTCCCCAGTGCCCAGTTTTCCAGGTGCCCACATGTACCTAGAGCCCAGTTGTACAGGTGCCCACATGTACCATAGTGCCCAGATGTCCAGGTGCCCAGTCGTCCAAAATAAGGTGCCCAGATGTCCCTAGTGCCCAGTTGTCCAGGTGCCCACATGTACCTAGTGCCCAGTTGGCCAAGTGCCCACATGTACCTAGTGCCAGTTGTCAAGGTGCCCAGTTGTACCATAGTGCCCAGATGTCCCTAGTGCCCAGATGTCCAGGTGTCCAGTCGTCCCAACAATATGGTGCCCAGATGTCTCTAGTGCCCTCCTGACTTGATGTATTCGATTCATGTATTGGCCTTATGTTAATAATAATAATTATTAATAACATAAGGCCAATAAATAAATAATATTAATAAATAACAATAATAATACATAAAAATAATAATGATGAATCGTGTGTGTATATATGTGTATGTATATATATATATATATATATATATATATATATATATATATATAGTTCGTTTGCAGTTATATCCACCGTAATCACGCATACGATCGATGTAAAATAAGTTTTAACATAAATATTGCGAGTGAAATGGTTTAATAACCAATAATAATCCATTTAAATAATGAACGATTATTTAAATGGACGATCAGAAATAACAGTTCCGGGCTCAGACAATAATTAACATTATTTTAATTAACTTAAGAATGATAATAATGTTTGTTGATGAGCACCATCATCATTATAAATGTACATATATGCATAAATGTGTGTGTACACACACACACACACACACACACACACACACACATATATATATATATATATATTATATATATAAAGCGCTCAAACATCATTATTATAAATGTATACACATACTGTCTGTGTGTGTGTGTGTGTGTGTGTGTGTGTGTGTGTGTGTGTGTGTGTGTGTGTGTGTGTGTGTGTGTGTGGGTGTGTGTGTGTGTGTGTGTGTGTGTGTACACGTTTTAACATAAATATTGGGAGTTAAATGGTTTAATAACCCAAAAAACACGCACTTCCGGTATTGTAATGTTATAAATTTATATATCCACCGTAAACATACAAACGATCGTTGATACAATCAGTTTCAACATTAATATTGAGAGAAATGTGTTTAATATATAGAAAAAAACAGGCACTTCCGGTCCCTCACACAGCCATCTTTGGGCAGGTCACGTGACAACACATACCTTAACATTGCATCACCCATAAGAGTGGTTGATAACGGCCTACCAGAGTCTCCTGGGAGGCCAGTAGGGGCCTACTGGGCCATACTTATGGACTGACAACCCTGATAACAGGCCCATTCTATGGACTGAGAACGTGTGTATCGGGTGACATTGCAATCCTAATTTATGGGTCCATTTGGTTACTACTACTACCATTGACGCTGGCCTTATGTTTTAAATACATAGCCTTATGAAATAAAGTCTATTGTAGTGTTTGTGATTGGGTCTCTCTCTCATATACTGTTCAACAGGGGTCCGCAGGGGGTCCTTGAAATTGTTGTTTGCAAAAAATAAAAAAAAACTTTAAAAAAACTTTTCGTAATTTTTTTTCCCCAAAAATGTCAATATGTCTTTAAACATAACATGACATATTTGAATAGCTTAGTAGTGAATGCACAATAACATGGTATGTATATACATATTGTGTAGAGAAAGAAAAAACATTTGAAACCTGTGAAAATGGGACATTCTTTAAGTCATAGGCCTACTTTAAGTACATGTTGATGCCAATACATTTGTACTTTTACTGAAGTATTTTTTAATTCCCGGACTTTTACTTGTAACAGAGTATTTCCACATTGTGGTATTGATACTTTTATTTAAGTACAAAATGTGAGTACTTTTTCCACCACTGGTTGTTAATAGAACAACTCTACATTGATTTTCAAGTAAAGTTTATTTTTTAGAATAACTTGAATGTATAATACATAACAAGAATATATATATATACAGTAAGTAACAGTTGTAAAGGTCAATGGATTGGTTTAAAGATGGGGACACTGGTGTCTACATGACAAGAAAGAGACACTGGTGTCTACATATAAGTCTCTGTCCTTTTTTGAAACAACTAATCGACCCACAGTTAGACTGATCTCTTAAAGTGGTACTAGCTTTTACAGACCTGTCGACTTATTACCTGGACTAATTGTAAGGTTTTGAATTAGGCACATATTAACGCTGGGGAAATTACCCAGGGGTTACATATATATTTAACCTTTTAATTCATTGGGCGATCCTTAAATGTTCTAATAAGATATTAGAATAAAAAGTTGTACAATTTATCTGGATACAAAACCCTCATTAACACAGGTTCGGCACATAGTAAAAGTTTAATATATTTGCGTACAAAAACAAGAGACAGAATATACATAGAAAATATGGTAACAGTTCAACATGCACTATGTATTGCCGAGTGCTTCTTTTGGCCATGAGGTTTGTTTTTGCAATGCAACTCTCAGTTAAGGCATACACCAAAAAGATGATTGACTTCAGAGTCAGCCTCTACCTGCTACCAAATAGTGGAAAGTATGCTTCAAGTTTTATTTTTACCCTCTTAACTCAAACTAAGCTGTAAAGTCAAGAGGACAATGGGTTTACGACGGCCATGGCCTTCGTAGCCTCCTGACAGGAATGCCTCCCTGGCCTTCCTGCCCTGCCCACACAGTATATTGCTGTGCTGTGCCAGTGTGTATTAGAAGTAGCTACATCCGACATGAGGAAGAAAGGAAAAAGAAAATGGGTTGGTATGGCTGGGGCAGAAGAGTGGAGATGAAGGAAGGAAGAAGACAGTATGAGTGAACAGTGTGATGAGTACAAATTGAGAAAAAAACCCAACATCGAATTATAAAAAATGTAAGCATCTTCACATAAAGAAACATGCCCTGGCCAGTTTGTGGTCTTTTTTATTTATTTAAAGAAAACCTCTGTAAAGCTATAATCTAGGCCCACTCTAGATTGTAGCTTTAAGGGATTGAACTATACTATTTAAAAAAATATCATTTCCCAAAGTGGTAAAATGAACTCCATCACGCAGAAAGAGGCCAGGGCAGTCAAACTTTATCTGAGGATGAGCCACAATGCTCCCGCCAAATTCCCTGACAAAAGCACCCATCACACTGTTCACCCATTTTCTGGCCTTGTTCACTTTCCCAGGATGGACAGCACCCCACTGGCATCTCTGGGTGAGCTCAGAGAAGACAATCCTCATCTGAGGGAATCTCTCGTGGAGGTACTGCAGGTCCTTCTTCATTCCTTTCACCAGTTCCACACTCTTGATCTTTCCCAGGTCGTTGCTCCCACAATGCACCAGGAGGACATGTGGAGCTGTTCGTCCTTGTAGGGATCGGGAGAGGAAGGGGATCAAATCTCTCCACCTCAAGCCACCCCAGCCAAACCAATTGACCTGGGCATCAAGTCCAAGGTTGGACCCCATGGTCTGTCTGGCTATCTCTTCCCCACGCCGGATGTAGCTGCTTCCGATTATCCATATCCTTGGATCTGTTAATTAAAAAAATGGAGAAAAAAAAACATTGTAATATCCACTGTTAATATATACACAAAATTAGACTAGACCTGTTCCATTACATAGATTGTCCATGGTCATTGAAGTTAACATTTCAATTTTAGTTATTTTGTGTTCAATTATTAAGTGTTTAATTACTGTACATTACATTACATTACATTTTAAATTAAGCTTATATTTTCAACCACATACACTTATTATACTATAGCATGTACACCCATTACTTATGTACAAATCACCAAGGGAACTTAAGTCCTAAAAGACAATTAAAGATACTTGCATGGCATCAACCATACAGTTGCCATATGCAGAACAGATCAGCCAGTTTACTTTTCTGTTTACTACATTATTTCTCATAAATGGTCAGCGTTGATAATTTGTGATGCTACATATAATATGCAATTCCAAGATATTTACACATTTTATTTCAAACTAATTTGGTGGTGGATTTGGTACAGTTGTAAGGCATTTATAGGAACTCAGGACAACAATATCAATATAATGTTGTTGTTTTGGTAGTATTTTGCAGTGTTAGCCTTTTATTTATTATTAACAATCTTTAATGTGCAATTTATTTTTCATATAGAATCAATGACTACTTACCCTGATGTCTTTCCAGATGTGCTGCACTAGGCAGCACATCAGCAGCAGCATTAGCAGTAGTAGTAGCCATCTCTGATTCTAAAAGGTAGTGAAACGTTTTTTTGAATCACAAAACTCATGTAAAGCACACAATATTAAAAAATGTCTCCCTGTGGGAGACATTGTCTGTAGCCTGTAGCATGGAACATGAATGCAATTCAATACAGTAATTACAAAGGCTTCTTTTTCCAGATATGAAATCATCTGAATATGTTTATTCAGAAGTTACCACTGTTTTTTTGACTTTGTGTGGAGCTAACAGCATATAGGCCTATAAACTCACAATCCAAACTCCAAATTGAACTTTGCATGATGAAAATATGTGAATTCAGTAATCCTATACAACTGTAGTGTAGACAACAGATGTCTCTTAATTCAACAGTTGTGTTTGCATGCTGACAGACTCATATTAGCAGTCAAATTTGGATTTTCAAACAATCCTTCAAAATGTTACTCTGTTTGTTTGTGGAATTTAATCAAGTTCATCATCAGAAATGTAAAATCTGAACCTGTGTGTGTGTGTGTGTGTGTGTGTGCGTGCGTGCGTGCGTGAGTGTGTGTGTGTGTGTGCTGGGGGGGGGGGGTGGGGCCAAGGTGGATACATTCAAGGCCCTTCTCTCTGCGAGAACTAAGAAAGTCACAGGTTCCCGTGGGGGGGGGAGAACAGGTGGGGTGGGGTGCATTGGGGTGTGTGAGGGTGTGTGCTGTGCTCTCTCTCTCTCTCTCTCTCTCTCTCTCTCTCTCTCTCTCTGTGTGTGTGTGTGTGTGTGTGTGTGTGTGTGTGTGTGTGTGTGTGTGTGTGTGTGTGTGTGTGTGCGTGCGTGCGTGCGTGCGTGCGTGCGTGCGTGCGTGCGTGCGTGCGTGCGTGCGTGTGTGTGCTGGGGGTGGGGGGGTGTCTGGGGGTGTGGTCTCCACTTGGACCAGAGAGCTCAGAAAGCAAGCTCATTTTGGACAGATTCCACTGTGCTAGCAGGAGCTCCAGACAAGAAGGAAGATGCCGTTTTGTAATGCTGTTGGCTGCCATAGTAGATGGACATCCAACAAACCAAGGGTTTCTCTTCACAGGTATGTGATAATTCACTTGTAATTGTTTGAATTTTCTGTATTGATTGTCTGTATTGATGTTTCATCTCCTCTGGCCTGTTTTCAAGTTTAAAGAGGTAAAAAGTACCCTTTTCTTTTCTTTGTTGGAACAAGTAGCTTCATGATATTTTCAGAAACAGCTATTTTAATGAAACAAAATTCATTATCACCATTTCAGTTTATTCTGATGGCCTTGAGGAGTGCTGGAAAAAGTACTCAAATGTTTTACTTAAGTAAAAGTATTAATACTGCAATGCAAGTTACAAGTAAAAGTAGAAGTAAAAGTATTGAAAATTGGAAATACTCAATTATACACACACTAAAGTATAAATACCTCAAAATTACACACACACACACACACACACACACACACACACACACACACACACACACACACACACACACACACACACACACACACACACACACACACACACACACACACACACAGTGTAACTAAGTACTGTACAGTATAATTTAGAAAACATTATACATTAGAAAACTTGTGAAACAGGATATTCTGCATGATGAGTAATTTCTACTTTTAATTGGTAACAATACTTTTGTACTTTTACTCAAGTACATTTTGAATTCAAGACTTTTACTTGTTACAGAGTATTGCTACATTGCCGTATTGATTAATACTTTTACTTAAGTAAAGAATGTGAGTACTTTTTCCACCACTGCACACTTTCTAGCAGATTTAGGGCTAGAAATAAACTAGAATACACACACACACACACACACACACACACACACACACACACACACACACACACACACACACACACACACACACACACACACACACACACACGCCTCCCCTTAGAAGCTAAAACATACAATGTTGTGTGGAACATTTTCATGCAGGCTGTAGAAACCATGTCACTGTTTTTGTTCATTCTGATTATTATCATGATTGTTGATATTATCTGGCACTATTAGTTTGATTTAGTTTGATATTATTAGATTATTGTTTTTTTTAGATGATTTGTGGGCACCAAGGGCACGCCTCTCCAGGCCTAATTGATTGACAGAAAGGGCATATGTAGGCCTGGGTGATTGGGAAAGGGTATGCGCCTGGGTGGACAGACGTTTTCTTTACCAGCACAGCACAGTGCCATAGCCACATGCCAGAAAACAATGCCATGCCATGGAATAATCTGTTTGTATGCACATTTCTGGGATAAGTAAACCTGCAAGCTAAAACTTCAACTGTGTGGACAATGTGTTCTTTATGCCTGCGTACAACTATAAGTCTGATTGCATCAGTGGGTTTCGTTGATTTGTTTGGAGCTGATCAAATTGCTATTTCACACACTATTTGCATACTCTATATTCACAGATTTCCTCTTGCTGACAAGCATAGAAATAGACTCTGGCATTGGGTCAACAATGTCGGACGTAAGGATTGGTCACCAAATACTGAATCCAGGCTATGTGGGCAACACTTTGAAGACAGCTGTTTTCATTCAACCCCCTCTGGAAAGAAGATCCTCACTTTAAACACTTTTCAATTTCAACCACCATGATGGCAGTTGGTCCCAGGGACACGGGTGCGCTATGTTAGTCCGACAGCGCATTGCTCCGACAGCGCGTTTCCAATACTAACCCTAACCCTAACCCTAACCCTAACCCTAACCTCAAGCGGGTGCCACATAGTCGGAGAAACGGTCTGTCGGATTAGCGCATGCCTCCCCAGGGACACATGGTAGGTACAGAGGAGGTGAGTGCACATGACCACAGCTATGATCACAAAATGATTGTACATAGTAATGATTTTGTAAGTGTGATAGATGTCCCAGATAATCTTGATAGATGTCCCAGATAATCTTGAGAGTGGCAGTCTTGTACGACAGGAAGAACAAGATGACACAGATTTTGTGTCTGATGTTTTCCTGCAGCACAACGACACAGCTCAGGGGTTAGAAGACGCGATAGAACCAGAGCGCGGTCCCCATGGTTCAGCAGCAGATGATTTTGAGAGCGATGAGGACTTCGAAGGTGTGATTGAGCCCGTGATTGATCTTGAAGAACACAGCTACGCTATATTTGTTTCGGTCGCAGCACAATTTACGGTACACTAATTTGACATAATAATAATAATAATAATAATAAGCCGTTATTACAAATAATGTGTTTCTTATTAGCAATAACGTTTTTTTATTAGAAAGAAACAAACGTTGTTATACCCTTATTTTCCACTATTATCCCTTAATTATGTTCTAATTAGAAATTGAATGAAACGTAACAAAAGGCGTTATTATAAATGGTGTTCTCTGCTATTAGACAGAAACAAACAAACAAACACAGTTACTTATACGCTAATTATGGAACATAATTCCTAGAGGCTAACAAAGCCTATTAAGACCTAACAAAGCCTAATAAGATGTTATTTCCACTTACTTGACCGTCACATTACAACCCCGCAACTAACTACACGATGTGATGTTAGGCTAGTCTACTGTAAGGGTTTTGTTAGAACAAATGTGTTCTTTATTAGGCCTTTATTTAATGTTATTTCCACTTACTTCAAGTTACTTTACATCTAATTTCAACAGAACTGTACTGTAAATTGTACATCAGCCATTCTGGGCTAACTTCATGACCCATTATACTTCTGCCTACTTTTGCTTAATACAAAATATTTTGTTGTTATTAGGAACAAATTAACTCTCATTACTACAGAACTGTACCGTAAATTGTACACCAGCTATTCCGTGCTAACGTCATGACACATTATACTTCTGCCTACTTTTTTGCTTAATACAAATTAATATGTTGTTATTAGGAACACATTACCTCTCACTACTACAGAACTGTACCGTAAATTGTACACCAGCTATTCCGTGCTAACGTCATGACACATTATACTTCTGCCTACCTTTTTGCTTAATACAAATTAATATGTTGTTATTAGGAACACATTACATCTCATTACTACAGAACTGTACCGTAAATTGTACACCAGCCAGCTTGCTAACGTCATGAAAGGAGAATGCTGTTATATATCAGGTGAAGACAAAATAGCCAAAACACATCCTAGTGGCTGGTTGCTGTATAGATCATAACATCAACTCGGAAAGCTTAATAAATTGAAACAATTGCTGCAGCTTATTATTTTATTTTCACTCACTGCAAAATAAGCCTTTTTGTCAATGAAATCCAGTATTATGGGCATATTTCTTTTAAGCTTTGCCACTCCAAGCACTTTAGGAAAAAAAAAATAAGGACACTAAAACAAACCTTGACAATTAACAATAAAACATTTCTCTCACAAACGTTGAATAAAATATATAAAACAAGTATCCGAAAGTCTTTATATTCCAAAACAATCCCGGTGTTGCTTCTCACACTGGACATTAGCTCAGCTAGCATGAGGCTAACACCAGTGTAACTCCAGACGCCTGCTTATTACAGTAACGTTAAAACCAGGACTCGTCTTGACTCTAAACAGGATAAATATTAAACACTATCAATACAGATGAGTAAACTCATTCATCACTTATGCACTAAGTGGTACGATTGTCTCGTGATGCTCCCGTTGATACACATATGAGTCCTTCAAGCTGTGTTCCGTGAGCAGAAATAACGGAGCAGAAATAAGACTTCCGGTTGACGATCTCTTCAGAATAAGAGTACCCTCTAGAGTAAAAAGAAACCATTGAAAACCATTGAAAAACGGTTCATTTGCACATTAAAACTATAAATTAAGCATTTAAACGAAGCTAGAAAACACATATTATGTATATTTGTAATAAAAAAAGTGTTTAACTGTTTTAATAACATAAAAAATGTATCTAAATGGATAAATGCTGTTCACTGGAGTGCATAGACTTCACAAATTGGGCGCTGGACACGAGACAGCTATTTGTGGCGGCACTTGTGACATACGCACACGTTCAGGGAGACCCCCTCTACAACGCCACACTCTCCGCTAAGCCAGACAGGTGTATTTGGAAAAATGGCGGGCCGTCCAGTGAGGTCAGGGGTCAGAAAACAGCCATTTTTAGTGCATAGACTTCACAAATTGGGCGCTGGACACGAGACAGCTATTTGTGGCGGCACTTGTGACATACGCACACGTTCAGGGAGACCCCCTCTACAACGCCACACTCTCCGCTAAGCCAGACAGGTGTATTTGGAAAAATGGCGGGCCGTCCAGTGAGGTCAGGGGTCAGAAAACAGCCATTTTTAGTGCATAGACTTCACAAATTGGGCGCTGGACACGAGACAGCTATTTGTGGCGGCACTTGTGACATACGCACACGTTCAGGGAGACCCCCTCTACAACGCCACACTCTCTGCTAAGCCAGACAGGTGTATTTGGAAAAGCGGCGGGCCGTCCAGTGAGGTCAGGGGTCAGAAAACCCATTTTCAGTGCATAGACTCCACAAATTGGACGCTGGACATGAGACAGCTATTTGCCGTGGCACTTACTATTACTTACTTACAATTATAACAATCTGTTCTTGCTTACAATTGACCGCTGATCATTCAGGCTACAGTCACAATTTAACACAAAAAATTGTAGATTAATATCACAGACTGAGGTTACCTGTTGTTGTCATGTCACTGTGACGCAGTGTTAATTTTTATTTAGTTTTAGTCATAGTCTTTTGAATAACATTTAATTTAGTTTTAGTCATATTTTATTCACCTTAAATGTTTGTTTTAGTGTAGTTTTAGTCGACTAAATATAATACGATTTTAGTCGACTAAATCTACAGTTGATTTTGTCGTCAAAAATGTATTCTAGCGGGCCTTGATGGCGTCGTAATGCTACATTTTACACTTGGTTGCATGCTGAAATTAGCCAATCTACTGCTGTGACTTCACCTATCAAATTAAATAAAATACCTTTTAAAAAGTTCTATTGATGTCACCTCCTTATGACTCCATAATAGATCAAACCTACTCATTGGCTTTTTGGAAGAGGATGCAAGTCCCAGGAAGTGCCACAGAATATCATCAGGAAGTTTTAAAGCATCTTCTGTGTATACAGTACTGTTGCGTTGACCAGTTATTGATAGATATGTGTGGATACTCCCACAAAACAGACATGGCTATGGACAAGCCTTGCTTCTATTTCAGTTTCCCAGTTTGACATCAGTATAAAATTTCAATACCATTAATAAAGGCACACACCAACATCTCGTTCTGTGTCTCTCTCCGTTCCTGAGATATGACTGATGTAATATTGACTGTGACTATGATTGTGACCTTGAGCCATTTTTATAGGGCAGCCTAGAGATCATTTCTACCAAGTTCCATGAAAATCTGCAACTCTCTTCTATCAGGTAATGGATGTGGAGCCATTTCAAAATGTGTGACATTTTCAAAGAGAACTCTGGAACTAATCTGAACAAGAATCAAGAGGGATTTATTTGTCACTTACTCAATACAGGTACAAGCAGTGAAATGTTGGGGGCTGTTTCTACAGAGACTGTGCTAACACAACCAATATCTTTTTTTAAATTATAGATAACAGAAATAAAATGAAAGTACAGATGGAATGGCATGTATGATAAACCTTTTAAAACATGTATGATAATCTGTAGCAACAGTGCCAAATGTGCAAAAATAGAAGATAGCAACGCATTGCAGGCTTGCAGGCTTATGCAAAGGCTAAAATGTAATTAGATACCATGTTATGTAGACAGATGCCAGGCCATTGTTGACCTGGCATCCTATAGTTTGAATAGTTTCAATGTAGAGATTATAGATTTTTTGGGGGGATAGGGAGCTGTTAGACTGATGATTCTTGGTTTACATATGATCCTAGATTACTATTTCTATGCATTTGATGTATTACCTTGCTTACTGTAAATCGCTCTGGATTAAGAGCGTCTGCTAAATGCCTAAATGCATAAATTGTAAATCGCATTGTGAGCTTGTATATCGCCTATTTTAACTATTTTAAAATAGTCCCAGTCCCACACGTACAGTCCCAGTCGGCAAAGTGTCACCTGGTACTACCAGGTGACCAATTGACACTTATTTGAACAATGTTTTTTATACTTATTTGCACAATGCACTGACAGACAAATATAAGAACTCTCAAACCCATAGAATCACTTTACAAACAGACATTAAAAACACTTGATCAAAAACCCAACCGTTACCACCATTGCCGTATAGTTCAAAAGTATAATTTATTTAATTTTGATAGCTTTAAACATTTTGCAGATGCCTGTCTAATTTTTAAGGTTTTAAATGGGCTTGCACCTCCACCACTAAAACAGTTCATAGAGCGAAGGGAGAGTGGTGACAGAACAACAAGGGCAACTACCAGAGGAGACTGTGAGGTACCAATCAGACGGAGTGTGTTTGGTAAAACAGTCTTCTCTGTTAGAGCCCCCCATCACTGGAACAGTCTTCCTACCGAAGTAAGAGAGACCAACAACTTTCTAACCTTCAAATTCAACCTTATAAACAATAAACAATATTATATCATCATCATTTTCCAAGAGTGACCTGGCCTAGAGTCATCATTATTACAACAATGGACAAACGATACAAAAACAATACATATATGTAACACACACAAATCAATATCCAGTTAAAGTGCAAAACAGTGCTAAGTGCACATTTAATGGGGGTCAATAGCCAATTTCAAACTGGAACAACCTGGCACTTAGAAGTGATCTAGTATAAGCCATTTAAAAAGACATACTGTACAATCATAAATTTATTTTTTAAATACAATTGTGTCTTTTTTTTTTAAACTTGCCACTTAGAAGTGTTTTAGTATGAGCTATTTAAAAGGCATACATCATAAATGTATTTTTAAATTAGATTTGTGTCTTTTAAAAAACATAAAAAAATCACGATCTTATTTTGAAGGCAACCGGAAACCTTATTTCTGCTAGCTCGAAAACCGGAAGTCCAATTTCTGCTCACGGAACGGAGCTAGTCCTTCAGACACACCAAAACCACTTCCTCTAAAATTGGCTAAGCGTAGTGAGTAAGCGCACACACACATCCCAGCGCGTCCCGCCCCCCAACCAATCAGTATGCTTGGAAAAGTGATGGACCGTCATAAAGACCAATCAGTCAACAAGTTAGATAGCCCCTACGGAAGCTCTCCCTCCGCTCTATAGCTCTGAGATGAGGTTCCTCGTTTCTCTGTGCCGTTTTAGCAGGACATTGTCGCACATTTTCCACGTTACATGTTTCTTACCCCTTTCTGCACATCGTATCCAAAAAGTAAAGGTTTTCTGCCATGCGCTCAGATGTTTTAAGTTCTAGCGCACAATAAAAGCTATCCAACGAATTGAAAAAAGCCTTTCATTCGCCTCTGTCCTCATCCGGTTACATGTTTTTAAGACATTGCGCCCATAGAAATAACATTGCTGGTTCCCCTACTGGTCAAATGTTGAATTGCATCTTCTAATGCAAAATATTATGGAACCGGCTGAGGACAGAGGCGAATTAAATAATGGGTCTTGAAGTTAGCCCAGAATGGCTGATGTACAATTTACGGTACAATTCTGTTGTAATTAGATGTAAAGTAACTTGAAGTAAGTGGAAATAACATTAAATAAAGGCCTAATAAAGAACACATTTGTTCTAACGAAACCCTTACAGTAGACTAATAGTAGCCTTACATCACATCGTCTAGTTAGTAGTTGCGGGGTTGTAATGTGACGGTCAAGTAAGTGGAAATAACATCTTATTAGGCTTTGTTAGGTCTTATTAGGCTTTGTTAGCCTCTAGGAATTATGTTCCATAATTAGCGTATAAGTAACTGTGTTTGTTTGTTTGTTTCTGTCTAATAGCAGAGAACACCATTTATAATAACGCCTTTTGTTACGTTTCATTCAATTTCTAATTAGAACATAATTAAGGGATAATAGTGGAAAATAAGGGTATAACAACGTTTGTTTCTTTCTAATAAAAAAACATTATTGCTAATAAGAAACATATTATTTATAATAACGGCTTATTATGTCAAATTAGTGTACCGTAAATTGTGCTGCGACCTTTGTTTCTCCCAAAACAGTAAAGCGTGGTTGGCTTGAAACGGAGGGCAGACTAGAGGTTTGTGAGAAGAAAAGGAAAGTAGAGAAACAGAGAACCAGACGACTTAAAGCCAAATTATCCACCTTGTCCGAAGTCCTCCGGGATCTGAAGCAGAAAATGCTCATTTCCACAAGTTGCGCAGACATGCTTGAGACAACGTACAGTGGCGTAACAAAAGAAATCATTGAGAGAATGAAGCAAGGGAAAAGGTCTAAAGTGTCAGACCATTTAAAATCATTTGCCATGACTCCGCACTTTTATTCTCCGAGGGCTTATGATTATGTGCGTCGTTGCTTTGACTATGCGTTACCTTGCCCGGACACTATCCGGACCTGGTACACCAATATTTCTGCAGATCCTGGATTTACGACACCTGCCTTTACTGCTGTCGAAGCTCATGTGAAGGACAGAAAACAAGAGGGTAAAGACACCTTGTATGCTCTCATGATGGATGAAATGGCCATAAAGAAGCATGACTTGTGGAATATGCAGCTGGAAAATTCCATGGATATGTGGACCACGGCTCTGGCGAAGTCAACGACAGTTTACCACCGGCCAAAGATGCCTTGGTTCTCATGGTTGTTGCCATCGACGAATCCTGGAAAATTCCAGTTGCATATTTCCTTGTCGATGGCTTGACTGGTGAAGAGCGTGCCAGCATCATCACAGAATGCCTTCTGAGACTCCGTAAGATTGGAGTCCATACAGTGTCCTTGACGTGCGATGGTCCATCATGCCATTTTGCCATGTTGAGAGCCCTTGGTGCAGATCTAAATGTCCATAACATGAGACCCTCATTCATACATCCTGCAGATAAAGAGAAACAAGAGGATGAAGAGAAACAACAAGTGCATGTCATTCTGGATGTGTGTCATATGCTAAAGCAGCTGAGGAATGCACTGGCAGACATGGGCGAATTTCAAAGCCCAACAGGCAAAATAAAATGGGAATACATTGCCGAGTTGATCAAACATCAAGAGGCGGAAGGGCTGCGTCTTGGAAACCAGCTGAAGATGGCGCACCTACAGTGGGAGAGACAGAAGATGAAGGTCAAACTTGCAGCTCAGGTTTTCAGCAGCAGTGTAGCTGCCGCTCTAGAGTGCTGCTTATTCCTCGAACTACCACAGTTCAGTGGATGTGAGGCAACTGTGGAATTCCTGAGAACCATTGATGCCGCTTTTGATGTTCTCAACAGTAGGAACCCCCTGGGAAAGGGATACAAAGCACCAATGAGAACATCCAACAAAGAGCGTGCAGTAGAAATCCTGCTAAAAGCGGAAAAAACACTTTTGGAACTCAAGGATGACAAAGGCAAAGCGTTGCATTCTGGGAGGAGAAAAACTTGTGTAATTGGCTTCATGGCCAGTTGCAGTAGTGTAAGAAGTATCTTCCAAGAGCTTGTGGAGAAGCCAAATTCCCAATGCAAGTACCTCCTCACATACAAGCTCAGTCAAGATCACCTTGAGCTATTCTTTTCTGCAATCAGAGCACGTGGTGGATTTAACAACAATCCAACTGCAAGACAGTTCACTGCTGCATACAAACGTCTTCTTGTTAAGCAACAGGTGAAGACAAACACAGGTAATTGTCTCCTACTAGACAATACCAACATCTTGGAGGCGACACCTGCGTCAGTTAACACCGCACGTAGGTTTGACCTGAACCCTGTTGAGTCTGAGCAGCTTGACCATGACTACTACCCAAATGTTGATTCTGTCTCAGAGTTCAAGGAGGAGGCAATCAAATACATTGCTGGCTTTGTGGTAAAGAAAATGAAGGAAAAACATAACTGTATGCCTTGCAGAGATGCTCTGACATCTGATACCATTGTACATCGCCTGGTGTTCTTGAAAGATCGTGGAAGTTTGCAGAAAGCATCAGAGGGGGTAATTGCTGTGTGCCTAGAATCAGAGCGTTGTTTTCAAAGGATTTTGAGTACAACATCTGGTAAGCTCCCCCAGGGACATGGCATAACATCACAGGTTGTCCATCAAGTACTGAAACACAATGCTGGTCAGACATGGTTCCCGGAGCTGAGGGATCACATGTTCGAAACAACGGTTGAAGACAACCATGTACATAGCTTGGTGAAAATGGCATCCTCTATCTACTGCAAAATTAGAATGCATCATTTGGCAAGACGGGAAACAGAAAAGATCCATAAAGCACCCGTTAGAAGTAAACTCACCAAGTTGATTCTCCAACTTCACCAGTAGCTACAGTACCTCCACAAAGCCAGCATTGTAGCCGATTGCTCAAGTAGAAAAGTAATTATATGTGACTGTTAATGTTTTTCAAGCTTGATTTGTTGTGTATGACCTATTGTACATATTTTTGTGTTTGTGCATGTTTCATTTCTATGTATTTTTCTATTATGTACTTAAGTGTTTGGGTCACATGTCATTGTGTTTGTGTATGTTGTATCATTTCTATGTATATTTCTATGTATTTTCTGTTATGCACTTTCTATGTATTTTCTGTTATGCACTTAAGTGTTTGTGTCACATGTCATTGTGTTTGTGTATGTTGTATCATTTCTATGTATATTTCTATGTATTTTCTGTTATGCACTTTCTATGTATTTTCTGTTATGCACTTAAGTGTTTGTGTCACATGTCATTGTGTTTGTGTATGTTGTATCATTTCTATGTATATTTCTGTGTATTTTCTGTTATGCACTTTCTATGTATTTTCTGTTATGCACTTAAGTGTTTGTGTCACATGTCATTGTGTTTGTGTATGTTGTATCATTTCTATGTATATTTCTATGTATTTTCTGGTATGCACTTTCTATGTATTTTCTGTTATGCACTTAAGTGTTTGTGTCACATGTCATTGTGTTTGTGTATGTTGTATCATTTCTATGTATATTTCTATGTATTTTCTGTTATGCACTTTCTATGTATTTTCTGTTATGCACTTAAGTGTTTGTGTCACAGGTCATTGTGTTTGTGTATGTTGTTTAAAAAATATACGTTTATGTACAATGTCATTACATGCAGTACTTATCTGTTGTTTGTGTCCTGTGTCATTTATTATTACCTATCACTTGAGCAACCCTAACACACTCAATGGTGAACAGGTTGAGTAATAAAGTAAAACCTCCCTCCTTACATACCAAAGTCATTCAATAACATATTGCCTGCTTGTAAAATTACATTAAAATAGTGTTTAGTGTCAAACATAAGATAACTGCATTCCCGTCCGGGTGACATTACGTGACAGTGTTTATTGTAAAACTTGGAGCACGCAATATTATGGTGCACAAGTCAACATAAGACAACTGCATTCCCGCCCGGCTGACGTGACAGTGTTTATTGTAAAACTTGGAGCAATCTTATGGTGCATGAGTCTTTAATGAACATTAATCTGTCTAATGTCAAACATAAGACAGCTGCATTCCCGCCCGGCTGACGTTACGTGACATGGATTATCTGAGACATCTATGGTGTATTATGTAAACTTTGCACATTGTCGTTGTTTTTTTGTATTATCTGTTTCATGCTGTCTCGTCAGAGTTCGTTTTGTCCTGTGGTTCTGTGATCCTGTTCCCATTGTTGCCCTCTGTTCCTGTTGTTGACAGGAAGTGACAAAAAACTAACATTTGAACACACTTAAGCTCACTTACAGAGTTTAAGCTGAAATACTGTATGTCTGTGATTTTTTTTTTTTTTTTTCATACAGTCAACTGTTCTCCGTGGAGGAGGTTTGGTCTTGCTGCTGTGTTGTAATGACTTCATCTTCTGTTTTGAGCTGGACACCTGTGACCTTCAAGGAAGATCAATCTCTCATCACAACATGTATTCAAACAGTTTGACATACATTTAGTGTAGTTTTCTTCTATTTCTCATTCATTCATTGAAATATACACAGCATCTGGTGTCTTTTCCTTAATGCAGTTTTACCCGATCAAATTTGTTAGTTATGTTTTTATATGTTTATAGAACATGTTTATTTAGACTGGTCTAGACTGTATGACTATTAACAGCAGAACAAAATCTGTGTCGAGTTTCAGTGAGCCTACTTTACATTTTGTAAAAAACTTTATCTTGATAGAGATGATGAGCAGAGTGTAGTGATATGTTCCTGAACCAGGTTTTAACACAATTCATATTGTTCAGACATTTTGAGAGTTTTACAGATGCCAGTGTGTTGACATCTGCATGTGTTGATATATTATAACTATGGATGACATGAAACTCTTTCTTCAGATTCAAACTGAATAAATATGCATTATGCTTTTATTATACTGTAAGTGGTAATATCACAGCAAGAGTCTGATCATTTTCAGTACATTTAAACTGTTTTTGTATAATACTCATACTTAGTCACCCAGTGGGTAAATCACAAAGCTGACTAACTCACTAAGCACTGAATAATGTAAAACTAGGAACCCCTTCTTCAAATATGGAAAATGTCTGAGTTTTAGTCTGGCAGAATAAGGTTAATGACAAAAATAATGCCTTCATTTGTGACAGGTAAATTAATGTAAAAACAGCTCAGTCACTAATCTTTATTATGGGCTAAACCTATAGGGAAATGTGTTCTGCAGTGACGCCCCCTAGTGGCCAGGTTTGTTCATCTTACATCTGTTACATGCAATGATTCAATTTGATATATTTTGGTTAAAACAAAAAGGTATTATGAAAATGTTAAAGCTCTATATTCTGATAATCATTACCATAGAGTGTTTTTAGGTGGGTTGACAATTTCATCTTATCAGAAGAGAGTACCCTGATTAGATGTACTGTTCAGTGTTCCAGTTCCAATTCTGTGTGCTCACCTATTGTTTATCCAGTATCCTGTAGTTCTTTCTCTGGACATAAGTGGTTTCTTGGACTTTTTACTAAATAGTTTGAGAGACAGTGAGACTCCTGAACACATATCAAGTATATAAAGTATCATTAATTACTTTTGGAAAATAGAGCTATTTAACACTTATTTTAACAGCAACACACAACTACAGAACAATAATAATAATGATGTATTTTGATATCAGTTTATTGTGTTATCTCAAATATTTCCAGTACATTCAGTGGTGGAAACTGAACATTATGATTTACTCAAGGAGCCTACTGCACTTCAGTAGTCCTACACTTTTAATTTTTTTATTTTTACTTTACTGGGGTGTTTTTATTTCTCAATACTTGTAATTCTACTCCACTACATCTCAGAGGCAAATATTGTACTTGTAATCCTCTACAATTATTTGAAATCTTTATAGTTACGAATTACTTACATTTTGATTATTACAAAACATACATTAGCCACTTCAGCCCTGTATACTGAATTTATGCCATTTGAAATTAGCCGATCTACAAGCTCACATGACAGAGTTTTACACATTTGAAACCTGTGAAAATGGGACATTCTGCATAACAAGTACTTTATACATTTTTAAGTAATTTTTTGCAGTATTGATACTTTCACTTAACTAAAGGAATGGAATACTTTTTACACCAATGAGTACATTCTGGACCGAATGACAGACCATATCAATCATTACAATTTAGAAGGAACGAACAGATTATCCTTTGATCAAGACAGCCATATATCAGGGTTATTAGCTAGATCCGAGCTCCACAACGCAATATGAGATACAGTACGATGTGTCCTAATTAGTACGTTGGTTTGTGGTGATTTTCTTCTCTGCAATATAATACATAAGTTATGGTTTGATAAAGGAATGTGATACATGATGCGAGCATCTGTGGCTAATTAAAAAGCCGCATCATCCTTCAGAAAACGTAATATAGTCACAAACTGCCTTGTGCGCGTTCACAAAGCAAATCCCGGCTGCACGCTTTAATGCTCGTGCATGTACTTCGCCCTGCAAGCAGTTCCAGCTTTGGCCACTGGGTGGCGGCTTCAATATTTCTCAGCAACTCTGGGGGCTTGCTCACCTCCCCTATCCTTTCCTTTGGGGGGGCGGAGCAGAGGCGATGATTGACAGGTTTTTTGTTAAAACTTTCTATATACGTTTGAAGGACCATGACAAAGACTTTTAATGTGCGGTAAAACTGAACGTCATGAAACCTTTAATGTGTTTGTGATGACTGTTGTTAACTGCTGGTGTTAGGAACAGCTGAGAGAAGAGGGAGAATGTGGTCTTTTTGTTTCATTGACTGGACTATTTTCAGTTGACATTTTTTATTGTCACTGTTTTTTTTACCTTTACATATTTTTATGTTTTTTTATATAGATTTTAAGGCTAGATTAAAGATATATGTTGTTACTGTTTGCTTGAATTTAATAAACTTTCAATTTAAACGCATCATTGGTTGTTGATATTAATTAGGGCCTACTTATTACATTAATGTTCACAAAATAAAAAGAGGATAAAGTATGTGTTCAAGGTCAAGTTATCGAGACTGCTGCAGCAAGCCTGGTCTTAAACATCACAAAATTGTCATGTTTGTCTCTGTTTTAGTAGTAGTAGAACACACTGGTGATGGTTACTGTCTTTACCAAGTAGAACACACTGGTGATGGTTACTGTCTTTACCAAGTAGAAAACACTGATGGCCCACAAGACAATCAAGGACAAAAGTACACCTAACCTTTAGAACATGATCAAACCTCTCACATAGATCAGCTAACACACACGCACGCGCACGGACACACACACACAGTCTGTTCAAAACTTTTCTAAAACACCATCGCTAAAGCCAAGGTTGTTACACACCGGGGCGATTTTTTCGTGCGAATAATGCGTTTTTTTTAAAACCTTATAAAGTCAATGGCTCCGTACATGGAGCGAAAAAGCGAAAAAGCGAAGCGAAGAAGCGTCTTTTAATTATTCGGAACGAGTCCGAATTTTGCGTATATTCGCTATTTTCGCCGGTGTGTAAGGACCTTAACACCTGGATATCAGCATGCTAAATGTGTTAATTGTACATTTTAAATTTGAGAGGTGTTTTGTGGTTTATAGTACTTTCAAGCACATGCAAGATCCTTTGATGTTAGAACCCATAACATTGTTGTCAGACATAATGAGCACAACAGATCAGTCAATATGTATGAACATGCAGCTCTCTCACACAAACGTTCACAACAAAGAGAGACTTCTATAATGCATGATATCACCTGGATAAATCTGGTTCTGTTTGACGATATGCATGAAGCACATGTACTGAAGAGCTTTAACCTAGTAAAGTCTTGACATGATTCAAACCTCCATTTAAAGTGCATTAGGTTTAGCTGTGTGCTTAAATAAGCCCATGTGCTCCACATCATTTAGAAAGATCTAAATGACAAATACGTCATAAATATTCACAAACCACCCATGCCCTGTTGCATATCAAGCATTTATTGGATACATTTTAACCTTGTAATACCCTGACATGATTCACACCTCCATTGACAGTACATTAAGTTTATCTGTTTGCTTGAATGCTCAAGGCATTTCACTTTGAAGTCCTGTACGGAGGACAGATGTAATTTCTCAATTGCCTTTATTGACACATTATAATAATTCACAGAGTCAGAGAAATGACAGATGAAAGAAACATCTACAACTAGTATATTTGTGACAACCTTGTCATTTGGTTAAATAACTCCAGCAGGTGGCAGTAGTGCAAACACAATGGATGCAAGCTGCTGTTAACATCCACAGAAGAAGACAGTGTTAGACTGCTTGTGCCTCAGCCACTTCCTGCTTCACCTTGTTTTACATGTTTGTGCTTCAGTAGTGTCAATGTAATCCTTCATTTTAATGATGTAACCTTATCTGTTTAGACTTTGATTTATAGTGTGTGTGAGAGAGGTAGGCTTACTTTGTACTGAAACAGCACAACCATTTCCATGACTTATAGTGTAACATGACATCCTCCAGGTTATTTATGTATGTTTATCTCTTTGTTAGACATGTGTCTAGGAGCTCAGAACTAGAGCCCTGCCAGTGTGTGTTTACACACAGGTCTGGAGGTAGGCTTGCTTTTGTATTTTCACAGCACAAGCGTTTCTTTATGAATGAAATGAATATGAGTTTTCACCATAGTGTGTTTTATCATCATGCAGACGGTGTTATGACCGAGTGACAAACTGTTTGCACCAACAACCTGGACATTCCCTGATCACCTGTTAACAGGGTACGTGTTCACTGTTATGATAAACATTGTGTCATTGAATGCCTTTTACTGCTACTTGTGCTGATGTATTGTGCATTGTTTGGCTGATGTGGAAGTAGTAGTCACAATGTGATTCTGGTTGCAACCAGACATCAGCAAAACATCTATAGCAACAGGGTTTATAGGAGTACTTTATGTTTATTGTACTTTGAGTTAATCACATAGAAAATCCTTTAATGTTAGAACCCATAACATTGTTCTCAGACGTAATGAAATGCTGTGGTGTACAATCACAAGCTATAAACACAGTCTGTTGTTGCAGTTGTTCCTTCACCACATGCTCTATTGTTATGAAGGAATGTGCATAGATAGACCATATGTGTGTGTGTGTGTGTGTGTGTGTGTGTGTGTGTGTGTGTGTGTGTGTGTGTGTGTGTGTGTGTGTGTGTGTGTGTGTGTGTGTGCGTGCGTGCGTGCGTGCGTGCGTGCGTGCGTGCGTGCGTGCGTACGTGCGTGCGTGTGCGTGTGTGTATGTGTATATATATATATATATATATATATACACACACACACACACACACACACACACACACACACACACACACACACACACACACACACACACACACACACACACACACACACACACACACACACACACACACATACATGTTTTCACAACTCATCCAGGATATCAACCATTTCAACCAGAACTGACTGTGGACTCCAGACTTCAGGTGAAGATGAACTCTCTCCACGCCACCAGGAACAATTCTGCTGAACAGGAGGAACCCAAAGACCATCAAGACCTCAGTAAGTTACTTGTTTTCACTCATGTATTTACCTGTTTTGCACCTGTGTCTAGGTTTATGATTTCTCTTTCATCTCAGTCTGTTAATGTTTAGTTTCACTTTAGAACACTAGTGCCTTTAGTTACTTAGATACTTAAGTGACCTTTTCCTAATTATATTATGATAGATGTATGGATATACACCTATCATTGTTTTCATGTCCAGAATTAAAAAGCCAAATAAATGACATTGCCATTTGACTAAGTATTTTGTTTATGTTGGAAATATAAATATGAACAATGCAACCAAGGTTACTAAGTTATCAATTGGGAATGCACAACTAACTTCAAATACCTAAATAACTGTACCAATCTGCCTCTCTATAGGAACTATATTCCCTTTGTCTTTGTTTTCAGTGTTGCATCTTCAGTCTGGCTTCCCTGTCTTACCAGCTGTAAATGAACAGAAAAGAAGCTTGGCTAAACCAAAACACCACAGCTGTGACCAGTGTGGAAAACACTTCACTGGAATAGGTGACCTTAAAATACACCAGAGAATTCACACTGGAGAAAAGCCATACCACTGTGATGAGTGTGGGAGCAAATTCACTCAATTGTCCAACCTTAAAACACACCAGAGGATTCATACTGGAGAAAAGCCATACCACTGTGAACAGTGTGGGGGCAGGTTTATATCAAAAGCTCACCTAAAGGCTCACCAGAGAATTCACACTGGTGAGAAAACCTATGGTTGTGACCAGTGTGGAAAACACTTCACTAGAATGGACCACCTTAAAATACACCGGAGAATCCATACTGGTGAAAAGCCATACCACTGTGACCAGTGTGTGAGCAAGTTTAAGTCCAACAGTGACTTAATGAAACACCAGAGAATGCACACTGGTGAGAAACCCTATGGTTGTGACCAGTGTGGGAAACACTTCACTCAGTTGGGATCCCTTAAAATACACCATAGGATTCATACTGGAGAAAAACAACACCACTGTGACCAGTGTGGGAGCAGGTTTATAACGAAAGCTCACCTAAAGGTTCACCAGCGAATTCACACTGGTGAGAAACCCTATGGTTGTGACCAGTGTGGGAGACACTTCACTCACTTGTCCGCCCTTAAAACACACCAGAGAATTCACACTGGAGAAAAAACATGTCAGTGTGAACAGTGTGGGAGCAAATTCACAACAAAATCTAACTTAATAATACACCAGAGAATTCACACTGGAGAAAAACCATACCACTGTGACCAGTGTGGAAAGGCTTTCAGTCAGTCCAATAGCTTACAAAGTCACAAGCTTGTGCACACAGGAATTAAACCCTTTACTTGCAGTCAGTGTGGAAAGGGTTTTTCTACTTCAGGAAATCTAAAAAGTCATGAGCGCACGCATATGTAAGGAAAACCATTTCAACGTGAACAGTGTGGCAAGACGTCAGTGGAAAGAAAAAAAAAACACATCAGAACAATGTTCTGTAATAGTGTCAAATTATGACGTCATATGTAATAGATATATCATGACAGACATCATAGACTGCAGGCCGCCCGGCCTGGTGGAGATATGTGCTATGAATTCTAATGTAAGTCCACTTTTAACTGATCATTTTCACAACAATCAGATGGTTTGAAACATGTGTATACTTTTATTTGGCTAGATGTTCATGTTCCAAATGTTTAATTACTTGAATATCCCTCAATGTCCTGTTCCTCTATACTCTTAATGTGTTTGTGATGACTGTTGTTAACTGCTGTGGAGAGAAGAGGGGAGAGTGTGGTATTTTTGTTTAAGTGACTGGACTCTTTTCAGTTTTTCATTTCACAGTTTTACTTTTACATATTTTTATAATATTTTTTAGGCTTGATTTTTGTGTTCAAAAATATATGTTGTTACTTTTGTTTGCTTGAATTTAATAAACTTTTTTTTGGGGCGCATCCATGGTTGTTGTTATTCATTAGGGCCTATATTGCATTAATGTTCACAACATAAAAATAGTATAAAGTATGTGTTGAAGGTCAAGAGACTGCTGAGAAATGATTTGACTGGGAAAGAAGAAAAATACATGATATCACCTGGATAATTCTAGGTCTATATGATAATATAATGCACTGGAATACTCTAGGACAGCTTTGTACTTTAATATTTACTTGATATACAAACATGTTTACATGCAACATGTCATTAAAGGTGAGTCATTTGCATTGGTTTATCTTGCAAAGAACATAATGATTGGTCATTGTTTGGTCTATTGGTTTACCATTGATTTGTAATTAAGTCAGTAAGTGAGCAGGGAGCAGGTTTATAACAAAAACTCACCTAAAGGTTCACAAGAGAATTCACACAGGAGAAAAGCCATATCATTGTGACCAGTGTGGGAGCAAATTCTCTCAATTGGCCAACCTTAAATCACACCAGAGAATTCATACTGGAGAAAAAACATACCACTGTGACCAGTGCAGGAGCAAGTTTAAAACCAACGCTGAGTTAATGAAACACCAGAGAATTCACACTGGTGAGAAACCCTATGGTTGTGAGCAGTGTGGGAAACACTTCACTCAATTGTCCAACCTTAAAACACACCAGAGAATTCACACTGGAGAAAAAAACCACTGTGAACAGTGTGGAAAGGCTTTCAGTCGCTCCCACTCCTTACAAAGTCACAAGCTTGTACATACAGGATTTAAACCATTTCTTTGTAGTCAATGCGTAAAGGGTTTTTCCGCTTCAAGAAATCTAAAAAGTCATGAGCGCACACATACTATGTAAGGAAAACCTATCAATGTGAACAGTTTGATACGACGTCAGTGGAAAGAAATAAAAAAGACATCAGAATTATGTTTAGAATCTTGTCAAATTATGCATCATATCATAGATATATCATGAATGACTGACATCATAGACTGGCCAACCTGCCTGGTGGAGGTATGTGCAGTTCTGAGAGAACATTTCTAGATGTTTATTAAGCCTGTTAAACTGTTTACATCCATGACATGACATGTATATAAACATGTTCATTATAGGCAAACAAGGCTCAGGATGAATACATTTGTTGGTTGTTGTAAAATGATAATGCAAGTCCACTTTTAACTGATCATTTTCACAATGATCAGTTGGTTTGAAATATTTGTAAACTTTTATTGGCTACATGTTCATGTTACAAATGTTTAAAAACAGACTTTCTAGTGAATGTCCTGTTCCTCTATACTCATAATGTGTTTTTTGTGACTGATGTTAACTGCTGGTGTTAGGAACGGCTGCGAGAAGAGGGAGTGGTATTTTTGTTGGACTATTTTCAGTTGGCATCATTTTTGAATGTCACCGTTTTTTACGTTTTTATATACCTTTTTAAGGCTAGATTAAATATATATGTTGTTACTTTTGTTTGCTTGAATTTAATAAACTTTCAATTGAAACATATCACAATGTGATTCTGGTTGCAACCATCAGCAAAACATCTATATACTTTTAACGGTGGTGTAATTATGGACTTTAAACTCTACATGATAGTATTGTGTTTGTTGATCAAATAACTGTAATTTCACCAGCATGTCTATCTTGGCTTGTTTAAATACAACCTAGATACGTTTATGGGGTCTTACTTTAGTTTAAATACAACCTACATACGTTTATGGGGTCTTACTTTAATAATAATAATAACAATGCATTTTATTTATAACGCACTTTGCATTCTTGCGAATCTCAAAGTGCTACAGGTTAAAAGCGTGGCATAAAAACAACATATAGGCAACAAATCAGTTACAGGGGACCCAGCTTGGCGAAACTAAAATGGGTCAAAATAAAACTAGGCAAAACAGGGAAGACAAAAGGAAAACAAAAACCAGAGAATTTAGTTAAAAGCTTTGTTAAAAAGGTAGGTTTTTAGTCCTTTTTTAAAAACATCCGTGGATTGTGGTGCTCTCAGGTGATCAGGGAGAGCGTTCCACAAACTAGGAGCTGTGTGACAGAAGGCACGGTCCATGGTGCGGAAGTTGGTGTCGGGGATAAGGAGAAGGTTGGTGTTGGAAGGCTGCACGTGGCCGGTTTTGGTTTGAGAAGTTCTTTGAGGTAGGGGGAGGCATTGCCGTAAATGCACTGGTGTTTGAGGAGGGAGATCTTGTATTCGGTCCTGACGGCGATGGGGAGCCAGTGAAGGGAACGGAGGATGGGTGAGATATGGTCATATTTTCGCACTCTCATCAGGATCCTAGCTGCGCTGTTTTGAATGTACTGGAGCCTTTGGAGGCTCTTGCTAGGGATCCCGATGAGTAGTGCATTGCAGTAATCCAGCCTGGAGGAGACAAAGGTGTGGACGAGCTTCTCAGCATCTGGCAGGGTGAGTGTGGAGCGGAGCTTGAAGATGTTTCTGAGGTGAAAAAAGGAGGTCTTACACAGGTGTTTGATGTGTGACTCAAGATTTAACTGTGGGTCCATTTTCACACCCAGGTTGGTGACTGTGCTTGAGAGGGGAAGATTTTGACCGGAAAAGAGATGCTGGTTATGGGGCAGGATTTGATCTGGTGGGGGTTGCCAATTAAGATGGCTTCTGTTTTTGAACTGTTTAGTTGTAGGAAGTTGAAGCTCATATGAATGAAACCAGTCTAAAACAGAGGCAGAGAGTCCAATTGAATGAAGGCGGCTGAGGAGGCTGTCGTGGTGAACCGTATTGAATGCAGCAGTCAGATCGAGCAGAATGAGGAGCTGCCATGAGTAGGTCGTTGGTGACTCTGACAAGGGCTGTCTCCGTGCTGTGGGCAGCATGGAAACCAGACTGACATTTCTCCGAAATGTTGTTGATGTGGAGATGGTCCTGGAGTTGAGCTGCCAGCACTTTTTCCAGAACCTTAGAGATGAATGGGAGATTTGAAATTGGCCTGTAATTGGTAAGGTTATCTGGGTCGAATGAAGGTTTTTTGAGCAGGGGTGTAATGATGGCAGTCTTTAGTGCAGAGGGAACAAGGCCAGACTGGAGTGAGAGGTTTATGATGCCGGTTATTAGGGGGCTTATGGCACAGATGTTTAATTTTATTAGGGATGTGGGGAAGGGGTCCAGGGCACAGGTGGATGGTTTCATCTTTTTGATGTATTCCTCAACCTCTTGCTGTGTGGTGGTGGAGAAACAGCGGAGAGGCCGAGAAATCACTGGCGGAGGGGCAGTCGGAACAGGTAAAGTGGGTGGGCTGGAGAGCTGGGAGCGGATGGTGTCGACTAGGCCTGTCAAAAAAAACGATTCATGAATAAATCGCGATTCTTAATGCCACGATTTTAAAATCGATTCAAAATATTTAAAAAAGTTTTTTTTTTTTTTTTATAAGTTAGTACCTTTTTCACTGGCACTTTGTCTGAAATCAATGTCAGAAAGACTGACTGACATGATCTGGCTGCATTGAATTGTATGATTCAACTTTTCATGGTTTATATTGTTCAGAATTGTTTTAAAATGTTCTAGTATAATTAAAGCAAAGTGATTTGGGGTAGAAAATCGCAATAAATCGCAGAATCGAATCGAATATCAATTAATCGCAGAATCGGCACCCTAGGAATCAATTTTGAATCGAATCGTGAGGTAAGTGAATCGTGACACCCCTAGTGTCGACTTTAGTGCTGAAAAAAATGGTTTACGGTGGAGAATAGCTGCTTGGAGTTTCCTGGGGTATTGTTGATGAGATTTGAGTAGAACAGTGAACGGGCAAGTTTGAGGGCTTTAGAGTAGGCCTTCTGATGTTCTTTAAAGGCCAGTTTGTGAACCGTGAGTCCAGTGGCCTTGAGACGCCGCTCGAGGACACGGCCAGCTGCCTTCAATTTGCGCAGTTCACCGGTGAACCAGGGGGCTGAGAGTGAGAATGTGACAGTTCGTGTCTTTATTGGGGCATGGAGATCCAGGAGGGTGGTGAGGGAGTTATTGTAGTATTCCACAGCTTCACTGACGGTTGGGAAGACTGCAGAGGAGAGATGGAGGAGGTCCAGGGTAATGGAGTCTCGATTTATGTTTTTAATGTTCCTGAAACTGATTAGGCCCTTTGGCTTGCTGTGGGGGGGGGGGTGGAAACGGCATTGCGATGACGCTATGATCGGAGACACCAAGGTCGTACACAAGGAGATTGCTGATGGGGGCGGAGTGGGTGATGACAAGGTCCAACGTATTTCCCTTGATGTGAGTGGGGACGTGGACATGTTGGTTTAGGTTCAGACAGTCCAGCAGTTGCAGGAGGTCAGAAGCAGAGGGGCAGGAAGGGTTATTTACATGAACATTTATGTCACCTAAAATGACCAGGTTGGCAGTAGTTGTGCAGAGGGTTGTGAGAAGGTCCTGTAGTTCATGAAAAAAGGCAGATTTTGGTTTGGGTGGGGACCGGTAGATCAGTAATAGTGTCATGGGGGAGGGGGGTTTACAAGTAAAGGCCAGTGATTCAAACGTAGTATACGTAGGCAGGGGGAGGGGGGACAGTTCAAGGTCAAGGCGGTGGAACACAGCTAAGCCGCCTCCACGACCAGTGCAGCGGGCTTTTTCAAAATATTTATAGCCAGGTAGACAAGCTTCATTTAGTGCTTTATAGACACCAGGCTGCTGCCAGGTCTCTGTAAGGCACATGAAGTCCAGTTTATTGTCTACAATATGGTCTAGAATGAAGGAGGATTTTTCTTTTAGGGCTTGAATGTTAAGGAGTTCAATTTTGACGGTAGATGGAGTGATGAATTTATGTAGGGGTCGAAGTAGAGTGAAGTCCACTCCACGTTTTCCAGGCTGCCTGGAGTGTGGCGGCGTTGCTGTGCTGCCACATAATCCAGCTGCGACAGCGTTCTGATGACGTGTTGGAGTTGCGACAGAGCGTGAGGCAGAGCAGATGGATTGAATGGAGTGACCGGGCTGGGTGTAAACAAACTTGCGGCGTGAGCTTTGATGGATGTACCGTGATCGGCGAAGAATTCCCAGTTGTTTAATTATTGTAGTGCACAATGGAACGGTGCGGTTCTTGAGTCCCAGAAGTTGTAAAATGGAGTATTTTAACATGATGATGCCGGACAGACAGAGCGAAACTTGAAGTAGCCAGACGAGCTTCAACCACCGGTCGCCTAACCGCGCCGGGACAGCTGGAGGGCTATCCAGGCAAACCTCTGAGATGATCGGGATGAAGTCAGAGAACTGGCGGTGAAGGAGGTAGCAATGCGGTCCCAGGCAACTGTGGCCTAACCGCGCCGGGGCAGCTGGAGGGCTGTCCGGGCAAAACCTCGGAGATGGTCCGGAAGGAGTCGGCGGTGGAGGAGGCAACAGTGCGGTCCCAGGCAGCAGTGGCCTAACCGCGCCGGGACAGCTGGAAAGCTGACCGGGCAGAGCCTTGGTAATGGTCCGGAGGGAGTCGAAAAGCTGGACGGGCTGGTTCGCAGCAGCTGTTAGCCGATCGTTGGCTAGCTGCCCACATAGCAGACGGGTCTGGCCCAAATGCGGCTTCAATCCGGCACATCTGGCCTACCGCTGGCATCGGCATGCAGTATGTGAACCGGATGTGGGCCAGGTCTGGCAAAGACGGCACCGTTTACATGATGGCACGCCACATGTGGGCCGATTGTGGTTATGTTCATTTGGCCCATATTAGTCTTATATTAACTGGCCCACATATGTTTTGGGTTTATTTGGCCCAGATTTACCTTATATCAACTGGCCCACATATGTTGTGGGTTTGTTTGGCCCAGATTAGCTTTATATTTAACTGGCCCACATATGTTTTGGGTTCTTTTGGCCCAGATTAGCTTTATATTTAACTGGCCCACATATGTTGTGGGTTCATTTGGCCCAGATTAGCTTTATAGTAACTGGCCTACATATGTTTTTGGTTCATTTGGCCCAGATTAGTCTTATATTAACTGGCCCACATGTGTTTGCTAAAGTGTGAACCAGTGGTGGAAAGTAAGTAGCCTATTATAGAAAGTAGTAATATATATTCTTGTGTAGTAGTACTCTATGCGGGGCCTGGGTTTGTTTTAATGAAATGACGTGACTACCTGTGGTCTAACTTATTAACTATTTGAATCTGTACTGGCAGTGCCTCCAATTAAAGTTAATATAATGAAATTATACTCCTTTAAAAGTATGTTTCAACTTGTTTCCTGCTTTTAACCACTTTTTAAACTCTTATTGCCCAAAATGAATTATATCATTACCATACATGGATTCTCTGTGAGCTATGACACAACAACTTTACTTTAACTACGTAATGTAGGTAGGGATATTTATAGGGTTTTTAACACCAAAAAGCAATGTCTCTCAAAGCAGTATAAAAGAAAGAAAATAAAAAGCATTCAGAATAAATGTGAATAAACAAAAAATATGAAGAAGGTCACACACAATAATTGGGCCCCACTCACACACACACACCTGACTACAAGTCCTTTAGTGACCTTAAATGAACACTTGTTGCAGGCCTGAGTCGTGGCTTGGGTACGTTGAGGCCTACAAACTGTAGTGGCCGCTTCACTTGTTTCCACAAGCAGAAAATAAAAATGCATGTGCACAGTACAGTACTCACAAGTCCAGGGATAATGTTAGAATGGGAATGGTGAGGGGTAGCTGCGTGATGGGGGGAATGCAGCAAAGGGAACAGCAGCGATGAAACACCCCAGAAGAAGAAACAATAGGGACAGTGACTTCCAATGGAACTGTCCTGATGCTCACACATGCCACATGACATAGATTGGTGAAGCAATCGGAGGACGCGCCTGCTCCGGGCGCCTGGGTTTGGATCCGCCCTTCGAGACCATGGATTGCTCTCGTTCTCTCAGTCTAGTACTTAACCAATCACTTATGCCAAGCTATTGCATTAACAACACAATACAAAGCTGTTTGATATTGTGAAGGAGCTAAATGCAAATCGCAATTAGTATACACAACTGTTATACTCCAACACTTAGTTACAGCACAGAAACAATACAGGCATATTTACCTATTGCAGATCAATAAAGTTCACACCACAGGATAACTGGTCTTCAACCAAGGTTACAAACTTATTTCTGCACACAGGATACACTGAACAATGTCTCACTCTGTCAGTATCTGTTAAAATGACTATATGATTTGGAACACCTGTTCCCTAGCAGGCTTTGAGAACACACCCCTCCACCTGGACTCCTGATTGGCTGTAAATTAAGCACGAACAAATCAAAACTAGAGAAACACAAGATTGACACGGCTGCTTACAAGAGGTTGTGAGCCTACACGTGTGCTGGGCTATCTACATTTCAAACAAACTATGCCCTTTCTGATCATGAGGTTTTAACTCAAAGGACTATGAATTAGTTTCCTATTTCTTATACATGGCATCTGTCCATATATTTACCCTATTTAAACCATATGAATTCAGTCTTTATATTGTTTTTAGTGTATTAACCTATTCATGTATTGCATTCATTTGAGCCAGTAGTCTAAATGAATTATGGAATGAGTATTAGACTGCTACACTGTGCTTAAGTAACAAGTACTTTTACTTTGAATATTTACATAGTTATCTATTACATGTCATTTGTAGACCTGGCATCCTAGTGTGTATAGTTTCAATGTAAAGATTTTAGATTTTTTTGATATTATACTGTTTAGACTGATGATAGGTTTGGTCCTATGATCCTAGATTACTATTTTTATGCATTTGATGTATTAACTTGTATTTTCCTTGCTGTAAATTGCTCTGGAATAAGAGTGTCTGCTAAATGCCTAAATTGTGTGAACTTAAGGGTTGTTTTTAATCAATCCTTGGGTGTGTGTGCTGTGCTCCTGCTCAAAAGACTGCGGTGGGACGGGGTCCCACAGGGTGTCTTGTTCTCTTCTCCATAAACACAAACAAAATCACATGCAATAACAATGGACTGTCATTCTTTAAATATGCAGGTGACAAGCGCTCTCTGACCACTTGTGGACATGGTCCTCTGAAGCTGAGTGTCAGTATAAGACCCAAAAGCGCACGTTCCTCCTGAGGAGACTGAATGATTTTAACAGTTTAACAGTATTGAATCAGTTCTCACATTCAACACATCACAAAAAAAGTTAAAAACAACAACTCACAAGAATCATTAAACAATAAAGCTACCAAAATCACCCACCACACCAATGTGTCTCTACATGCAGTAAAAAGTAAGGCAGATCATCAAGGACCCTTCACACTGGGTTGAGGGGGTTCCAGGGGTCCCCAGTTAAATGACATGACAGAGCCTTTTACTCTGTTACAAGTAAAAGGCCTGTGTTCAAATTGTTACTTGAGTAAAAGTACAAAAGTATTGGCATCAAAATACTTAAAGTATCAATAGTAAAAGTACTAAAATGTTTGAAAATAGCAGATCTACAAGCTCACAACACGGCACCAATGCAACACGTTGTGAGCTTGTAGATCTGCTATTTTCAAATAGCCTATAAAATACGACTGAAGTGGTTAATGTATGTTTCATTATAATTTATATCTGCAAAGTAACTAAGTATACAGTTTTCAAATAATTGTAGTGGAGTAAAAGTACATTACTTGCCTCTAAGTTGTGGTGGAGTAGAAGTAAAAGTATTGAAAATGGGAAATACTCCAGTAAAAAAAAAATACCTAAAAATGTTACTTTAGTACAGTACTTGAGTAAATACACTTATTAACTTTACACCATTGTGATCTACAAGCTCACAACGCAAAGCTTTGTGACGCGTTGTGAGCTTGTAGATCTGCTATTTCCAAAGGATTTTATACACATGATAACTTGTAAAATGGGACATTGTGCATAATGAGTACTTTTACTTTGAGTACTGAAGTATATTTTGATGCCCAAAACGAAAACACTCCTTCTCTATTCCCATTGCCTGAGAGACAAGAGCCTGCGGTGATTGGTCGTGATGGTTTCCCTGACAACCGATAAAACCTGCGCTCATTGGTCGTCCCTCAGAACACACCCCCGTGTCCTGTGCTCTCATTGGTTGCATGACTCCAGTGCATGGGATAAGTGCTCAGCTGGAAAATTAGCGCGCAAGTTGATTACTGTCTAATCAGCAGCAGGCCGGCCAGCAGCTGTGACTGAGGTTGTCTGTGGGAGTTCGAGAGAACACAGAACAGCAAAAAGAGGTATGTTTATGGCTTTATAATTATTTAGATCACGTCTGAACATTAATGGTTGAGAAATAATGTTGTGACTCAACATATGCTGCACATAATGTAAGATTCTGTTGGTTAGTTAGCCTGTAGTGTAACAGGTATTTCCTTGTAAACACAAACCGTTTGTTTGGACGTTTTAAAAGACAACATGCTATTAAAACAAAAACATGCTATTAAAACAAAAGTATCTTGCCTTTTGTATATAGAATACATAGGTGTGTGGCCTTTTCTACTGTTAATCATGAAGTTGCCTCAATAATTTATATTTATTTTACTTATATTGCAGGGCTTTGTAGGCCAGGGGGGACTTTTAATAAGCAAGTCAAAGGTAAGGTACATCCATTGGTACACTCTTGAGTTACTGACACGTAAGGGTCCATTTGGTTCCATTTGTACACTGTGAGTGTACACATGTAACCAAATGGACCCTGACAGGTCTGTAACTGACAGTATACATGGAACCAAATGGACCCTTACAGATCTGTAAGAGTTACAGACCTGTACGGGTCCATTTGGTTCCATTTGTACACTCAGTTACAGATATGTAAGGGTCCATTTGGTTCCATTTGTACACTCGCAGTTACAGATATGTAAGGGTCCATTTGGTTCCATTGGTACTCTCAGAGTTAAAGGCCTGTAAGGGTCCATTTGGAATCTTGAGGGTCCCTGCTGAACCCCACCTGAGAACCACTGTACATTTAATGTGTTGGTTCTTAAAGTGGGTTTCTAGAGATGGTTCCTCCAGGTGTAAATACACTTCTCTTGTGTTCCTTGGCACAAAACCTTTTCAAATCTGAAGCCAAATACAATTGACATGGAAATCTTTGAGAACCACTGATATGATATAGCTACTTATAACTTATTTTAAGGTGAATTGTAATATGACAACTGTAAACATAATTAGAGTTTGAATATACTGTATTGTTAGTTAATCAAACATTTTCTTTCCTTGCAGGGCTGTGATTGTCATTGGTTGTATGACTCCAGCGCATGGGAGAAGTTCATTACTATCTGATCATCAGCAGTTATTTTCACAGCAAGTAAGTTCAATCTGGTTGATTCTGTTGCATCTCTGCGCTATCTTTTTCCTTGGCGTGCTAATAATCGTTCAAACAAGGCATATATATCATCAAAGACGTATTTGACTATCTGTCAGGACTTATCTAACTTGACTGCGTGACTCATTTACGCTGCACCGCACACACACCGCGTTTAGATGCAAGTGAGCAACAGGCATGCTGTCACTGAAATATGGACCGTGGTGGCAAACACTCTAAAGTGTGGCTTCACTATAGCCTTAGATCAAGACTATCGTATATGTATTTTATCAAATCTGACTTTTACTTTCGTATCTACGAGAGTCTTAGTGACCGCACCCCCAGTTTGCCCTGTAATGTCACCGGTAAAACCTGTATGTCTCCAAACATGTATAAATGCAAAACATAAGGTGCTTGCCCCAAATGTTAAGTAGGTGTCCAGAGTATTTGTGCAATGTATTAGTTCATATTTTTCAATAAAGAAGTGCTTTAATCCCATCTGTGGCCGAACGCTATTCCCCCCCCCTCGTTTACTTCCTGTTTACATGTAAATTTGCCTAATTCCGGCTTTCACTAGATGTGCCACGTCACTACCGCCGATCTACAAGCTCACTGCCTTTTTAAAAAAAATAATAAAGTTACTTTAGTTAAATCAACATTGTGAAGTATTTTTACCATTTTTGGAACCGAAATAGGGAATGGTAGGAATCAGAACCGATGAGCACAATCGGAACCTAACGATACCCATCCCTAGTCATTAGTCATCATCACACACAAGTATAAATACAGAATCAATCAATATTAACTCATTGTTATTTTGTAGATGATTACAATGAGGCGAGGCTAAACCTACCTGAAGCCATTAACTGCTCTGACATTGGGTCAAATCGGGAGGCTTCGACAATCAAACCCAAAAGGCGAAGAATGCAAGTTATGTTTTATTTCTACACCTCTATGATTATATACATTTTCAATTTTAATAACATTAAGCATTTCATTAGACAAAAGAACAATCTCTACCCCGGTCAAGATGACACTGACGTGCACGTCTTGCCAAAACCAACACCAAAATCTAGGCCAGGGACGACGTAAGAACAATTGAAAAAGAGAATTTGCCATTCATTTGTTGAGTTTGCTCTCCTATCGGTATGCAACATGTTGATGCTATATTTGGTTTGCTATGTCACTGCAGTCTAGCTGAACTGCCTAGTGTGCCGAAGATTTTGCATGGATTTGGTCCTGATCCCCAAAATAAAGATTATGGCGAGGAAGCTCTCCTACGTAAAACAATACCACGGTAACTCAAGATACTGTTAATTTGTGTTTGATTAGCTGTTAATGTAATCTGTAAAATGTCTTCACTGCTTTGCTCTGTCTCTTTGTGTCCAGCATGGACTGTCTAATGCACCAGCCATTTATTTCTAATTCCAGAAACTGTGCATCTCCTGGCCATGCACTGCAACAGGGAAACGGTGAATCTCCTCCTGGCCTTCTCCCCAGAAGCCGTACAGCTACTCCTGACCTGCACCCCAGAAGCCGTACAGCTACTCCTGACCTGCACCCCAGAAGCCGTACAGCTACTCCTGACCTGCACCCCAGAAGCCGTACATCTCGTCCTGACCGGCAGCCCAGAAGCCGGACATCTCGTCCTGACCGGCACCCCAGAAGCCGGACATCTCGTCCTGACCGGCACCCCAGAAGCCGGACATCTCGTCCTGACCGGCACCCCAGAAGCCGGACATCTCGTCCTGACCGGCAGCCCAGAAGCCGGACATCTCGTCCTGACCGGCACCCCAGAAGCCGGACATCTCGTCCTGACCGGCACCCCAGAAGCCGGACATCTCGTCCTGACCGGCACCCCAGAAGCCGGACATCTCGTCCTGACCGGCACCCCAGAAGCCGGACATCTCGTCCTGACCGGCACCCCAGAAGCCCTACATCTCGTCCTGGCCTGCACCAGAGAAGCCGTACTTCACCTGAGCTGCAACGGAGAAGCCTTTCTTCCCCTGACAACCTGAGACGTTCAGAGCCACCAAGGAGACCATCTTTGTTCATGTGAGAATATTTGATTGTATTTATGGTCTGACTGTGGTCTGCTCTGCTGCACACATTTTTGTAGGATCATTTGTTTAAATACTACATTTTTTTTGTCCCAGCACTCCTGCAAAATATCCTTTCAAATCAAGAGATGATGAAGAACCAGATGAAGATGATTTTCAGAACTGTCCAGGGATTAAAATCCATAACCGAAGAAGAGATAGGTGATTTTCTTTTTGTTTTCCACATTCATTCATGCGTAACACCCATATCATGTACAGTATATCTGCTGTTATGCTCACCTTTATGTCTGACCTCAGTATATCTCCGGTACAGTATGTATGTATGTATGTATACATATGTATGTGTAAATATGTAGATGCATTGTTGTTTTTTAAAATGTATCTTCTCTCTCTTCCCCTTCCATCTTCTTCCCTTTCTTTATGGAAATACACCCACTGTTTTACACCTGCAAACCTGTGATGTGACAAAGCTTTTCTCATTCTCATAGGTGTTGAACCAAATCTGCTGCCATTAGCTGATACCCAATCCCTAGAAAACGTGGAGGAGCGCCTACAAAATAGCCCCGACCTCAAAATCCAACTGGTAAAAATTTCAGTTCTACTCGGGGAAGACACACACACAAAACCCTTTTTGTTTGTTGTTTAATGCTAACCCTTATCTTAAATTGGCTTCTAACAACTTTGCTGGGACATACAATATAGAATTGAGAAGCTAATTTAGTCAATCATGAAGGAACAATCATGAAGCTATTCTATAGCTACTGCTATTTTTTTAAAGAATTGTGCAGTAAGTGATTTTGTTTATTAAAAGATAAACATATCTATATTCGGATGGCAATAATTACTATGAAGTGTTCAGTAACAGGGGTCTCCCCGTCTCTCCAGGTGTTTAGTAAACAGAACATGCATGTTATGGTCAGATACCAATGTTATCCAATCAGAGATGACTCATACAGGATAAACAAGTGAAATTGGAAATGATGACACAAAGAAGTGAGCAGACACAATTGAAACTAGAACACTGAAGCTGAAATTGGCAACTCTTATTAAAGAGATGGAGAAACAGGGAGACCCTGTGAACAAACACTCTAGAGTCTATAGTAATGATTACTATCACAATGTAGAGCTAAGCGTGCCAAAAATCCTGAAGGGGCGTCAACAAGTGTCTTTTGGTAGCGGCGGACATCTTTTAGGGGTAAAAACCAGGTTGACTTAACATTGCCCAATGCCATGCCCCCCCGTGGTGACGACACGTTGGCACGCTCTATATATCTCCCCTTTAATAATACCAATTGGTATTGTGTTTTATATCATTGATTAGTCACCTTTACAACGAGGTACAGCTTGTAAGGATCGGCCTCCAAAAAATGTGCCAAAATCACCCAATATGCTTCTGTTGGTAATCGCTCTTGTTTTTTAGCAACCTGCCAGACTGACTGGCACCTGAACATGGGTTCTGCAACTTTGTTGAGTTTGTGTTGATGCTCCAAGCAGTGCCCCCATGGAAAGATGCCACGTTTGTCCCTTCAGGATAAGGCAATATGGCAAGTGAAGCTGGTCTTCCGTTACGCAGATTAAGCAATTTTTGATGTCAGCCCGGGTACCATTTGCAGACAGGTGTGTGTGTGTGACTGCCACCTGAGAATGGGCCCTGAAACTTTGACATTGTGCAAATCCTGCCTGTAGATCTATGGTTTCTCAGTGAAGCGAGGGGTCTTGGGTTGTTGTCTTCCTTATTGACTTCACCAGTCTCTCAGTACTTGGTCCTAAGTTTGGAAATGGTACCAGGCTGACACCAAATAATGCTGTCACTCTGCATAACGGAACATCAGCTTTACTTGCCCTATTGCACAGGCCTTATCCTGAAGTGACAAACGTGGCATCTTTCCCTGGGGGCAGTGTTACTGCTTGGAGCATACACAAACTCAACAAAGTTGCAGAACCCATGTTCAGGTGCCAGTCACTCACCTGTGACACCTTTGACTACTGGCACACACCTCTCTGTAGGTGTGGGCTGGCAGGTTGCTCAAAACAAGAGCGATTACCAACAGAAGCATATTGGGTGATTTTGGCACATTTTTTGGAGGCGCTACCCACACGTTTAGCTGTGTTGCTCATTCCACAAATGATCCTTCCACCTGATCCTTACAAGCTGTACCTCGTTGTAAAGGTGACTAATCAACGATAAAATTATATAAAACACAATACCAATGGTATTATCAAAGGGGAGATATAATAATGGGAGACAGTTTATTTCATTGATATCTTCTATGTTTGACATGTGTCGTCA
Source organism: Gymnoscopelus microlampas (assembly GCF_963454915.1). Taxonomy (NCBI): domain Eukaryota; kingdom Metazoa; phylum Chordata; class Actinopteri; order Myctophiformes; family Myctophidae; genus Gymnoscopelus; species Gymnoscopelus microlampas. The sequence continues at coordinate 3,365,097 of NC_139950.1, read as the reverse complement.
GTGTTCTATCTTTTCTATTTTGAGGACGACATAAAGAGAACATGTTCCTCCCCACAAAAAGGATACTAAGGTTCAAGTGGTTGATGAAAGAAAAATAAACTTTCCCATCACACAAAGCTCTCCCCCCACCCTACCTTTTAGGTCTGTCATGTGGAAATGTGTAGACTATGAAAAGTGTTAACAAGAGCTTGTGACTAAACAATAACTCTATTGGACCACAGGTTATTCTTTCCATTTCCTGAAAAGTAATTTTTGGTTTCTGTGTTTTTAGTGGCTGTGCGTAATCACTTGACATCTGATGCCACGGATCAAGAAATGGAGAAATCCGTGACTAAATGGCTTCGGCTGTCAGCTGATCGGAATGGTGGAAGAAGCGAGAGAAAGAGAAGGGAGGCTGAGAGGAATTTGGAGGCTGTGGTATAAGTGGTTAATAGAAGAAAAATGGACATAATGCTTGGTGATGAAAGGACTGACTATATGCTTTTTCACGGCGTCTGGTGGTCAGGTTTGCAGTGTGCTGTTCATAGGGGGACGGGTTGGGTTTATCCTCACTCAGGCTCTGAGGAGGTTAGGATCTGGAAAAAGGAATGAGCGGGCCTCCGAAGGCTCCTGGCTTTTAAGTTTCCTCTGATGTATGCTTCTGCTCTGCTGGGCCTTTAATCTTAAAGATCTGCATTCATGCGTAACACCACAGGGCAGGGGTCTGCAACGTTTTGGTTTTCCAGGCCTATTTTTGATGATTGCTTTGTTACGCTTTTATTGCTACTGTTGTCGCTTTTATTGCTGTTGTGACCTTTCGAATTTTTTTGTCATGCTGAGTTAACAGGGAAATGTTTACTTGTATTTCAAATCTACCTCTTTGTCTTTTGCTGTCTGTTGTGTACATACCAGTACTGGCCTATATTTGATAGTTTTGTTATGATTTTATTGCTACTGTTGTCACCTTGACATTTTGTGCCATTTTGTCATGTTGAGTTAACGGGGAAATGTTTACTTGCATTTCAAATCTACCTCTTTAGCAGTCTGTTATGTACATTCAAGTACTGTATGTAAGTTTCATTGACTTGGTATTAACAGCAGCAAGCACGCTAAAGCTACAGAGAAAATGCTGTAGTTGAAACTTGAAACATGTATATTTATTTCTATGGATAAGATCTTAAGTCCATCACATGGCAGTTAAAGATGTAGACCGCAGGGAAAAAGTGACCCCTGGCCTCTACATAGATAATGTATCTACAGTAGATACATTATGACGATAATGTATCTAGAGACTCCTGGCCTCTACATAATGTAAAGATAATGAGAAATCATTTGTTAACACACAAGTGCTCATGATGTAAGGGGAATGTTTCCACTGAATAAAAATACATTGTATAACTGCAGATTACCGTTGTTGAGGCTTGTATTTTTATTTTATCTGAGGCAAATACGGCATGTGTGGCTATTGATGGCTTGATTAAGGTATAACTGCTCTGGGCCAGAACAACATGTCCACAGCTGGCCCTGTGCTGGCCTATGTATGGGCCAGCTGTGGACACACTGTTCTGGCCCAGTCCTGGCCCAGAACAGCATGTCCACAGCTGGCCCTGTGCTGGACTATGTATGGGCCAGCTGTGGACACACTGTGCTGGCCCTGTTCTGGCCCAGCACTGGGTCAGAGCAGTGTGTCCACATCTGGCCCTGTGCTGGTCCATGAGTGGGCCAGCTCTGGCAAGCCAGATCTGGGCCGTAAAAGGGCCGTAATTCATTCCTGTTTGTGGGCCGACTGTAAGTGGATTATGTGGGCCATAACTGGGCCAGACCAATTTTGCTATGTGGGTGGCGGCCCGGGTGAAGACTGCCGACGGTGGGAGTCTGTCCGGTGTTTGGAGACAGACGGGCGGCAACTTATTTCCTACCTTAACACTAAAAAAAGAACACAAAACATAGCCTAAATTTTAGTAATAAAAAGAAAATAGAAAGTCTAAAAACTTTAACCGACTAACTTTAACAAGTTAAAGTCCTAGAGGCGGAGAAGCGGCAACCAAACAGCGCCAGCGTCCTCTCACGTCCTCCGGATCAATTCAATGGTAGTCTGGGAGGGTTAGCGTCGGAGCTTGGACAGCAGGGGCGCGGCCACTGCGTTGTGATTCAAATCAACAGCCAATGAAGAAAAGGGGGCGGGATCCACATGCAGTGGGTGATGCATCTAAATAGGATCGACGGGAAGCAATTTCCCCTTGAGAAATTTCGGCCGCCATTGTTGTGTACTGCTGTTTGCCTCTCGTCGGACTTTTTAGACGAGTTGCACAGCTCTCAGACCGGTAAGAGGCGTGTCCGCTCAGATTCAGAGCGTGACGTACATCCCGCCCACAAATACCAGGGCTGTGGCCCAGAAGTTCCTCGCCAGAGCTGGCGAAAACTTCTGGGAACTCAGATTAATTCAATGGTGACGAGGCTAGTCTTGGGGTCTTGGGACCTGCTGAGGATCTAAGGATCTAAACTTTAGTTTAAATACAACCTAAATTAGTTTATGGTGTCTTACTTTAGTTTAAATACAAACTACATTCGTTTATGGTGTCTTACTTTAGTTTAAATACAACCTACATTAGTATATGGTGTCTTACTTTAGTTTAAATACAAACTACATTAGTTTAGGCTGTCATACTTTAGTTTAAATACAACCTACATTAGTTCATGGTGTCTTACTTTATTTTAAATACAACCTACATTAGTTTATGGTGTCTTACTTTAGTTTAAATACAACCTACATTAGTTTATGGTGTCTTACTTTAGTTTAAATACAACATACATTAGTTCATGGTGTCTTACTTTAGTTTAAATACAAACTACATTAGTTCATGGTGTCTTACTTTAGTTTAAATACAACCTACATAAGTTCATGGTGTCTTACTTTAGTTTAAATACAACCTACATTAGTTTATGGTGTCTTACTTTAGTTTAAATACAACCTACATTTGTTTATGGTGTCTTACTTTAGTTTGAATACAACCTACATTAGTTTACGGTGTCTTACTTTAGTTTAAATACAACCTACATTCGTTTATGGTGTCTTACTTTAGTTTAAATACAACCTACATTAGTTTATGGTGTCTTACTTTAGTTTAAATACAACCTACATTCGTTTATGGTGTCTTACTTTAGTTTAAATACAACCTACATTAGTTTATTGTGTCTTACTTTAGTTTAAATACAACCTACATTTGTTTATTGTGTGTTTAATGTGTGATTGTACTTTAGTGTTAAAAGCTCCTGTTGTATTGTTTAATGTGTGATTGTACTTTTTGCATTGAGAAACGTTTATTTTCGTTTTGATACAGTTAATTAATCCTCTCCAGTAATGCCTTGCAATGTGTCCTTGTAGTGTGTCCATTGTGATATGCCAATAGAGTATTAACCTGTTGTCACAACAAACAAAAGCAACAAAGCATTGGAATAATGTGAATTCTTGGTTATCCATAAATAAGTTCATTAAAAATAATTAATTCTTAGCAGTAAACATACTATTGGTAAAAGACAAAGAGAATAATCCAGTTTATTGAAGCTGTGAAACCAGTAAACACATGGGAATGTGAATATGGAAAAGTTGTATATTGTGATGTGTAAAAAAGAAGAAATTATTGATATTTTGTGAATGTGAGAATATTGATCAGTAACAGAAACTCTTTAAAGGAAATAAAGAAAAGTAAATGTTGAAATAACCTTCAATATTGTTAACACATTGAGATAAACAAGGAGGATAGAAAAGATAACACCAAAACTGACTCTGTCTCCTGTTTTTCCCAATTTGTTCAGGTAAACCTGCAGATCAGTTTAAAAATATATAATCTGTTCACTAAGCCACACCCTGGGGCGTGTAACAATAACATTAATCAAATAGATGTCAGTAATGTCACCAGTGTTTCACACTGTAGTGATATGCAATAGGAACCTTCTATCGGGGGCACCCGTGTGCGCCCGGAATGTTAGGTTGGTTGCACCTGTTGATTTACCAGTCTGTATGACCACACTACTACCTACAGTAAAGTTCAGTCCAGTCTGTAAACAGTCGTATTCATTGTCTCCATAAAACTTCATGGTGGCAGCGGTAATGGAAGTGATTGCCTACGAAGCAGGACAGGAGGTGAAGATTGTCTGAGGATAATTCTGTCGTCATCTGCACGCAGGGGTAAACTGCCGGTGCTAACGGTAGCTAAGCTAACGGACAGCAGCAGCCACGGCACACGTTGGAAAATAAACAACACAAACAGGAATCATGGCGTCACACTTGCCAACGATGAACTGGTCCGACCCAGATCTAAGTGAGGCAATTTCACTATTTAAACAAAAGATATCTCTTTACCTGGAAGATGAGGAAATAACTGATGAAGCCAAACAGGTAAGGAAAATATGCCGTGGCATTGGAGATGAAGGGCTGAATGCTAGTGGACTCAATGATGCTGACAAGAAAAAGCCTGCCAAACTATGGGAACTCTATGAAGGTCAGTTAAAACTGAATGTGAATTTTAGACTACATAGGCTCCACCTAATGCAATACAGACAAAAACCTGATGAGAGCATTGATGATTTTGTGACCAGAGCCAGAACACTAGCTAAAAAATGCCAGTTTGATGATGGAGAGATTAATGAACGCCTAATTGAGCTTATCATTGCCAGCACACCCCATGATGCTCTGAGAAATGACCTGTACAGTAAACCCAAAGGCCATTCTCTAGCGGATGTACTAACAGAGGGGCGGAAATATGAGGCCCTATCAGCAGGCAATGAACAGCTACACCAACTTGGTATGTCACATAGTGAGAAAATCCATGCCGTGGACAGAGAGCGAACATGCCAAAACTGTGGCAGGAGCCATAAACCCAGTCAATGTCCTGCATACAATGATGAATGCTCTGCCTGTGGTATCAAGGGCCACTGGGCGAAGTGCTGCAGGAAAAGCAAGCAGCAGAGACCGCAACGCTTCGATCGAGGCCAAAGGAGCAAATCTCCCCCACAACAACACAGGCGGGACAGACAACAGGCCTCCAGAAGTTACAACAGACAGCGGGGTGAGTCCCACATCAATACCATAGACAGCAAAGAGGTTGATGAAGAATGTGATTACCACAGTTCTACTCGATCACCATCAGCGAAAAATGCATGCACAGCATAGAAAGCAAGCCACCCAGAGAAGAGGCATACACAACACTGAAGGTGAGACCACCTGACCTAACAGGTCATGGACACACACTACGTCTGAAAATAGACTCAGGGGCGTCAAAAATATATGTTGTTACTTTTGTTTGCTTGAATTTAATAAACTTTTATTTGAGGCGCATCCATGGTTGTTGTTATTCATTAGGGCCTATATTGCATTAATGTTCACAGCATAAAAATAGTATAAAGTATGTGTTGAAGGTCAAGAGACTGCTGCAGCAAGCCTGGTCTTTAAACAAGTTAAGGAAGATCACCCATTAGAATACCACTTCAGAAATGATTTGACTGGGAAAGAAGAAAAATACATGATATCACCTGGATAATTCTAGGTCTATTTGATAATATAATGCACTGGAATACTCTAGGACAGCTTTGTACTTTAATATTTACTTGATATACAAACATGTTTACATGCAACCTACAGTAGTTTTTTGGTGTCTTACTTTAATGTAAGCTACATTTTCAATCACCACAAAGTATACATGACAACTAAGGTCTTGGACCATAACTAGATATGCTAAACTAAAACAAGTACAGGCTGTTGGAGGCTGAGCTGGACTGTTGAACATAACATTAATCAAATAGACTATGTCAGTAATGTCATCAGTGTTTCACACTAGTTAGCCTGATTCATGGTTGGATGGACGTGAGACTTTGTCATTGATTGGTCTATAGCTTCCCTATTCACATGTAATTCAGTCAGTAAAGTAGTGCATAATGATGATGGTTCATTGCCATTGGTTTGCAAAGAACATAATGATGTCTCATTGTCATTGGTCATTGTCTGATCTATTTCTTTACCATTGCTTTGTAATTCAGTCAGTAAGTGAGAACTCATACACAATAGAAGGGCATCATTTTGATTGATTGAATATTTTTGTTAGGCAAAAAATGTAAACGGCACAATTATATTTATAATACTTAAAGTCCTTGCGGTCTTGTTTCCATTGGGTCCTTGGTATTCAATTCAAGTACAATTCCTTTGCCAGACATAGAAAATATGCAAATGACAAAAACGTCATGTCAAGCATTTATTGGATATATTTTAACCTTGTAATACCTTGACATGATTCACACCTCCAAGTCCTGTATGGAGATGCATTTTCCATGTGTAGAACAGATGTAATATCTCAATTGACACATTATAATAATTCTCAGAATCAGAGAAGTGACAGATAAAAGAAACATCTACAACTAGTATATTTGTAACAACCTTGTAATTTGAGCAGTAGCCACATGTGATTATTGATCTGTGAAGAATAAGAATAAAAACAAGAATATGAATAGTCTTTATTTGTCCCAGAGGGATGTTCTATTGCAAGTCTGTTCAACGCCACAACGCATAACACAATACAAACACAACATAAAGATGTATTCAGTGGAAGTATTTGCTCAATATCCTAAAGAGAACCAGACTGTTGGGGAGAACTTGACCAGTGTAAAGATGTAGGAGTTGAATAACTCCAACAGGTGGCAGTAGTGCAAACACAATGGATGCAAGCTGCCGTTAACATCCACAGAAGAAGATAGTGTTAGACTGCTTGTGCCTCAGCCACTTCCTGCTTCACCTTGTTTTACATGTTTGTGCTTCAGTAGTGTCAATGTAATCCTTCATTTTAATGATGTAACCTTATCTGTTTAGACTTTGATGTATAGTGTGTGCGTGCGTGCCTTTTTGAAACTGAAACCATTTCCATGACTTCTAGTTGAACATGTTAGACATCCTCCAGGTTATTTATGTTCAGAACTAGAGCCCTGCCAGTGTGTGTTTACACAGGTCTGGAGCTAGGCCTGCTTTTGTATTGTCACAGCACAAGCGTTTCTTTATGAATGAAATGAATATGAGTTCTCACCATGGTGTGTTTTATCATGCAGGCGGTGCTATGACCGAGTGACAAACTGTTTGCACCAACAACCTGGACATTCCCTGATCACCTGTTAACAGGGTATGTGTTCACTGTTATGATAAACATTGTGTCATTGAATGCCTTTTACTGCTACTTGTGCTGATGTATTGTGCATGTTTGGCTGATGTGGAAGTAGTAGTCACAATGTGATTCTGGTTGCAACCAGACATCAGCAAAACATCTATAGCAACAGGGTTTATATGAGTACTTTATGTTTATTGTACTTTGAGTTCATCACATAAGAAGATCCTTGTGTTAGAACCCATAACATTGTTGTCAGACATAATGAAATGCTGTGGTGTACAATCACAAGCTATAAACACAGTCTGATGAGCAGTTGTTCCTTCACCACCATGTTCTATTGTTATGAAGGAATGTGCATAGATAGACCAGTCAAGTCCCTATAGAAACCTCATTTGCACATGAAAGACCAATTGGTTGTTGGCCATAACAGATATTGTAACGTTAGACCATATTATATTTGTTGTCAGATTAAATGAGATGATGTATTGTACAATCACATTCTTGTTTCTTCTCCAAACCAGGTTCTATGGTATATGTTTTATATACAGTTTAAGTGTTAAATTAAATATGAAGACTGTTCCAGTAATGTGAGGCTTGAACAGAGAAGGCTGTTTGTGCAAATTGGCTCTGTCTGTATTGTACAACACAGCCCCCTGTGGTTGTCCTTGATGCCATGCTGCACTTCCTATCTGATTTATATTTATCACATTGGGAGGGAGAGGTGGAGCACATGTATGGACACGTAAGATAAGATGTCAGGTTATGATTGGTGGAGAGATGGTTCTATTGTTCTCCTCTTTGGCCAATCGTTGCAAGCAGTTAGTGGTTCCACCTCAGGCTCTCTAGTATAAGAAGAGTGTGTAGTTGTCATGTCTCACAACTCCTCCAGGATATCAGTAATTTCAACCAGAACTGACTGTCGACTCCAGACTTCAGGTGAAGATGAACTCTCTCCACCCCACCAGGAACAATTCAGCTGAACAGGAAGACCATCAAGACTTCAGTAAGTTACTTGTTTTCACACATTTATCTTCCTTTTCTATCAGCTTTCTTCCTCAAGTTTGAACATCTTCCTTTTATTCTGAATCCTGCAATTAGTATTTTGTTTGGTTTTAATTCGACCTGAATTCAGATTATTTATCTTTTGTCTCATATTTTGTCTCAGTTTGTTATTGTTTGTTTTTTTCAATTCAGAACCCTAGTGCTTTTAGTTACTTAGTTACTTAAGTCACCTTTTACTAATTATATTTTGATAGATATATGGATAAACTATCATTGTTGTCATGTCCAGAACGCCAAATAAATGACATTGGCAAGTATTAACAAAGGTTTCTGTTGGAAAGATTTGTTGTGTATAAATATGTAAAATGAAACCAAGATTACTAAGTTATCAATTGGGGATGTACGATTAACTACCTAAATAACTGTACCATTCTGCCTCTTAACTATCTTCCCTTTGTCTTTGTTTTCAGTGTTGCATTTTTTTGTTTTCAGTGTTGCCGGCTTCCCTGCCTTACCAGCTGTAAATAAACAGAAAGAAAAGTTGGCTAAACCAAACCACCACAGCTGTGACCAGTGTGGAAAACACTTCACTAGAATGGACAGCCTTAAAATACACCAGAGGATTCATACCGGAGAAAAGCCATACCACTGTGACCAGTGTGGGACCAACTTCGCTCATTTTGCCAGCCTTAAAACACACCAGAGGATTCATACAGGAGAAAAACCATACCACTGTGACCAGTGTGGGAGCAAATTCACTCAATATTCCAGCCTTATAAAACACCAGAGAATTCATACTGGAGAAAAACCATACCACTGTGCACAGTGTGAAAGCTACTTCTCTACATTGTCCTACCTTAAAACACACCAGAGAATTCACACTGGAGAAAAACCATACCACTGTGACCAGTGTGTGGCCAACTTCGCTCAATTGACCCACCTTAAATCACACAAGAGGATTCACACTGGAGAAAAGCCATACCATTGTGACCAGTGTGGGAGCAAATTCACAACAAAACCTGGCCTAATAAAACACCAGAGAATTCACACTGGAGAAAAACCATACCGGTGTGACCTATGTGGAAGCAACTTCACTCAATTGTGGGCGCAGGGTAAAACAGCGCCACTCTGGCCATTTTGTCGGCCTCATCGTAAATATCTAAGACTTGCCCCTTGGGTTTCTAGGAGTACTTTATGTTTATTGTACTTTGAGTTCATCACATAGAAGATCCTTTAATGTTAGAACCCATAACATTGTTCTCAGACATAATGAAATGCTTATATTTGGTGTCCTATGTTTTTCCTCCAGTTTGTTCATGTTACTTAAGTCACATTTTCCTCATTATTTTATGATAGATATATAGGTGATGTCTGTCTGTCATTGTTGTCATGTTTAGTCATGCGTTAACAAAACAAATACATGTAATTGCATTGCAGTATTTACAAAGGTTTAAATTGTAATATTGTATAACAAAAACAAACGTAGTAATGCATTTGTATAAGATACAATTAGACTATGTAGCGTACAATTGCATGCTATAAACACAATATAACAAGCGTTGTTCTTTCACCACACCAAGTTCTATTGTTCTGAAGGAATTTGCAGCAATCATGTGCAAATGAAGTTTCTATACAGACTTAATTGGTTTATCTCAATTACTCTGTTTGAATAACAATAAAGAGAGATACTCGTTCACATGAATAGAGTTGTTTTACATGCAAATGACAGCAGGGTATTCAGAATGCACACCAGTGACCTTTATAGGCAAAAATAGGACGTTATGGACATTATAGAAGTTATAGACTTAAACACTGGAGAAAAAACACACCACTGTGACTAATGTGGGAGCAAGTTTAAAACCAACGTTGAGTTAATACTACACCAGAGAATTCATACTGGTGAGAAACCCTATGGTTGTGACCAGTGTGGGAAACACTTCACTCAATTGTCCAACCTTAAAACACACCAGACAATTCACACAGGAGAAAGGCTATATCACTGTGACCAGTGTGGAAAGGCTTTCAGTCAATCCCATAGCTTACAACGTCACAAGCTTGTGCACATAGGATTTAAGCCCTTTCCTTGCAGTCAATGTGGAAAGGGTTTTACTACTTCAGGAAGTGTAAAACATCATGAGCGCACCCATATGTAAGGAAAACCCTATCAATGTGAACAGTGTGACAAGACGTCAGTGGAAAGAAAGGAAAATACAGCAGAACAATGTTCTGTAATATTGTCAAATTATGCTGTCATATGTCATAGATATACCATGACAGACATCATAGACTGGCCGCCCGGCCTGTCGGAGATATGTGCTATGATTTCTAATGTAAGTCCACTTTTAACTGATCATGTTCACAACAATCAGTTGGTTTGAAACATGTGTATAATTTGATTTGGCAAGATGTTCATGTTCCAAATGTTTAACTTACTTTGTAGTGAATATCCCTACATGTCCTGTTCCTCTATACTCTTAATGTGTTTGTGATGACTGTTGTTAACTGCTGGTGTTAGGAACAGCGGAGAGAAGAGGGAGAGTGCTGACATTTTTTTTCAGTGACTGGACTATTTTCAGTTGGCATATCTTTAGTTTTACTTTCACCTATTTTTCAGTTTTACTTTCACCTATTTTTAAGAATTCTTTTTTTAGGCTTGACACCCCCCCCCCCAAAAAACAAAACATGTGTTACATGTGTTTGCTTGAATTTAATAAACACTCTATTGAGACACATTATTGGTTGTTATTATTATTATTATCCAGACTGCAGCAGCAAGCCTGGTCTTAAACATCATGACATTGTCATGTTTTCCCTCTTTTACCTTCCTTTCACTAGCCTTTGGGTACTGTCTGTGCCAAGAATGGGCAAGTTAAGGAAGATCATCCATTAGAATACCACTTCAGTAATGATTTCACTGGGAAAGAAGAAAAATGCATGATATCAGCTGGATACATCTAGGTCTATTTGATCATATAATGCACTGGAATATTTGACAGCTTTGTACTTTAAACTTTACATTAAAGTATCATGTTTATTATGAGGTATTGATCAAATGACCATAATATCACCAGCAAATATTGCTATCTTGATATACAAACATGTACATGCAACCTACAGTAGTTGCTGGTGTCTTACTTTAGTTTAAGCTACATTTTCAATCACCTGATATGAACAAAGTATACATGACAACTAAGGTCTTGGACCATAACTAGATATGCTAAACTAAAACAAGTACAGGCTGTTGGAGGCTGAGCTGGACTGTTGAACATAACATTAATCAAATAGACTATGTCAGTAATGTCATCAGTGTTTCACACTAGTTAGCCTGATTCATGGTTGGGTGGACGTGAGACTTTGTCATTGATTGGTCTATAGCTTCACTATTCACATGTAATTCAGTCAGTAAAGTAGTGCATAATGATGATGGTTCATTGCCATTGGTTTGCAAAGAACATAATGATGTCTCATTGTCATTGGTCATTGTCTGATCTATTTCTTTACCATTGCTTTGTAATTCAGTCAGTAAGTGAGAACTCATACACAATAGAAGGGCATAATTTTGATTGATTGAATATTTTATTAGGCAAAAAATGTAAACGGCACAATTATATTTGTAATACTTAAAGTCCTTGCGGTCTTGTTTCCATTGGGTCCTTGGTATTCAATTCAAGTACAATTGCTCTGCCAGACATAGAAAAGATGCAAATGACAAAAACGTCATGTCAAGCATTTATTGGATATATTTTAACATTGTAATACCTTGACATGATTCACACCTCCAAGTCCTGTATGGAGATGCATTTTCCATGTGTAGAACAGATGTAATATCTCAATTGACACATTATAATAATTCACAGAATCAGAGAAGTGACAGATAAAAGAAACATCTACAACTAGTATATTTGTAACAACCTTGTAATTTGAGCAGCAGCCACATGTGATTATTGATCTGTGAAGAATAAGAATAAAAACAAGAATATGAATAGTCTTTATTTGTCCCAGAGGGATGTTCTATTGCTATATGTTTGTGCAAATTGCTAAATCCAGCTAAATTTTAGTAATAAAAAGAAAATAGAAAGTCTAAAAACTTTAACCGACTAACTTTAACAAGTTAAAGTCCTAGAGGCGGAGAAGCGGCAACCAAACAGCGCCAGCGTCCTCTCACGTCCTCCGGATCAATTCAATGGTGACGAGGCTAGTCTTGGGGTCTTGGGACCTGCTGAGGATCTAAGGATCTAAACTTTAGTTTAAATACAACCTAAATTAGTTTATGGTGTCTTACTTTAGTTTAAATACAAACTACATTAGTTTATGGTGTCTTACTTTAGTTTAAATACAACCTACATTAGTATATGGTGTCTTACTTTAGTTTAAATACAAACTACATTAGTTTAGGCTGTCATACTTTAGTTTAAATACAACCTACATTAGTTCATGGTGTCTTACTTTATTTTAAATACAACCTACATTAGTTTATGGTGTCTTACTTTAGTTTAAATACAACCTACATTAGTTTATGGTGTCTTACTTTAGTTTAAATACAACATACATTAGTTCATGGTGTCTTACTTTAGTTTAAATACAAACTACATTAGTTCATGGTGTCTTACTTTAGTTTAAATACAACCTACATAAGTTCATGGTGTCTTACTTTAGTTTAAATACAATCTACATTAGTTTATGGTGTCTTACTTTAGTTTAAATACAACCTACATTTGTTTATGGTGTCTTACTTTAGTTTGAATACAACCTACATTAGTTTACGGTGTCTTACTTTAGTTTAAATACAACCTACATTCGTTTATGGTGTCTTACTTTAGTTTAAATACAACCTACATTAGTTTATGGTGTCTTACTTTAGTTTAAATACAACCTACATTCGTTTATGGTGTCTTACTTTAGTTTAAATACAACCTACATTAGTTTATTGTGTCTTACTTTAGTTTAAATACAACCTACATTTGTTTATTGTGTGTTTAATGTGTGATTGTACTTTAGTGTTAAAAGCTCCTGTTGTATTGTTTAATGTGTGATTGTACTTTTTGCATTGAGAAACGTTTATTTTCGTTTTGATACAGTTAATTAATCCTCTCCAGTAATGCCTTGCAATGTGTCCTTGTAGTGTGTCCATTGTGATATGCCAATAGAGTATTAACCTGTTGTCACAACAAACAAAAGCAACAAAGCATTGGAATAATGTGAATTCTTGGTTATCCATAAATAAGTTCATTAAAAATAATTAATTCTTAGCAGTAAACATACTATTGGTAAAAGACAAAGAGAATAATCCAGTTTATTGAAGCTGTGAAACCAGTAAACACATGGGAATGTGAATATGGAAAAGTTGTATATTGTGATGTGTAAAAAAGAAGAAATTATTGATATTTTGTGAATGTGAGAATATTGATCAGTAACAGAAACTCTTTAAAGGAAATAAAGAAAAGTAAATGTTGAAATAACCTTCAATATTGTTAACACATTGAGATAAACAAGGAGGATAGAAAAGATAACACCAAAACTGACTCTGTCTCCTGTTTTTCCCAATTTGTTCAGGTAAACCTGCAGATCAGTTTAAAAATATATAATCTGTTCACTAAGCCACACCCTGGGGCGTGTAACAATAACATTAATCAAATAGATGTCAGTAATGTCACCAGTGTTTCACACTGTAGTGATATGCAATAGGAACCTTCTATCGGGGGCACCCGTGTGCGCCCGGAATGTTAGGTTGGTTGCACCTGTTGATTTACCAGTCTGTATGACCACACTACTACCTACAGTAAAGTTCAGTCCAGTCTGTAAACAGTCGTATTCATTGTCTCCATAAAACTTCATGGTGGCAGTGGTAATGGAAGTGATTGCCTACGAAGCAGGACAGGAGGTGAAGATTGTCTGAGGATAATTCTGTCGTCATCTGCACGCAGGGGTAAACTGCCGGTGCTAACGGTAGCTAAGCTAACGGACAGCAGCAGCCACGGCACACGTTGGAAAATAAACAACACAAACAGGAATCATGGCGTCACACTTGCCAACGATGAACTGGTCCGACCCAGATCTAAGTGAGGCAATTTCACTATTTAAACAAAAGATATCTCTTTACCTGGAAGATGAGGAAATAACTGATGAAGCCAAACAGGTAAGGAAAATATGCCGTGGCATTGGAGATGAAGGGCTGAATGCTAGTGGACTCAATGATGCTGACAAGAAAAAGCCTGCCAAACTATGGGAACTCTATGAAGGTCAGTTAAAACTGAATGTGAATTTTAGACTACATAGGCTCCACCTAATGCAATACAGACAAAAACCTGATGAGAGCATTGATGATTTTGTGACCAGAGCCAGAACACTAGCTAAAAAATGCCAGTTTGATGATGGAGAGATTAATGAACGCCTAATTGAGCTTATCATTGCCAGCACACCCCATGATGCTCTGAGAAATGACCTGTACAGTAAACCCAAAGGCCATTCTCTAGCGGATGTACTAACAGAGGGGCGGAAATATGAGGCCCTATCAGCAGGCAATGAACAGCTACACCAACTTGGTATGTCACATAGTGAGAAAATCCATGCCGTGGACAGAGAGCGAACATGCCAAAACTGTGGCAGGAGCCATAAACCCAGTCAATGTCCTGCATACAATGATGAATGCTCTGCCTGTGGTATCAAGGGCCACTGGGCGAAGTGCTGCAGGAAAAGCAAGCAGCAGAGACCGCAACGCTTCGATCGAGGCCAAAGGAGCAAATCTCCCCCACAACAACACAGGCGGGACAGACAACAGGCCTCCAGAAGTTACAACAGACAGCGGGGTGAGTCCCACATCAATACCATAGACAGCAAAGAGGTTGATGAAGAATGTGATTACCACAGTTCTACTCGATCACCATCAGCGAAAAATGCATGCACAGCATAGAAAGCAAGCCACCCAGAGAAGAGGCATACACAACACTGAAGGTGAGACCACCTGACCTAACAGGTCATGGACACACACTACGTCTGAAAATAGACTCAGGGGCGTCAAAAATATATGTTGTTACTTTTGTTTGCTTGAATTTAATAAACTTTTATTTGAGGCGCATCCATGGTTGTTGTTATTCATTAGGGCCTATATTGCATTAATGTTCACAGCATAAAAATAGTATAAAGTATGTGTTGAAGGTCAAGAGACTGCTGCAGCAAGCCTGGTCTTTAAACAAGTTAAGGAAGATCACCCATTAGAATACCACTTCAGAAATGATTTGACTGGGAAAGAAGAAAAATACATGATATCACCTGGATAATTCTAGGTCTATTTGATAATATAATGCACTGGAATACTCTAGGACAGCTTTGTACTTTAATATTTACTTGATATACAAACATGTTTACATGCAACCTACAGTAGTTTTTTGGTGTCTTACTTTAATGTAAGCTACATTTTCAATCACCACAAAGTATACATGACAACTAAGGTCTTGGACCATAACTAGATATGCTAAACTAAAACAAGTACAGGCTGTTGGAGGCTGAGCTGGACTGTTGAACATAACATTAATCAAATAGACTATGTCAGTAATGTCATCAGTGTTTCACACTAGTTAGCCTGATTCATGGTTGGATGGACGTGAGACTTTGTCATTGATTGGTCTATAGCTTCCCTATTCACATGTAATTCAGTCAGTAAAGTAGTGCATAATGATGATGGTTCATTGCCATTGGTTTGCAAAGAACATAATGATGTCTCATTGTCATTGGTCATTGTCTGATCTATTTCTTTACCATTGCTTTGTAATTCAGTCAGTAAGTGAGAACTCATACACAATAGAAGGGCATCATTTTGATTGATTGAATATTTTATTAGGCAAAAAATGTAAACGGCACAATTATATTTATAATACTTAAAGTCCTTGCGGTCTTGTTTCCATTGGGTCCTTGGTATTCAATTCAAGTACAATTCCTTTGCCAGACATAGAAAATATGCAAATGACAAAAACGTCATGTCAAGCATTTATTGGATATATTTTAACCTTGTAATACCTTGACATGATTCACACCTCCAAGTCCTGTATGGAGATGCATTTTCCATGTGTAGAACAGATGTAATATCTCAATTGACACATTATAATAATTCTCAGAATCAGAGAAGTGACAGATAAAAGAAACATCTACAACTAGTATATTTGTAACAACCTTGTAATTTGAGCAGTAGCCACATGTGATTATTGATCTGTGAAGAATAAGAATAAAAACAAGAATATGAATAGTCTTTATTTGTCCCAGAGGGATGTTCTATTGCAAGTCTGTTCAACGCCACAACGCATAACACAATACAAACACAACATAAAGATGTATTCAGTGGAAGTATTTGCTCAATATCCTAAAGAGAACCAGACTGTTGGGGAGAACTTGACCAGTGTAAAGATGTAGGAGTTGAATAACTCCAACAGGTGGCAGTAGTGCAAACACAATGGATGCAAGCTGCCGTTAACATCCACAGAAGAAGATAGTGTTAGACTGCTTGTGCCTCAGCCACTTCCTGCTTCACCTTGTTTTACATGTTTGTGCTTCAGTAGTGTCAATGTAATCCTTCATTTTAATGATGTAACCTTATCTGTTTAGACTTTGATGTATAGTGTGTGCGTGCGTGCCTTTTTGAAACTGAAACCATTTCCATGACTTCTAGTTGAACATGTTAGACATCCTCCAGGTTATTTATGTTCAGAACTAGAGCCCTGCCAGTGTGTGTTTACACAGGTCTGGAGCTAGGCCTGCTTTTGTATTGTCACAGCACAAGCGTTTCTTTATGAATGAAATGAATATGAGTTCTCACCATGGTGTGTTTTATCATGCAGGCGGTGCTATGACCGAGTGACAAACTGTTTGCACCAACAACCTGGACATTCCCTGATCACCTGTTAACAGGGTATGTGTTCACTGTTATGATAAACATTGTGTCATTGAATGCCTTTTACTGCTACTTGTGCTGATGTATTGTGCATGTTTGGCTGATGTGGAAGTAGTAGTCACAATGTGATTCTGGTTGCAACCAGACATCAGCAAAACATCTATAGCAACAGGGTTTATAGGAGTACTTTATGTTTATTGTACTTTGAGTTCATCACATAAGAAGATCCTTGTGTTAGAACCCATAACATTGTTGTCAGACATAATGAAATGCTGTGGTGTACAATCACAAGCTATAAACACAGTCTGATGAGCAGTTGTTCCTTCACCACCATGTTCTATTGTTATGAAGGAATGTGCATAGATAGACCAGTCAAGTCCCTATAGAAACCTCATTTGCACATGAAAGACCAATTGGTTGTTGGCCATAACAGATATTGTAACGTTAGACCATATTATATTTGTTGTCAGATTAAATGAGATGATGTATTGTACAATCACATTCTTGTTTCTTCTCCAAACCAGGTTCTATGGTATATGTTTTATATACAGTTTAAGTGTTAAATTAAATATGAAGACTGTTCCAGTAATGTGAGGCTTGAACAGAGAAGGCTGTTTGTGCAAATTGGCTCTGTCTGTATTGTACAACACAGCCCCCTGTGGTTGTCCTTGATGCCATGCTGCACTTCCTATCTGATTTATATTTATCACATTGGGAGGGAGAGGTGGAGCACATGTATGGACACGTAAGATAAGATGTCAGGTTATGATTGGTGGAGAGATGGTTCTAATGTTCTCCTCTTTGGCCAATCGTTGCAAGCAGTTAGTGGTTCCACCTCAGGCTCTCTAGTATAAGAAGAGTGTGTAGTTGTCATGTCTCACAACTCCTCCAGGATATCAGTAATTTCAACCAGAACTGACTGTCGACTCCAGACTTCAGGTGAAGATGAACTCTCTCCACCCCACCAGGAACAATTCAGCTGAACAGGAAGACCATCAAGACTTCAGTAAGTTACTTGTTTTCACACATTTATCTTCCTTTTCTATCAGCTTTCTTCCTCAAGTTTGAACATCTTCCTTTTATTCTGAATCCTGCAATTAGTATTTTGTTTGGTTTTAATTCGACCTGAATTCAGATTATTTCTCTTTTGTCTCATATTTTGTCTCAGTTTGTTATTGTTTGTTTTTTTCAATTCAGAACCCTAGTGCTTTTAGTTACTTAGTTACTTAAGTCACCTTTTACTAATTATATTTTGATAGATATATGGATAAACTATCATTGTTGTCATGTCCAGAAAGCCAAATAAATGACATTGGCAAGTATTAACAAAGGTTTCTGTTGGAAAGATTTGTTGTGTATAAATATGTAAAATGAAACCAAGATTACTAAGTTATCAATTGGGGATGTACGATTAACTACCTAAATAACTGTACCATTCTGCCTCTTAACTATCTTCCCTTTGTCTTTGTTTTCAGTGTTGCATTTTTTTGTTTTCAGTGTTGCCGGCTTCCCTGCCTTACCAGCTGTAAATAAACAGAAAGAAAAGTTGGCTAAACCAAACCACCACAGCTGTGACCAGTGTGGAAAACACTTCACTAGAATGGACAGCCTTAAAATACACCAGAGGATTCATACCGGAGAAAAGCCATACCACTGTGACCAGTGTGGGACCAACTTCGCTCATTTTGCCAGCCTTAAAACACACCAGAGGATTCATACAGGAGAAAAACCATACCACTGTGACCAGTGTGGGAGCAAATTCACTCAATATTCCAGCCTTATAAAACACCAGAGAATTCATACTGGAGAAAAACCATACCACTGTGCACAGTGTGAAAGCTACTTCTCTACATTGTCCTACCTTAAAACACACCAGAGAATTCACACTGGAGAAAAACCATACCACTGTGACCAGTGTGTGGCCAACTTCGCTCAATTGACCCACCTTAAATCACACAAGAGGATTCACACTGGAGAAAAGCCATACCATTGTGACCAGTGTGGGAGCAAATTCACAACAAAACCTGGCCTAATAAAACACCAGAGAATTCACACTGGAGAAAAACCATACCGGTGTGACCTATGTGGAAGCAACTTCACTCAATTGTCCAGCCTTAAAACACACCAGAGGATTCACACTGGAGAAAAGCCATACCACTGTGAACAGTGTGGAAAGGCTTTCAGTCTGTCCCATCACTTAAAAAGTCACAAGCTTGTGCACACAGGGTTTAAATCCTTTCTTTGCAGTCAATGTGGAAAGGGTTTTACTACATCACAAAGTCTAAAATGTCATGAGTGCACACATCTATAAGGAAAACCCTTTCAGTGTAAACAAGACTTCAGTGGAAAGAAAGAAAAACTACACCATCACAATGTTTAAAATCTTGTCAACAATTTCCGTCGTTTGTCATAGATTACGTCATGACTGACTGACATCTGGCTCCCTGGCCTGGTGGAGATATGCACTGTACCAATATACGTTTTATAAACCCGTTTATAATCATGCCATCTATAGAAGCATGTTCATTATAGATGAACAAGTGGCTCACAATAAGTGCATGGTTGTGAATAGGGTCCACTTTTAACTGATAATTTCCACTATTTTATTAGCAATGGTCTTTTAACTTAATTTCACTTTTTTACATTTTTTCTTGGCTAGATTTGTGTGTTCCAAAATGTGTGTTTTTTTAATTCAATAAAGATCCAAGTAAGACACATTATTGGTTGTCGTTAGTACCTACATTGAACATACTTATTGTATTAATATTCACAACGTAAAATGAACATAAAGTATGTGTCAAAGGTCAGGTGATCTAGACTGCTGCAGCAAGCCTG
Source organism: Gymnoscopelus microlampas (assembly GCF_963454915.1). Taxonomy (NCBI): domain Eukaryota; kingdom Metazoa; phylum Chordata; class Actinopteri; order Myctophiformes; family Myctophidae; genus Gymnoscopelus; species Gymnoscopelus microlampas. Next base: position 3,345,252 of record NC_139950.1, on the reverse strand, counting down.
GTCTTAAATATCACCAAATTATCACTAGTTGACATAAAACAAATCAAACATATATTAAAATAGAATTTAGATATGATATTGATGTGTCCCAGAAAATGTCTGTCAATATTTTAACATGCAGCCCTCTCATACAAACCTTGACAACAAAGAGATCATACATAAAATAACATCGCCTGGGTAAATCTAGGTCTATTTGATAATATAATGAACTAGAATACTGTAGGACGTCTACTTTTAAGTTAAAGTATTATGTTTATTAAGAGGTCTTGATCAAATGGCTGTAATATTGACAGCAAATCTTGATATACAATCTACGTTAGTTTATGGTGTTTTACTTTGGTTTAAGCCAAATACTGTACAAGTACAGGCTGTTGGAGGCTGAAGTGGGCTGTTAAATATAAAATGAATCTAATAATTAATCAAGTAATTTCACCAGTGTTTCACACTAGTTAGCCTGATTCATTGTTGGATGGATGTGAGACTTTGTCATTGATTGGTCTATAGCTTCACTATTCACATGTAATTCAGTCAGTAAAGTAGTGCATAATGATGATGGTTCATTGTCTTTAAAGGTGAGTCATTTTCATGAGGTTTACCTTGTAAAGAACATAATGATGGCTCATTGGTCATTGTTTGGTCTATTGGTTTACCATTGATTTGTAATTCAGTAAGCAAATGAGACCTTGTACACAATGGAAGCATCAATATGCACAAACCACCCCACACCCTGTTGCATGTCAAGCATTTCTGGATATATTTTACAACCTGTTCCCAAAGAAAACAACCAATTCTGGAACCCACTCGATGCACTTTCCCAAAACTAGAAGGATCTTCTGAACTGCAAACCAACATTTCTAGTTAAAACAATGCAGAAATAAATAGTCAATCTACTAGAAAATGTGCTCCTCGGAGCACAGGTCTCCGCCAGTACTGTTCCTGATTAATCCTGTCTTACCTCACTTCAAAAGATATAAATGATCTTTTGAAGTGACACACCAATTTATAGTGTGGTGTATTTCAAGGCTAATACAGTGGAATATGAAATTATTATGATATTAGTACATTGTAAGCACAAAACCGGTAGAGTGTTTCATAAACAGGTGAAGACCATAAAAGTCACTAGTCGCTATTTGAGGATGTTCTAGCAGTGGCTAAAAGCTGTTGAATTGGCCAAGGTGACACCTTCAGCTGTTCTGTCCTGTGTCTTGAATGTGAGTCTAAACGTGGAATCAAGCTGAGCTAAGCGCAGTCTAAACTAGGCAATAGGGCCAATAGACTGACAACTGCTCTCCACTTGGGTGGAACAAACTTAAATGCTTACTAATCTTCTCTAAATTCACAGATAAATATAGGACTAAGTTTTAGTAAAATAGGGCCGAGGGAAAAACCCTTTATAGTGGGATAACATGATCATTCTGTCTCTTAAATCCGAGATTAATGATGCGTTTCTTTTAAGTCATTTTGATCATGTAAATCATTTATACCACGTCAGACATGTTACTGTTTAGACTTATTTCAAAGCTAATAAAATGTTGAATAATAATGTTATAACGTGAGTGTATGGAAAAGTACCGTTCTATAGATAAGGTTTAAGATAATACTTTTATGTGCACAAATCAAGGCAGATCCTAAATGCATTGTATTGACCAAGCAGGGGCGGGCCCACGCATGTGATTGACAGTCACAGACTGCAGAGGCTATTTGTGTTAACTGTCTTGCTATATAATGGCCTGCATTACGATTGAGCAGGACTCTGTGTTTTGGGTACACACAGACGTCACGTTCAATGAAGCCGATTTCTATGAACAAAGGGAGCTGTACGACGATTGACTTGTATGTATGGATTTGCCGAGAACTCTTGACAATAAAATGGAATTGCTTGAGAAAGAAAAGCTCTGGTCTCTGAACGCTGAACTTATTCCCCGCCTCCCGGATATGGACTCGTATTTCCGCCGTTCCTTTATGGTCCATTTACCACATTTAGCTTCTATTTCATCATGCGTCTCGCTAGCCAATCAAAGCACACCCTTTCAACATATTGTCACGTGTCACTTGAAGCTTGACCAATGTTAGCTTGGTGGACACACGGAAGGACGAGAACGAAAACATAGTCTCCTGGCGGAGACAACAAGTTGTGAGCTTTATGATTACTGTGTATGTCTAACACAACACTTTGTATTGATGCCAGATCATTGTATTACATTACCTAGTTGTAATTTATAAAAGTATGATGTGGTTTGGTTGTGTCGTCTATAGGAGTAGTGTATTTGTGGTAATCTCTGTCAATCACATGAAAGACCCTTTGGAAGGAAATAACAAACCTTGTAATGTTGAAGCACAGATAAAATGAGATAATGTGGTGTAGAATCATATATAATATAGTCATTTGCACTGTTTTATCTTGTATCTTTACAAACTAATCATATGATTCAATAATACAATAATATGAATAATAATCGGTATTTTCCCATAGGGATATTCTATTGCAAGTCTGTTCAACACCACAACACATAACAAAATAAAAACACAACATAACGATGTATTCAGTGGAAGTATTTGCTCAATATCCTAAAGAGAACCAGACTGTTGGGAAGAATATGACCAGTGGGAAGATGTAGGAGATAAATAACTCCAGCAGATGGCAGTAGTGCAACAGGATGTAAGCTGCCGTTAACATCCACAGAAGAAGACAGTGTTAGACTGCTTGTGCCTCAGCCACTTCCTGCCTCACCTTGTTTTACATGTTTGCGCTTCAGTAGTGTCAATGTAATCCTTCATTTTAATGATGTAACCTTATCTGTTTAGACTTTGATTTATTTGTGTGTGTGTGTGTGTGTGTGTGTGTGTGTGTGTGTGTGTGTGTGTGTGTGTGTGTGTGTGTGTGTGTGTGTGTGTGTGTGTGTGTGTGTGTGTGTGTGTGTGTGTGTGTGTGTGTGTGTTTGTGTGTGTGTGTGAGAGAGAGAGAGAGAGAGTGAGTGATAGGTAGGCTTACTTTGTACTGCAACAGCACAACCATTTCCATTACTTCTAGTTCAACATGTTAGACATCCTCCAGGTTATGTATGTACATGTTTATCTCTTTGTCAGACGTGTGTCTAGGAGCTCAGAACTAGAGCCCTGCCAGTGTGTGTTTACACACAGGTCTGGAGGTAGGCTTGCTTTTGTATTGTCACAGCACAAGTGTTTCTTTATGAATGAAATGAATATGAGTTCTCACCATGGTGTGTTTTATCATGCAGGCGGTGCTATGACCGAGTGACAAACTGTTTGCACCAACAACCTGGACATTCCCTGATCACCTGTTAACAGGGTACGTGTTCACTGTTATGATCAACATTTTGTCATTGAATGTATTTTACTGCTGCTTGTGGTGATGTATTGTGCATGTTTGGCTGATGTGGAAGTAGTAGTCACAATGTGATTCTGGTTGCAACCAGACATCAGCAAAACATCTATAGCAACAGGGTTTCTAGCATAGACTGTATAAATGAGATGGACAAACCCACTCCGCTGCTTTCTACAGACCGAAAATGAAGCCGATTGTTCCAAGACTGTAGGTCCGCCATCTTTCAATACGCGTCAGAATGAGACCAGACCATTATTGGTTGGGTAGCTTGTCAATCAAGAGCGGGGGGGGGGGGCGGGGAATGAATGCTATTGGTTGTGTAGCTTGTCAATCAAATCATCCCGCCCCTCCTAGAGAATAGCCTACTTTATCGTCAATTTTATAATAAATAGGACCATAATTTAGCAAAACGCATATCCTGATGATTGAAAGGAGACTTTAAACTGGCGACGGGAGCATATAGAATTTATTACAATTTTTATTACAGTAATTAAATCTAGTCTAAAGTTTTCAAAAAAAAACATTCACTTGCGTTAAAATAAATTATTTCTGACACCGCAGGTCGGCGCAGGGTAAAACAGCGCCACTCTGGCCATTTTGTCGGCCTCATCGTAAATATCTAAGACTTGCCCCTTGGGTTTCTAGGAGTACTTTATGTTTATTGTACTTTGAGTTCATCACATAGAAGATCCTTTAATGTTAGAACCCATAACATTGTTCTCAGACATAATGAAATGCTTATATTTGGTGTCCTATGTTTTTCCTCCAGTTTGTTCATGTTACTTAAGTCACATTTTCCTCATTATTTTATGATAGATATATAGGTGATGTCTGTCTGTCATTGTTGTCATGTTTAGTCATGCGTTAACAAAACAAATACATGTAATTGCATTGCAGTATTTACAAAGGTTTAAATTGTAATATTGTATAACAAAAACAAACGTAGTAATGCATTTGTATAAGATACAATTAGACTATGTAGCGTACAATTGCATGCTATAAACACAATATAACAAGCGTTGTTCTTTCACCACACCAAGTTCTATTGTTCTGAAGGAATTTGCAGCAATCATGTGCAAATGAAGTTTCTATACAGACTTAATTGGTTTATCTCAATTACTCTGTTTGAATAACAATAAAGAGAGATACTCGTTCACATGAATAGAGTTGTTTTACATGCAAATGACAGCAGGGTATTCAGAATGCACACCAGTGACCTTTATAGGCAAAAATAGGACGTTATGGACATTATAGAAGTTATAGACTTAAACACTGGAGAAAAAACACACCACTGTGACTAATGTGGGAGCAAGTTTAAAACCAACGTTGAGTTAATACTACACCAGAGAATTCATACTGGTGAGAAACCCTATGGTTGTGACCAGTGTGGGAAACACTTCACTCAATTGTCCAACCTTAAAACACACCAGACAATTCACACAGGAGAAAGGCTATATCACTGTGACCAGTGTGGAAAGGCTTTCAGTCAATCCCATAGCTTACAACGTCACAAGCTTGTGCACATAGGATTTAAGCCCTTTCCTTGCAGTCAATGTGGAAAGGGTTTTACTACTTCAGGAAGTGTAAAACATCATGAGCGCACCCATATGTAAGGAAAACCCTATCAATGTGAACAGTGTGACAAGACGTCAGTGGAAAGAAAGGAAAATACAGCAGAACAATGTTCTGTAATATTGTCAAATTATGCTGTCATATGTCATAGATATACCATGACAGACATCATAGACTGGCCGCCCGGCCTGTCGGAGATATGTGCTATGATTTCTAATGTAAGTCCACTTTTAACTGATCATGTTCACAACAATCAGTTGGTTTGAAACATGTGTATAATTTGATTTGGCAAGATGTTCATGTTCCAAATGTTTAACTTACTTTGTAGTGAATATCCCTACATGTCCTGTTCCTCTATACTCTTAATGTGTTTGTGATGACTGTTGTTAACTGCTGGTGTTAGGAACAGCGGAGAGAAGAGGGAGAGTGCTGACATTTTTTTTCAGTGACTGGACTATTTTCAGTTGGCATATCTTTAGTTTTACTTTCACCTATTTTTCAGTTTTACTTTCACCTATTTTTAAGAATTCTTTTTTTAGGCTTGACACCCCCCCCCCCAAAAAAAAAACAAAACAAAACATGTGTTACATGTGTTTGCTTGAATTTAATAAACACTCTATTGAGACACATTATTGGTTGTTATTATTATTATTATCCAGACTGCAGCAGCAAGCCTGGTCTTAAACATCATGACATTGTCATGTTTTCCCTCTTTTACCTTCCTTTCACTAGCCTTTGGGTACTGTCTGTGCCAAGAATGGGCAAGTTAAGGAAGATCATCCATTAGAATACCACTTCAGTAATGATTTCACTGGGAAAGAAGAAAAATGCATGATATCAGCTGGATACATCTAGGTCTATTTGATCATATAATGCACTGGAATATTTGACAGCTTTGTACTTTAAACTTTACATTAAAGTATCATGTTTATTATGAGGTATTGATCAAATGACCATAATATCACCAGCAAATATTGCTATCTTGATATACAAACATGTACATGCAACCTACAGTAGTTGCTGGTGTCTTACTTTAGTTTAAGCTACATTTTCAATCACCTGATATGAACAAAGTATACATGACAACTAAGGTCTTGGACCATAACTAGATATGCTAAACTAAAACAAGTACAGGCTGTTGGAGGCTGAGCTGGACTGTTGAACATAACATTAATCAAATAGACTATGTCAGTAATGTCATCAGTGTTTCACACTAGTTAGCCTGATTCATGGTTGGGTGGACGTGAGACTTTGTCATTGATTGGTCTATAGCTTCACTATTCACATGTAATTCAGTCAGTAAAGTAGTGCATAATGATGATGGTTCATTGCCATTGGTTTGCAAAGAACATAATGATGTCTCATTGTCATTGGTCATTGTCTGATCTATTTCTTTACCATTGCTTTGTAATTCAGTCAGTAAGTGAGAACTCATACACAATAGAAGGGCATAATTTTGATTGATTGAATATTTTATTAGGCAAAAAATGTAAACGGCACAATTATATTTGTAATACTTAAAGTCCTTGCGGTCTTGTTTCCATTGGGTCCTTGGTATTCAATTCAAGTACAATTGCTCTGCCAGACATAGAAAAGATGCAAATGACAAAAACGTCATGTCAAGCATTTATTGGATATATTTTAACATTGTAATACCTTGACATGATTCACACCTCCAAGTCCTGTATGGAGATGCATTTTCCATGTGTAGAACAGATGTAATATCTCAATTGACACATTATAATAATTCACAGAATCAGAGAAGTGACAGATAAAAGAAACATCTACAACTAGTATATTTGTAACAACCTTGTAATTTGAGCAGCAGCCACATGTGATTATTGATCTGTGAAGAATAAGAATAAAAACAAGAATATGAATAGTCTTTATTTGTCCCAGAGGGATGTTCTATTGCTATATGTTTGTGCAAATTGGCTCTGTCTGTATTGTACAACACAGCCCCCTGTGGTTGTCCTTGATGCCATGCTGCACTTCCTATCTGATTTATATTTATCACATTGGGAGGGAGGGGTGGAGCACATGTATGGACACGTAAGATAAGATGTCAGGTTATGATTGGTGGAGAGATGGTTCTATTGTTCTCCTCGTTGGCCAATCGTTGCAAGCAGTTAGTGGTTCCACCTCAGGCTCTCTAGTATAAGAAGAGTGTGTAGTTGTCATGTCTCACAACTCCTCCAGGATATCAGTAATTTCAACCAGAACTGACTGTGGACTCCAGACTTCAGGTGAAGATGAACTCTCTCCACCCCACCAGGAACAATTCGGCTGAACAGGAAGACCATCAAGACTTCAGTAAGTTACTTGTTTTCACACATTTATCTTCCTTTTCAATCAGCTTTCTTCCTCAAGTTTGAACATCTTCCTTTTATTCTGAATCCTGCAATTAGTATTTTGTTTGGTTTTAATTCGACCTGAATTCAGATTATTTCTCTTTTATCTCATATTTTGTCTCAGTCTGTTATTGTTTTTTTTTTTTTCAATTCAGAACCCTAGTGCTTTTAGTTACTTAGTTACTTAAGTCACCTTTTACTAATTATATTTTGATAGATATATGGATAAACTATCATTGTTGTCATGTCCAGAATTAAAAAGCCAAATAAATGACATTGGCAAGTATTAACAAAGGTTTCGGTTGGAAAGATTTGTTGTGTATAAATATGTAAAATGAAACCAAGATTACTAAGTTATCAATTGGGGATGTACGATTAACTTCAAATACCTAAATAACTGTACCATTCTGCCTCTTAACTATCTTCCCTTTGTCTTTGTTTTCAGTGTTGCATTTTTTGTTTTCAGTGTTGCCGGCTTCCCTGCCTTACCAGCTGTAAATAAACAGAAAGAAAAGTTGGCTAAACCAAACCACCACAGCTGTGACCAGTGTGGAAAACACTTCACTAGAATGGACAGCCTTAAAATACACCAGAGGATTCATACTGGAGAAAAGCCATACCACTGTGACCAGTGTGGGACCAACTTCGCTCATTTTGCCAGCCTTAAAACACACCAGAGGATTCATACAGGAGAAAAACCATACCACTGTGACCAGTGTGGGAGCAAATTCACTCAATATTCCAGCCTTATAAAACACCAGAGAATTCATACTGGAGAAAAAACATACCACTGTGCACAGTGTGAAAGCTACTTCTCTACATTGTCCTACCTTAAAACACCCCAGAGAATTCACACTGGAGAAAAACCATACCACTGTGACCAGTGTGGGGTCAACTTCGCTCAATTGACCCACCTTAAATCACACAAGAGGATTCACACTGGAGAAAAGCCATACCATTGTGACCAGTGTGGGAGCAAATTCACAACAAAACCTGGCCTAATAAAACACCAGAGAATTCACACTGGAGAAAAACCATACCGGTGTGACCTATGTGGAAGCAACTTCACTCAATTGTCCAGCCTTAAAACACACCAGAGGATTCACACTGGAGAAAAGCCATACCACTGTGAACAGTGTGGAAAGGCTTTCAGTCTGTCCCATCACTTAAAAAGTCACAAGCTTGTGCACACAGGGTTTAAATCCTTTCTTTGCAGTCAATGTGGAAAGGGTTTTACTACATCACAAAGTCTAAAATGTCATGAGTGCACACATCTATAAGGAAAACCCTTTCAGTGTAAACAAGACTTCAGTGGAAAGAAAGAAAAACTACACCAGCACAATGTTTAAAATCTTGTCAACAATTTCCGTTGTTTGTCATAGATTACGTCATGACTGACTGACATCTGGCTCCCTGGCCTGGTGGAGATATGCACTGTACCAATATAAGTTTTATAAACCTGTTTATAATCATGCCATCTATAGAAGCATGTTCATTATAGATGAGATGAACAAGTGGCTCACAATAAGTGCATGGTTGTGAATAGGGTCCACCTTTAAAGGGATATTTCACTTTCAAAAAAACTTTCGGTCATTTTATAGTCTACTCAGGCTTTTGTGAGCCCCCCAGACCGTTTTTAAATTGCGTGATTCATTATTTAGATATTTGATATTCATTTTATCAGACACGCCCCCTTCCTATACAAACCCATTGTAACTTCAAACTCCATTTTTAACATGTTAGAATCATCAAAAACACCCGTCCTTTTTTCTGGTGACTCTCCCTGCCCTCCTAATACGTGAGGGGGCCGTGTTTTTTCGATAACTTTTTTCATTTATTTTATTTTATTTTTTTATTGTATTTCCTTTTTTTTAATTTTCAAAAAAATATATTAAAAATAAATGAAAAAGGTTATCGAAAAAACACGGCCCCCTCGCGTATTAGGAGGGCAGGGAGAGTCACCAGAAAAAAGGACGGGTGTTTTTGATGAATCTAACATGTTAAAAATGGAGTTTGAAGTTATAATGGGTTTGTATAGGAAGGGGGCGTGTCTGATAAAATGAGTATCAAATATCTAAATACTGAATCAAGCAACTTAAAAACGGTCTGGGGTGCTCACAAAAGCATGAGTAGACGATAAAATGACCCAAAGTTTTTTTTAAAGTGAAATATCCCTTTAACTGATAATTTCCACTATTTTATTAGCAATGGTCTTTTAACTTTTTAGTGAATGTCCCTCAATGTCTTGGCTAGATTTGTGTGTTCCAAAATGTGTGTTGTTAAATGTGTTTGTTTGAATTCAATAAAGATCCAAGTAAGACACATTATTGGTTGGCGTTACTACCTACATTGAACATACTTATTGTATTAATATTCACAACGTAAAATGAACATAAAGTATGTGTCAAAGGTCAGGTGATCTAGACTGCTGCAGCAAGCCTGGTCTTAAATATCACCAAATTATCACTAGTTAACATAAAACAAATCAAACATATATTAAAATAGAATTTAGATATGATATTGATGTGTCCCAGAAAACGTCTGTCAATATTTTAACATGCAGCCCTCTCATACAAACCTTGACAACAAAGAGATCATTCTAAAATACATGATATCGCCTGGGTAAATCTAGGTCTATTTGATAATATAATGAACTAGAATACTGTAGGACATCTAGTTTTAAGTTAAAGTATTATGTTTATTAAGAGGTCTTGATCAAATGGCCATAATATCGACAGCAAATCTTGATATACAATCTACGTTAGTTTATGGTGTTTTACTTTGGTTTAAGCCAAATACTGTACAAGTACAGGCTGTTGGAGGCTGAAGTGGGCTGTTAAATATAAAATGAATCAAATAATTAATCGAGTAATTTCACCAGTGTTTCACACTAGTTAGCCTGATTCATTGTTGGATGGATGTGAGACTTTGTCATTGATTGGTCTATAGCTTCACTATTCACATGTAATTCAGACAGTAAAGTAGTGCATACTGATGATGGTTCATTGTCTTTAAAGGTGAGTCATTTTCATGAGGTTTACCTTGTAAAGAACATAATGATGGCTCATTGGTCATTGTTTGGTCTATTGGTTTACCATTGATTTGTAATTCAGTAAGCAAATGAGACCTTGTACACAATGGAAGGACATCATTGTAGTACAATTGCTCTGAAAGTCATAGAAAAGATGCAAATGACAAAAAGCATCATCATTTCTGGATATATTTTACAACCTGTTCCCAAAGAAAACAACCAATTCTGGAACCCACTCGATGAACTTTCCCAAAACTAGAAGGATCTTCTGAACTGCAAACCAACATTTCTAGTTAAAACAATGCAGAAATAAATAGTCAATCTACTAGAAAATGTGCTCCTCGGAGCACAGGTCTCCGCCAGTACTGTTCCTGATTAATCCTGTCTTACCTCACTTCAAAAGATATAAATGATCTTTTGAAGTAACACACCAATTTATAGGCTTCTATTTCATCATGCGTCTCGCTAGCCAATCAAAGCACACCCTTTCAACATATTGTCACGTGTCACTTGAAGCTTGACCAATGTTAGCTTGGTGGACACACGGAAGGACGAGAACGAAAACATAGTCTCCTGGCGGAGACAACAAGTTGTGAGCTATGATTACTGTGTATGTCTAACACAACACTTTGTATTGATGCCAGATCATTGTATTACATTACCTCCTGCACTAATGTGACCATTTACCCTGTGATTTGTTGACTAAGGTTAAGTTGGAATAGTTGTAATATATAAAAGTATGATGTGGTTTGGTTGTGTCGTCTATAGGAGTAGTGTATTTGTGGTAATCTCTGTCAATCACATGAAAGACCCTTTGGAAGGAAATAACAAACCTTGTAATGTTGAAGCACAGATAAAATGAGATAATGTGGTGTAGAATCATATTATAATATAGTCATTTGCACTGTTTTATCTTGTATCTTTACAAACTAATCGTATGATTCAATAATACAATAATATGAATAACAATCTGTATTTTCCCATAGGGATATTCTATTGCAAGTCTGTTCAACACCACAACACATAACAAAATAAAAACACAACATAACGATGTATTCAGTGGAAGTATTTGCTCAATATCCTAAAGAGAACCAGACTGTTGGGAAGAATATGACCAGTGGGAAGATGTAGGAGATAAATAACTCCAGCAGATGGCAGTAGTGCAACAGGATGTAAGCTGCCGTTAACATCCACAGAAGAAGACAGTGTTAGACTGCTTGTGCCTCAGCCACTTCCTGCTTCACCTTGTTTTACATGTTTGTGCTTCAGTAGTGTCAATGTAATCCTTCATTTTAATGATGTAACCTTATCTGTTTAGACTTTGATTTATAGTGTGTGCGTGCGTGCCTTTTTGAAACTGAAACCATTTCCATGACTTCTAGTTGAACATGTTAGACATCCTCCAGGTTATGTATGTACATGTTTATCTCTTTGTCAGACGTGTGTCTAGGAGCTCAGAACTAGAGCCCTGCCAGTGTGTGTTTACACACAGGTCTGGAGGTAGGCTTGCTTTTGTATTGTCACAGCACAAGCGTTTCTTTATGAATGAAATGAATATGAGTTCTCACCATGGTGTGTTTTATCATGCAGGCGGTGCTATGACCGAGTGACAAACTGTTTGCACCAACAACCTGGACATTCCCTGATCACCTGTTAACAGGGTACGTGTTCACTGTTATGATAAACATTTTGTCATTGAATGCATTTTACTGCTACTTGTGGTGATGTATTGTGCATGTTTGGCTGATGTGGAAGTAGTAGTCACAATGTGATTCTGGTTGCAACCAGACATCAGCAAAACATCTATAGCAACAGGGTTTCTAGCATAGACTGTATAAATGAGATGGACAAACCCACTCCGCTGCTTTCTACAGACCGAAAATGAAGCCGATTGTTCCAAGACTGTAGGTCCGCCATCTTTCAATACGCGTCAGAATGAGACCAGACCATTATTGGTTGGGTAGCTTGTCAATCAAGAGCGGGGGGGGGGGGGGCGGGGAATGAATGCTATTGGTTGTGTAGCTTGTCAATCAAATCATCCCGCCCCTCCTAGAGAATAGCCTACTTTATCGTCAATTTTATAATAAATAGGACCATAATTTAGCAAAACGCATATCCTGATGATTGAAAGGAGACTTTAAACTGGACGGGAGCATATAGAATTTATGACAATTTTTATTACAGTAAGAAAATCTAGTCTAAAGTTTGTCAAAAAAACATTCACTTGACAAAATAAATTCTTTCTGACACCGCAGGTCGGCGCAGGGTAAAACAGCGCCACTCTGGCCATTTTGTCGGCCTCATCGTAAATATCTAAGACTTGCCCCTTGGGTTTCTAGGAGTACTTTATGTTTATTGTAGTTCATCACATAGAAGATCCTTTAATTTTAGAACCCATAACATTGTTCTCAGACATAATGAAATGCTTATATTTGGTGTCCTATGTTTTTCCTCCAGTTTGTTCATGTTACTTAAGTCACATTTTCCTCATTATTTTATGATAGATATATAGGTGATGTCTGTCTGTCATTGTTGTCATGTTTAGTCATGCATTAACAAAACAAATACATGTAATTGCATTGCAGTATTTACAAAGGTTTAAATTGTAATATTGTATAACAAAAACGAACGTAGTAATGCATTTGTATAAGATACAATTAGACTATGTAGCGTACAATTGCATGCTATAAACACAATATAACAAGCGTTGTTCTTTCACCACACCAAGTTCTATTGTTCTGAAGGAATTTGCAGCAATCATGTGCAAATGAAGTTTCTATACAGACTTAATTGGTTTATCTCAATTACTCTGTTTGAATAACAATAAAGAGAGATACTCGTTCACATGAATAGAGTTGTTTTACATGCAAATGACAGCAGGGTATTCAGAATGCACACCAGTGACCTTTATAGACAAAAATAGGACGTTATGGACATTATAGAAGTTATAGACTTAAACACTGGAGAAAAAACACACCACTGTGACTAATGTGGGAGCAAGTTTAAAACCAACGTTGAGTTAATACTACACCAGAGAATTCATACTGGTGAGAAACCCTATGGTTGTGACCAGTGTGGGAAACACTTCACTCAATTGTCCAACCTTAAAACACACCAGACAATTCACACAGGAGAAAGGCTATATCACTGTGACCAGTGTGGAAAGGCTTTCAGTCAATCCCATAGCTTACAACGTCACAAGCTTGTGCACATAGGATTTAAGCCCTTTCCTTGCAGTCAATGTGGAAAGGGTTTTACTACTTCAGGAAGTGTAAAACATCATGAGCGCACCCATATGTAAGGAAAACCCTATCAATGTGAACAGTGTGACAAGACGTCAGTGGAAAGAAAGGAAAATACAGCAGAACAATGTTCTGTAATATTGTCAAATTATGCTGTCATATGTCATAGATATACCATGACAGACATCATAGACTGGCCGCCCGGCCTGTCGGAGATATGTGCTATGATTTCTAATGTAAGTCCACTTTTAACTGATCATGTTCACAACAATCAGTTGGTTTGAAACATGTGTATAATTTGATTTGGCAAGATGTTCATGTTCCAAATGTTTAACTTACTTTGTAGTGAATATCCCTACATGTCCTGTTCCTCTATACTCTTAATGTGTTTGTGATGACTGTTGTTAACTGCTGGTGTTAGGAACAGCGGAGAGAAGAGGGAGAGTGCTGACATTTTTTTTCAGTGACTGGACTATTTTCAGTTGGCATATCTTTAGTTTTACTTTCACCTATTTTTCAGTTTTACTTTCACCTATTTTTAAGAATTCTTTTTTTAGGCTTGACACCCCCCCCCCCCAAAAAAACAAAAAACAAAACATGTGTTACATGTGTTTGCTTGAATTTAATAAACACTCTATTGAGACACATTATTGGTTGTTATTATTATTATTATCCAGACTGCAGCAGCAAGCCTGGTCTTAAACATCATGACATTGTCATGTTTTCCCTCTTTTACCTTCCTTTCACTAGCCTTTGGGTACTGTCTGTGCCAAGAATGGGCAAGTTAAGGAAGATCATCCATTAGAATACCACTTCAGTAATGATTTCACTGGGAAAGAAGAAAAATGCATGATATCAGCTGGATACATCTAGGTCTATTTGATCATATAATGCACTGGAATATTTGACAGCTTTGTACTTTAAACTTTACATTAAAGTATCATGTTTATTATGAGGTATTGATCAAATGACCATAATATCACCAGCAAATATTGCTATCTTGATATACAAACATGTACATGCAACCTACAGTAGTTGCTGGTGTCTTACTTTAGTTTAAGCTACATTTTCAATCACCTGATATGAACAAAGTATACATGACAACTAAGGTCTTGGACCATAACTAGATATGCTAAACTAAAACAAGTACAGGCTGTTGGAGGCTGAGCTGGACTGTTGAACATAACATTAATCAAATAGACTATGTCAGTAATGTCATCAGTGTTTCACACTAGTTAGCCTGATTCATGGTTGGGTGGACGTGAGACTTTGTCATTGATTGGTCTATAGCTTCACTATTCACATGTAATTCAGTCAGTAAAGTAGTGCATAATGATGATGGTTCATTGCCATTGGTTTGCAAAGAACATAATGATGTCTCATTGTCATTGGTCATTGTCTGATCTATTTCTTTACCATTGCTTTGTAATTCAGTCAGTAAGTGAGAACTCATACACAATAGAAGGGCATAATTTTGATTGATTGAATATTTTATTAGGCAAAAAATGTAAACGGCACAATTATATTTGTAATACTTAAAGTCCTTGCGGTCTTGTTTCCATTGGGTCCTTGGTATTCAATTCAAGTACAATTGCTCTGCCAGACATAGAAAAGATGCAAATGACAAAAACGTCATGTCAAGCATTTATTGGATATATTTTAACATTGTAATACCTTGACATGATTCACACCTCCAAGTCCTGTATGGAGATGCATTTTCCATGTGTAGAACAGATGTAATATCTCAATTGACACATTATAATAATTCACAGAATCAGAGAAGTGACAGATAAAAGAAACATCTACAACTAGTATATTTGTAACAACCTTGTAATTTGAGCAGCAGCCACATGTGATTATTGATCTGTGAAGAATAAGAATAAAAACAAGAATATGAATAGTCTTTATTTGTCCCAGAGGGATGTTCTATTGCTATATGTTTGTGCAAATTGGCTCTGTCTGTATTGTACAACACAGCCCCCTGTGGTTGTCCTTGATGCCATGCTGCACTTCCTATCTGATTTATATTTATCACATTGGGAGGGAGGGGTGGAGCACATGTATGGACACGTAAGATAAGATGTCAGGTTATGATTGGTGGAGAGATGGTTCTATTGTTCTCCTCGTTGGCCAATCGTTGCAAGCAGTTAGTGGTTCCACCTCAGGCTCTCTAGTATAAGAAGAGTGTGTAGTTGTCATGTCTCACAACTCCTCCAGGATATCAGTAATTTCAACCAGAACTGACTGTGGACTCCAGACTTCAGGTGAAGATGAACTCTCTCCACCCCACCAGGAACAATTCGGCTGAACAGGAAGACCATCAAGACTTCAGTAAGTTACTTGTTTTCACACATTTATCTTCCTTTTCAATCAGCTTTCTTCCTCAAGTTTGAACATCTTCCTTTTATTCTGAATCCTGCAATTAGTATTTTGTTTGGTTTTAATTCGACCTGAATTCAGATTATTTCTCTTTTATCTCATATTTTGTCTCAGTCTGTTATTGTTTTTTTTTTTTTTCAATTCAGAACCCTAGTGCTTTTAGTTACTTAGTTACTTAAGTCACCTTTTACTAATTATATTTTGATAGATATATGGATAAACTATCATTGTTGTCATGTCCAGAATTAAAAAGCCAAATAAATGACATTGGCAAGTATTAACAAAGGTTTCGGTTGGAAAGATTTGTTGTGTATAAATATGTAAAATGAAACTTTACTAAGTTTCAATTGGGGATGTACGATTAACTTCAAATACCTAAATAACTGTACCATTCTGCCTCTTAACTATCTTCCCTTTGTCTTTGTTTTCAGTGTTGCATTTTTTGTTTTCAGTGTTGCCGGCTTCCCTGCCTTACCAGCTGTAAATAAACAGAAAGAAAAGTTGGCTAAACCAAACCACCACAGCTGTGACCAGTGTGGAAAACACTTCACTAGAATGGACAGCCTTAAAATACACCAGAGGATTCATACTGGAGAAAAGCCATACCACTGTGACCAGTGTGGGACCAACTTCGCTCATTTTGCCAGCCTTAAAACACACCAGAGGATTCATACAGGAGAAAAACCATACCACTGTGACCAGTGTGGGAGCAAATTCACTCAATATTCCAGCCTTATAAAACACCAGAGAATTCATACTGGAGAAAAAACATACCACTGTGCACAGTGTGAAAGCTACTTCTCTACATTGTCCTACCTTAAAACACCCCAGAGAATTCACACTGGAGAAAAACCATACCACTGTGACCAGTGTGGGGTCAACTTCGCTCAATTGACCCACCTTAAATCACACAAGAGGATTCACACTGGAGAAAAGCCATACCATTGTGACCAGTGTGGGAGCAAATTCACAACAAAACCTGGCCTAATAAAACACCAGAGAATTCACACTGGAGAAAAACCATACCGGTGTGACCTATGTGGAAGCAACTTCACTCAATTGTCCAGCCTTAAAACACACCAGAGGATTCACACTGGAGAAAAGCCATACCACTGTGAACAGTGTGGAAAGGCTTTCAGTCTGTCCCATCACTTAAAAAGTCACAAGCTTGTGCACACAGGGTTTAAATCCTTTCTTTGCAGTCAATGTGGAAAGGGTTTTACTACATCACAAAGTCTAAAATGTCATGAGTGCACACATCTATAAGGAAAACCCTTTCAGTGTAAACAAGACTTCAGTGGAAAGAAAGAAAAACTACACCAGCACAATGTTTAAAATCTTGTCAACAATTTCCGTTGTTTGTCATAGATTACGTCATGACTGACTGACATCTGGCTCCCTGGCCTGGTGGAGATATGCACTGTACCAATATAAGTTTTATAAACCTGTTTATAATCATGCCATCTATAGAAGCATGTTCATTATAGATGAGATGAACAAGTGGCTCACAATAAGTGCATGGTTGTGAATAGGGTCCACCTTTAAAGGGATATTTCACTTTCAAAAAAACTTTCGGTCATTTTATAGTCTACTCAGGCTTTTGTGAGCCCCCCAGACCGTTTTTAAATTGCGTGATTCATTATTTAGATATTTGATATTCATTTTATCAGACACGCCCCCTTCCTATACAAACCCATTGTAACTTCAAACTCCATTTTTAACATGTTAGAATCATCAAAAACACCCGTCCTTTTTTCTGGTGACTCTCCCTGCCCTCCTAATACGTGAGGGGGCCGTGTTTTTTCGATAACTTTTTTCATTTATTTTATTTTATTTTTTTATTGTATTTCCTTTTTTTTAATTTTCAAAAAAATATATTAAAAATAAATGAAAAAGGTTATCGAAAAAACACGGCCCCCTCGCGTATTAGGAGGGCAGGGAGAGTCACCAGAAAAAAGGACGGGTGTTTTTGATGAATCTAACATGTTAAAAATGGAGTTTGAAGTTATAATGGGTTTGTATAGGAAGGGGGCGTGTCTGATAAAATGAGTATCAAATATCTAAATACTGAATCAAGCAACTTAAAAACGGTCTGGGGTGCTCACAAAAGCATGAGTAGACGATAAAATGACCCAAAGTTTTTTTTAAAGTGAAATATCCCTTTAACTGATAATTTCCACTATTTTATTAGCAATGGTCTTTTAACTTTTTAGTGAATGTCCCTCAATGTCTTGGCTAGATTTGTGTGTTCCAAAATGTGTGTTGTTAAATGTGTTTGTTTGAATTCAATAAAGATCCAAGTAAGACACATTATTGGTTGGCGTTACTACCTACATTGAACATACTTATTGTATTAATATTCACAACGTAAAATGAACATAAAGTATGTGTCAAAGGTCAGGTGATCTAGACTGCTGCAGCAAGCCTGGTCTTAAATATCACCAAATTATCACTAGTTAACATAAAACAAATCAAACATATATTAAAATAGAATTTAGATATGATATTGATGTGTCCCAGAAAACGTCTGTCAATATTTTAACATGCAGCCCTCTCATACAAACCTTGACAACAAAGAGATCATTCTAAAATACATGATATCGCCTGGGTAAATCTAGGTCTATTTGATAATATAATGAACTAGAATACTGTAGGACATCTAGTTTTAAGTTAAAGTATTATGTTTATTAAGAGGTCTTGATCAAATGGCCATAATATCGACAGCAAATCTTGATATACAATCTACGTTAGTTTATGGTGTTTTACTTTGGTTTAAGCCAAATACTGTACAAGTACAGGCTGTTGGAGGCTGAAGTGGGCTGTTAAATATAAAATGAATCAAATAATTAATCGAGTAATTTCACCAGTGTTTCACACTAGTTAGCCTGATTCATTGTTGGATGGATGTGAGACTTTGTCATTGATTGGTCTATAGCTTCACTATTCACATGTAATTCAGACAGTAAAGTAGTGCATACTGATGATGGTTCATTGTCTTTAAAGGTGAGTCATTTTCATGAGGTTTACCTTGTAAAGAACATAATGATGGCTCATTGGTCATTGTTTGGTCTATTGGTTTACCATTGATTTGTAATTCAGTAAGCAAATGAGACCTTGTACACAATGGAAGGACATCATTGTAGTACAATTGCTCTGAAAGTCATAGAAAAGATGCAAATGACAAAAAGCATCATCATTTCTGGATATATTTTACAACCTGTTCCCAAAGAAAACAACCAATTCTGGAACCCACTCGATGAACTTTCCCAAAACTAGAAGGATCTTCTGAACTGCAAACCAACATTTCTAGTTAAAACAATGCAGAAATAAATAGTCAATCTACTAGAAAATGTGCTCCTCGGAGCACAGGTCTCCGCCAGTACTGTTCCTGATTAATCCTGTCTTACCTCACTTCAAAAGATATAAATGATCTTTTGAAGTAACACACCAATTTATAGGCTTCTATTTCATCATGCGTCTCGCTAGCCAATCAAAGCACACCCTTTCAACATATTGTCACGTGTCACTTGAAGCTTGACCAATGTTAGCTTGGTGGACACACGGAAGGACGAGAACGAAAACATAGTCTCCTGGCGGAGACAACAAGTTGTGAGCTATGATTACTGTGTATGTCTAACACAACACTTTGTATTGATGCCAGATCATTGTATTACATTACCTCCTGCACTAATGTGACCATTTACCCTGTGATTTGTTGACTAAGGTTAAGTTGGAATAGTTGTAATATATAAAAGTATGATGTGGTTTGGTTGTGTCGTCTATAGGAGTAGTGTATTTGTGGTAATCTCTGTCAATCACATGAAAGACCCTTTGGAAGGAAATAACAAACCTTGTAATGTTGAAGCACAGATAAAATGAGATAATGTGGTGTAGAATCATATTATAATATAGTCATTTGCACTGTTTTATCTTGTATCTTTACAAACTAATCGTATGATTCAATAATACAATAATATGAATAACAATCTGTATTTTCCCATAGGGATATTCTATTGCAAGTCTGTTCAACACCACAACACATAACAAAATAAAAACACAACATAACAATGTATTCAGTGGAAGTATTTGCTCAATATCCTAAAGAGAACCAGACTGTTGGGAAGAATATGACCAGTGGGAAGATGTAGGAGATAAATAACTCCAGCAGATGGCAGTAGTGCAACAGGATGTAAGCTGCCGTTAACATCCACAGAAGAAGACAGTGTTAGACTGCTTGTGCCTCAGCCACTTCCTGCTTCACCTTGTTTTACATGTTTGTGCTTCAGTAGTGTCAATGTAATCCTTCATTTTAATGATGTAACCTTATCTGTTTAGACTTTGATTTATAGTGTGTGCGTGCGTGCCTTTTTGAAACTGAAACCATTTCCATGACTTCTAGTTGAACATGTTAGACATCCTCCAGGTTATGTATGTACATGTTTATCTCTTTGTCAGACGTGTGTCTAGGAGCTCAGAACTAGAGCCCTGCCAGTGTGTGTTTACACACAGGTCTGGAGGTAGGCTTGCTTTTGTATTGTCACAGCACAAGCGTTTCTTTATGAATGAAATGAATATGAGTTCTCACCATGGTGTGTTTTATCATGCAGGCGGTGCTATGACCGAGTGACAAACTGTTTGCACCAACAACCTGGACATTCCCTGATCACCTGTTAACAGGGTACGTGTTCACTGTTATGATAAACATTTTGTCATTGAATGCATTTTACTGCTACTTGTGGTGATGTATTGTGCATGTTTGGCTGATGTGGAAGTAGTAGTCACAATGTGATTCTGGTTGCAACCAGACATCAGCAAAACATCTACAGCAACAGGGTTTCTAGCATAGACTGTATAAATGAGATGGACAAACCCACTCCGCTGCTTTCTACAGACCGAAAATGAAGCCGATTGTTCCAAGACTGTAGGTCCGCCATCTTTCAATACGCGTCAGAATGAGACCAGAACATTATTGGTTGGGTAGCTTGTCAATCAAGAGTGGGGGGGCGGGGAATGAATGCTATTGGTTGTGTAGCTTGTCAATCAAATCATCCCGCCCCTCCTAGAGAATAGCCTACTTTATCGTCAATTTTATAATAAATAGGACCATAATTTAGCAAAACGCATATCCTGATGATTGAAAGGAGACTTTAAACTGGACGGGAGCATATAGAATTTATGACAAGTTTTATTACAGTAAGAAAATCTAGTCTAAAGTTTGTCAAAAAACCATTCACTTGACAAAATAAATTCTTTCTGACACCGCAGGTCGGCGCAGGGTAAAACAGCGCCACTCTGGCCATTTTGTCGGCCTCATCGTAAATATCTAAGACTTGCCCCTTGGGTTTCTAGGAGTACTTTATGTTTATTGTAGTTCATCACATAGAAGATCCTTTAATTTTAGAACCCATAACATTGTTCTCAGACATAATGAAATGCTTATATTTGGTGTCCTATGTTTTTCCTCCAGTTTGTTCATGTTACTTAAGTCACATTTTCCTCATTATTTTATGATAGATATATAGGTGATGTCTGTCTGTCATTGTTGTCATGTTTAGTCATGCATTAACAAAACAAATACATGTAATTGCATTGCAGTATTTACAAAGGTTTAAATTGTAATATTGTATAACAAAAACGAACGTAGTAATGCATTTGTATAAGATACAATTAGACTATGCACTGCAAAAAATGGCCAAATTAAAACAAGCAAAATATTTTTAAATTGAGACATATTTCTTTATATCAAGCAAAAAAAACTGCCAATGGGGTAAGCATTTTTTTCTATACAAGAATTCTTAAAATTAGAAACAAAGTCTAGCCACTGAAAGAGCATACTGGTGCTTAAAACTAGACAAAACCGCCTACATCTAAAGCAAGTTCTGCTTAATACAAGCAATGAATACTTTGTTATTTAAGAAAGATATGCTTAAATGTGGTATTTTTGTTCTCTTTATTAAGCCGATTCTGAGGATTTTTTCCTTAAATCTGAGAATAATAATAAGCCCCAAAACTCTTACAATAAGAAGCAATTCCTTCAAATAATAGAATGAAAAGTCTTAAATTAAGACACCAGAAGCATTCTTATTTTCAGCATTTATTTTCTTTTATAAAGCAGCTCAGGCCCACATGCTATAAAATAGTGGTTCTCAAAGTGGGGACCCCCAGGAGTCCATGAAAGGATTTGAGGAGGTCCTGCTGAACATTTGTTGACATAGCCTCAATGTCAGTTTTACTACTTTAACCCATGATATAATTTTAACAACCCAAATTGTGTATGGGGAGGCCCAGCGGCACAGATTATTTTCAGATGGGGGTCCAAAGCCAAATATTAATTTGGGGATCCTGGACTGGAATAAGTTTGAGAACCACTGCAAAGTTGGGCAGGGGGAGGACTTCACACTTTACACAGCAGACACTCAAGTCTGGACACTCAACTGGAAACATTCAATTCTAAAAAACATTTGAAACAAAATACAAATATTTGACAAAATGTCATGTATATAAGTGCACTTTGAATGATCCGTGTATGTCCATTTTCAATTAAGACCCCAAAAAAGAATCCATTTTAAACAAAAGACCTCAAACTGGAATCCAGCGTGACAATACAACGTATATATAAAGTGCTTTGAAGGAGAGGCATAACTGATCCTTACTTCACAGGGTCCATCAGTTGAAGAATAATTGTTACCAAGACGTCTTGGCGGTAATAAAGCAGTACCAAGCTCTGTTGGTGACTAACCTGAGTAATCAACTAACCGTATTACAGCAACATCAAGGAATTGAACTGGTGGCGTTTGGTCTTTTTCTATGAGTCATGTTCCACTTGGGGTAAGTGAGGTGAACGGTGTAATCACTCGCCATGAGATACATCATGTTGGCATAGGTGTCCTCTTTTGGGGGGAGCACGGTGGCGCAGTTGGTAGTGCTGTCGCCTCACAGCTAGAAGGTCCTGGGTTCGATTCCCGCAGTTGATGCTGTGGGCGTGTCCTCTCCTCCGAGTCATCAGTGCCCACCCCCTAGGTGGGGTTGGCGAAGGGGCCTTTCTGTGTAGAGTTTGCATGTTCTCCCCGTGTCTCCTAGGGTAGGTACCCTCACAAAAACATGTAGTAATCCTGGTCACAATGCTGCCTCCCCCTGGATAAAAAAGGTGTCCTCTTTTGGGAAGGTCAATACAGGCATGGCTCCAATGGCATGTGCAGATGGTTTCACAGACGGCAGGGCTGAGTGGAGTGGTCTTGCCTGAAGAAAGGTGTTGGGGTCTTCTGCAGACTGACACAAACACAAACAGAAAAAACAAAAAAATATCACAAAAAATGTATGCGTTGCATTCTGAATCTTATAGTCAAATATGAAAATTGCCATATATGCACATTTCTTACCTCAAGGATGTGAGCAGAGTATGTATGTCCTAACTTCATGTGGTGGAGACATGTCAGGCGGGCTGCAAAGTTAAAAACATTAATTTACAGCAGGCAGTTATTTAAACAAGCGTATACTTTCATGAGATACTCCGTCAGAAACAATAATTACTGTACCTTTGTCCAGCTGCTTAAGGTCCCACAGCGGATCACTTTGGGTACAAAGTAGGAGTTCCGTCAATCGAGGATTCGTCAGAGTTCATCCTATGACACAGACAGATAAAGAGAGAGAGCAGGTCAGTTCACATTCCTCCAACGAGGATCTACCGGTGTTCATCCATAACTAGAGAGAGATCACAGAGAGACAACATTTTTGTGCCATCAGGATACAAAAAAATCACAAACACATAACATAAATACAAAATACATACAAACTGGAAAAGGCCACCAGTCATGATTCAAGAGGCATCACATTACATTGTATGCACAGAACTGAGATGGGGCCTGTTTGTTCAGGAGTCCTATAGGGACAAATGATCTTGAAGCCCTAGCCTGCAACATTGGCACTGTGTACCGTCGTCCTGATGGTAAAAGGTGGTATTGACTGTATAACGGGTGCGTTCTATCCCAAGCAATAGCTCTCCCCTTCCTAAGCACCCGGGTCTCATACATTGCTGCTATACTCTCATGTCGTACCCCAGCTATCTTGCTGGATACATTGATGATTTTATGGAGTTTGTTCTTATTAACCAATGATAGTGAGCCATACCAGGAAACAAAACAGAAAGTCAGTGCACTCTCCACGAAGGATCGATGGAAGAGCACCATTACACTTTTTTGCACATTATACTGTCTCAGTTTGTGCATAAAATGCAGCCTCTGCTGACCTTTCTTATAGATGGCATCAGTGTAGGAATTCCATGTCAGCTTGGTATCAATCGTTGTACCCAAATACTTGTATTCGTCAACAGTCGCCACCCCATCCCCATCAATAACTATTTGCTGGTGTGCATCATGAGCACTAGTCCTACAATAAAATATACTTAGTGTTCTTAATATTCAACTGACTGAAGGAAGCACATGCAGGCCTACTTAAAAGGAATACATTTGCTTACATGTTCCAGTTCTCTGAAGCAGGGGTCAATGAGTCAATGAAGGCCTATCTGGGTTGTTATTCAAGGTCCAAGACCTGGGAAACATCCTTCTTGTTGGGTCTGGTCTTAGGCTCTCAGTTGACTCTGCCAGACTGCCAGAAAACATAACAAAAATAAACAATTACAATTTAAAAGTGTAACCTGGCATTACGTTTCTAATAGCAGAAACTGAAGTGTGTCAGATGTTTGTCATTTGTCTGCCAGGTATCAGTGGTGTGTTAACATGAGTAGTAGCTTACTCACTTAGCTCCACTGGCTGCATATCTGTCCTGCAACATTGTAGTGCTCTATGAGGTAAGGGATAAAAGGATAATATATTAGAAACAATGTTTGGTAATGTCTAGACGCCAATTAGAAATAACTAAGTAATAGTAAAAAAAGGAATTAAACAAATAACCACTGGCAACCACTGGCATAAATGAGGCTAGACAAGACAGTAGCAAAGGGCCTTGCAGTCAAGACAAACAGCCAAATATACAAACAACATAAGCCACAATCTAATAATAATAATACAAATTACTACTACTACTAATAATAATAGTCTGTTTTCAACCTGGTGTCCCTATTTTGGACAACATTCTCAATAATGGCCAGCCATATCTTTTCAAATGGGGGTCCGCGGGCTTGTGAAAATAGCAGATCTACAAGCTCACAATCGCGAGGCGTAGTGATGTGAGCTTGTAGATCTTCTATTTTCACAATGTGCGCCTATTTAGGTAATATTTGACAATGTGGCCAATGTTTGACCATGTTTTGTAGTATTGTTTGTTGTGTGTCCATTTATATTTTAGAGCAGTGGTTTTCAACCTTTTTCGCATCAAGGACCCCCAAATTGACAAATATTAGCCCTGGGACCCCCATTTGAAAATATATGCCAGGGACTCAACCATTTAGATTTTTTAGGGGGTCCCAATCTACACTGTATCACCATCATCAGTGTTCATTTAACTCTGAGAGTGTACAAATGGAACCAAATGGACCCGTTAGGGTCCATTTGGTTCCATTTGTACACTCAGAGTTACAGACATATAAGGGTCAATTTGGTTGCTAACTATTCATTTGCCTGGGGACCCCCTGGAACCCCCTCAAGGACCACTGGTGGTCCCCGGACCACTGGTTGAAAGCCCCTGTTTTAGAGGCATTAAAAAGGTCTTATAAGTCCTTAAGTTGTCTCTTTATAAATGTGCAGATACCCTGTATAGTGTATGCACTTACACTGTATGTTGGTTTGTTTACTGTTGAGTGAGAAAAACATTAAGATAATCTTCTTGGGACCCCCCTGGGGGTCCCGACCCCCAGTTTGGTAACCACTGCCCTAGGCCAGTTTAGCTTTTCTAACCCACAGGGGTGCAACATTTAATTGAATACATTTATTATAAATAATATTCTTATAAAAGCGATTTTCTGAACATCTACAAGATCACAAAGCATGTTGTCAGCTTGTAGATGAACATTTTTTAAACAACACAGTTGTATGACAAACATAAAATATGGCTAAAGTAAAGTAGTAAATAGATGCTTTAAACCAGAGGTCTTCAACGTTTTCCAAAGACCCCTAGCTGAGAGAGAGATGGAGCAGGGACCCCCTCTATATTGTATAAAATTGTATTTCAGATTAAACTTTTTTTTCAACTTCGTCTGCTCTTTTTACCCCCTCTAGACCAAACCTTTTTGCCAAAAATAGCAGATCTACAAGCTCACTGTGAGCTTGTAGATCTGCTATTTTTCTAGATCTGCTATTTTTGGTTACCCTCAGAAAAGGGATGCTAGGGTTCAAGTGGTTAATGTAAAAAATAAATATATAACACACACACAGATTTGGCGGCCCCTGGGTAGTAACTCTGAGGACCCCCTGTTGAAGACCCCTGCTTTAAACATCACTTGGATACAATAATATTGTAATTGTGTGTAAATACGTTTGTACCGAACACTAGTTTCAACATATTATGCTCATGCTGCCTGAAAATATGTTCTCCACAACCAGAGCTAATCTGCTGAAATCTACCCAGCAACATACTACTGTAGGTTGATTATTACGTGGATAAGGGATTATCACATCTAACATATGTGCTCAATTCATCTTTCAGGCTGCTTCTCCGTTTTAATAGTGCTTTAAAACATGGCCCTGAAACTCACTTTGTTGGCGGAGTCCAGCGGGCCGTGTCTCTGGGGTAAACAAAGAAGGACGAGAGTCCCTCGCTAACTTCGCTAAATAAATCGATGACATAAACTTAAGCAACAAAAGTATGAGGAATATGACAAAAGACAACGTTTGCTAAATATATAGTATATACAGTGAACGTTAACTTACCTTAGCATAACAACTCTGAATGAATGAACGGAGCAGCAGACTAGAGCTGCAGAAAAACAACAAGACCGTTCTTCTCTTCCTGTTTCTTACGCGCGCTTCTCCAGTGATCAACTGCGCATGTGTAGTGCGGTCAGTGTTGCCAGATTCTGTGAGAGAAACAAGCAACCAGGTCTAGGAAAACCAGCCCAAAACCAGCCCAAAAGAAGCGACTATGGGCAACATGAGCACTTTAACACATACATCAGCTATTTGAAAATAGCAGATCTACAAGCTCACAACGCGTCGCGATGCGACACGTTGTGAGCTTGTAGATCGGCTATTTTCAAATAAAATCTTGCAGGGAAATTATAATGAGCAGATCTGGCAACCCTGAGTGCGGTTCTAGGTTTGGGCGGATACGGAAACGGTGCATGGTATACGCCCCGTATACCATTCAAAGCCCTTTGAATTGTATACAGGATACAGTCATAGAGTTAGGAGGATGCAGTAGACAGACCCTACATCTGATTGGACTGAACAGGAGCGAGGCTTTCCCCATTGATTATAATGAAAATTCAGACAATACAGCCTTACTTAGCAGGACCAAAAGCACACACACAAAACGTGATGTTAGAATACACTTGTGTAAAGTGATGTCCAAAAATAAATACACTTAAAAGGGATATTTCACTTTCAAAAAAACTTTCTGTCATTTTATCATCTACTCAGGCCTTTGTGAACCACCAAGACAGTTTTTAAGTTGCTTGATTCATTATTTAGATATTTGATATTCATTTTATCAGACACGCCCCTTTCCTATACAAACCCATTGTAACTTCAAACTCCATTTTAACCATGTTAGATTAATCAAAAACACCCGTCCTTGGTTCTGGTGACTCATCCTGCCCTCTTAATGCGTGAGGGGGCCGTGTTTTTCCGATTACTTTTTTCATTTATTTTATTTACATTTTTTATTGTACTTTATTTTTTTAATTTTCAAAAAAAATATTAAAAATACATACCGTATGTCCCTGTGTGAGGAAAGTTATATGGGCGCGTCCGGGCTGAAGAGCTGATAAATAATCTGTTGTCCGATTGTGTCAGCGCCCCCTAGTGGCCACATTATTCAAGAAGCCCAATAACCCTAATTTTCAGAACCACATGTTTGTGTGTGAGGAAAGTTATATGGACGCGTCCGGGGTGAAGAGCTGATCAATAATACGTTGTCCGTTTGTTTCAGCACCCCCTAGGGGCCGAGATAATAGTGAAAACCTGTTTGAAAGGAGTAAAAACAAAATTGGACACCTGTTTCTGGGTCAGCGCGTCGCCCCGAACGCGCCCATATAACTCTCCTCGAACACGGCCTTACAATTCTCCTTAATTGGCTAGGGTCAAATGTCAAGTTATTACGCACAATAAAGCGATATATCTCGAAATCGATGCATTTTTAGAATCCACCTTTCGGATATGTTGTACAGCTCGCCAAGGCGCACGTGTGGATGTCTTGTTTGTCCCGGTACGACACTCCTAAGTTGACCTCCTACACTTTCAGAAGGCACATAGAGTCTTATATCTTAAGACCATATCAAAGGACAAAGTCAGAAATAGAAATGTGTCGTAACGGGATAAACAAGACATCCAAGTGTGCGTCTCAGCCAGCTCTACAACATATCCAAAAAGTGGACCCTAAGTCCTTATCGTATTCGAGATATTGAGCGAGATAGCGAAGCCGTAACCATAGCCAATTAAGGGATAATTAAATCATGATTTGATATTAGGGTTTGATTATTTCAAATTTTAGCATTATTTTACGTGTAGATTTGGAAAAAAAATATTTCGGAGAAATCACAGGCTTGGAACACCCTAAAACCAACCAGGAAGTGGCCTTTTGAGGCACTTCCTGTTGTCCGAGAAAAAAGAAACTTGCATATTTGGAATCAGCGCCATCACATTAGTCTAAAGCCAGAGTCTCGAAGAAAAATACAATTTCTAAAAATTTAACGAGGGTTGACCTTTGCAGTCTTGACCTTTGAGCTTTATCAGTGTCAGAAAAAATCAGGGCCAGTGCCAAAAAATGCGGCTTACTCTCAATATGGATTGAGAGAAGTTTCGGATTTAAAAAAAATATCTGGAGCGATTAGTTACAGATTTTGTGCTCAACAAAATCAGTTTTTTATACAAAAGTCAACGTCCAATCTTTTTGGTGACCGTTTGTATTTCCCAAGGTCCTAGAAAATCGAGACCTATCCCATTCAATTCAGCGTCTTTTTTTGAGTCTGAAAAGGTGTTTTTTAATTTAAAAATAAAATATTTTTAAAAAATGTGAGAAAAGCTAAACTTTGAACTATTTCAAAAATCTATAACTTCTTATTAAACAATTCTAGACTATTGATGTAACCTACCATTCGACTCAATATCATATAAATAAGAGGGTGGAAGGGTCAAAATAAAATAATAATATGTTTGTGAAAAAAGCTTCAAGTTTACTAAACTTTAACGCTTGTTTAAAACACTTTCTAAGGGTCATACAAAATCGAGACCTAGCCCATTCGATTCAGCGTCCTCTTCTGAGTCTGAAAACGTGTTTTTTAATTTAAAAAAAATATTTTTGAAAATTGTGAGAAAAGCTTAACTTTGAACTATTTCAAAAATCTATAACTTCTTATTGAAAAGTTGTAGACTATTGATGTAACCCACCATTCGACATAACCAGGGTTGACCTTTGCAGTCTTTTTGCTGACCTTTGAGCTTTATCAGTGTCACATGTACATATACATATACGTATATGTTATATTATGCATATAAATAGATAAATACAAACACCAAAATTATCCTCACTTATAATGTTAAGTAAGGATTACTGAAAAAACATTAGTTTAATACAAATCCTCCTCACTTATAATGTTTTGTAAGGATTACTGAAAAGACATAAGTTTAATAAAACACTAAAAGTCATCCTCACTTATAATGTTAAGTAAAGATTACTGAAAAGACATTAGTTTACTTACAAATCCTCCTCATTTTATAATGTTAAGTAAGGGTTACTGAAAAGACGAAGTTTAATTACTTTCCTCACCAGAAAGTTGACTCTACTAGATTTCATCTAGTAGAGTCAACAAATTAAGCCGAAATGAGTAAAGAGTACTCTTTCTTTTAAGTAAGGTCTACCATTACATGAAATCAGATTTTACAGTGTGGGGTCATAGGATGTTTCGGGTCTCGCAACATACACCCTCGCCCAGGTGATCCAGCCAGGGTTGATGAAGCCCCGACTTACGTCCCAGGTAGCTACCCACGGTCAGTCCTAAATAGGGAAAGACAGGGCCACTTAATACACTTGTCCGAAACTACTCTGCCAGGAATGGGGGAGAGGAGATACTCTGGCACGTGGAGGGACTAGGCTCTGTGGATGGCCTCGTGGCCGGGCTCCTCCTCCGTCTCACCAGGTCCAGGACCTGTGCGTTGCACCAGACTACCCCGCTCCAAACATTTAATTCTGGTGTGATGGTGTCTTGGCCTGTGGTGGTACTGCAGCCTCCCTTAGCGATTGCTTGAATGGCCCTCCTAAAGGCCTCACCGTGGATTTGTTGGGCTTATTCCTCACGGAAGACACAGACTGGGGCGCCAAACCAAACTTCTCCCGGATGCCATCTACTCTCTGGTGGTCACCAATCTATTCCTGGTTGTCAGGTAGTCAATAAATTCCTATGAGCCACTATAAATAGAATAACTATAACGAAAAAACATCACATGGATGCACCTGGGACGTATCAGTGTTGTTACAGAGGTATCCTCTGTACGGGCGCACCTCCTAAATATCCATACATGGATGATAAACGAAACGGCTATGCTCTAGGGTCGTCCTTATATGGCGAACGTGTAGGATGACAATGACACCTACCAGTTTATAAGGTTGAGTTGAGGCAGGATAGATCAGATCAGATATATTCCGGTTCAGTAACTAATAAGTATAACTAACTAAGAAAGAGTGAAGGCCTTACAAACCATTTACTCTTCTACCTGATCTCATCCTACCGGCCTGAATTACTAGGGCCCCACGGGAGGTATCGTTCTAATCGACGACGCTCAGGGCAACCTGCTACCAGCAATCTAACTACAAGAACTATCCTTATAATTAGTTCATCCTAACAGTGTTGTAACCTGTGGTCATATACATCTTCCTGCCTTGTACAAATAGTATATAAACATTTGATTTGGTTGCACCTTTGTTTCGGCGCCATTGAAAGCATGTTCGAGCATTGCAGCACCGTGCAATTCCCCAGGTCCCCTGTACGAATGGAATGTCCCTTGTCAGTGTAAAACCCCATTAGAGCTCACTCCTCTTTGCAATGGCGAGTTGATCCAAATTGAGACTGGTGACTGTTGTGGTTTCTTTATTATTATTGTT
Organism: Gymnoscopelus microlampas; assembly: GCF_963454915.1. Taxonomy (NCBI): domain Eukaryota; kingdom Metazoa; phylum Chordata; class Actinopteri; order Myctophiformes; family Myctophidae; genus Gymnoscopelus; species Gymnoscopelus microlampas. The sequence goes on along the minus strand of NC_139950.1, from coordinate 3,314,121 downwards.
TATTTTACTATTATTTTTTTATGACACTGTCCTGCCTGTATGTTAATTTCTTTTTTTGGTGTGTACTGTACTGTGGGTGGGGGTGGGGGGCTGTAGTGTGTCAAGTTGAAGCCTACAGAGCGTGCTTGATATCACTTAAATTTTTTTGTTTTATATTCTTTTTTCTTTTGTCCAATAAGTACCTATAACATTATGCATAAAACTACACAGCGTTACTGCAGAGTTTAAGACTGGTTTTATAGTTCCCAGATTGTAAAGTGTAGCGTGCACTTTTACCAATGTGCACTGTTTGTTAAATGGTTTGAGCGATCTGAAACATGGTCTTTATCTGTGATGTCAGATTGTTGAATTAAATTAATGTACTGGGGGTGGGAATGAAACTGTAGTGTGCATGTGACCAGTTGAACCCTAACACCCAAACTTCTATTTTTTGTTTTATATCACTTTTTATTTTTATCTCATCTGAAAGTAACATGCATGCACAGCGTTGCCGAGTTTTGTTAAGATGTGATAATGAAATGTTTTATAGTTCCCAGATTTTAAAGTGTAGCTTGCACTTTTACCAAAGCCAATGTGCACTTTGTTAAATGGTTGGTTTGATCTAAAACATGTTTGTTTGATCTGAAACATGTTATTTCTATGTGATGAAGTCGCATTAGATTGACAGTTGAATTAAATAAAACAATTCTTAAATTGAGAAGCTGTTCCAACTGGTCTTACTCTTAAAATAAGGAAAATAATCTTGTGCCTCCGCTGGGATATGATGCAAACCACTGTTGTAGCTTGTTACTGGTTAAGTATTGCTCAAAAATGGATTAAATTCCCTATTAAGAAAATGCAAGTTACATTTCCCTAAAATGAGAAAATAAAATCTTGTTTGAAACATGTTTGACAAGCAAAAATGTTCTTTGACAAGCACATTTTTTCTTTTTGGACAAAATATAAGACTAATATGCTAGGATCGAGGATTTTTTTACTTTCTTAAAATCCAATTTTTGCAGTGTGTAGCGTACAATTGCATGCTATAAACACAATATAACAAGCGTTGTTCTTTCACCACACCAAGTTCTATTGTTCTGAAGGAATTTGCAGCAATCATGTGCAAATGAAGTTTCTATACAGACTTAATTGGTTTATCTCAATTACTCTGTTTGAATAACAATAAAGAGAGATACTCGTTCACATGAATAGAGTTGTTTTACATGCAAATGACAGCAGGGTATTCAGAATGCACACCAGTGACCTTTATAGACAAAAATAGGACGTTATGGACATTATAGAAGTTATAGACTTAAAACGTTACGTTTTATTTTTCAAAGAGGCAGTTTGAGGTTAACTGTTAATGTACTGTCATCATATCATATTCTCAGTAGCCTACCACCACCACCAGGGTTTAGAACCCAGACAAAGTTTGTTTGATACTTAAATGCAAACAGCACGACTCAACTCAGATTGTGCCTCATAGACTGAAGCATGTCATTATGTACCGTGGCAAATAACTTAAACATCGTATTTGGCCAGCTGTTGTATCGTGTCCTCATGTGTTCACCACCACACTGTGTTTAACACGTTTAATCCACAAACATTTTGTCCTGGTATTTCAAAGCAATTGGGGAGACTTTTCATGATCATCAGATATCAGTGATGTATTTCTACCTATATCTCCACCTAGTGGAATAACCACATCAGCCAGACCAACAGCATAACAATGGAGAGCTATAATGATAGGGTACGCATACATAAAAAAGATCCTAATCAAATGATAATACACATGAATATTCACACTGGTGATAAACCCTATGGTTGTGACCAGTGTGGGAAACACTTCACTCAATTGTCCAACCTTAAAAGACACCAGAGGATTCATACAGGAGAAAAACCATACCACTGTGACCAATGTGGGAGCAAATTTAAGACCAACGCTGAGTTAATGATACACCAGAGAATTCACACTGGTGAGAAACCATATCAGTGTGAACAATGTGGGACCAACTTTGCTCAATTGACACACCTTAAAACACACCAGAAGATTCATACTGGAGAAAAAACATACCACTGTGACCAGTGTGCGAGCAAGTTTAAGACCAACGTTGAGTTAATACAACACCAGAGAATTCACACTGGTGAGAAACCCTATGGTTGTGACCAGTGTGGGAAACACTTCGCTCATTTGTCCAACTTAAAAAAACACCAGAGGATTCACACTGGAGAAAAACCATACCACTGTGACCAATGTGGAAAGGCTTTCAGTCAGTCCCATCACTTACACAATCACAAGCTTGTGCATACAGGATTTAAACCCTTTCCTTGCAGTCAATGTGGAAAGGGTTTTTCCTCTTCAAGAAATCAAAAATATCATGAGCACACACATGTGTAAGGAAAACCCTATCAACGTGAACGGTATGACAAGACGCCAGTGGAAAGAAATGTCATGTGTCATAGATATGTAAACTGGCCACCCAGTCTTTTAACGTTGTAATGCATGTCCGTCTGGCCTTGTGGAGATATGTGCTCTATTTTGAGACTAGTTCTAGTTGTTTAGTAAGCCTGCTAAACTGTTTACACTGTTTACAAATGTATATGATCATGTGCATTAAAGATGAACAATAGGCTCATGATAAGTGAGCCTCAGGTCCAGGAAAGTGTGGTCCTTTTGATTCATAGACCGGACTATTTTCAGTTGGCATATTTTTATGGATTTTACTGGTCACTTTTACCTATTTTGAAGTATTTGTATACTTTTTTTTGCTCTATTTTTGTTTTCCAAAATGTGTTTGCTTGAATTCAATAAACGCTCTATTGAGACACATTCTTAGTTGTTATTAATATTGTGTTGAAGGTCAAGTTATCCAGACTGCTGCAGCAAGCCTGGTCTTAAGCATCACTAAATTGTCATGTTTTCCCTCTTTTGTCTTCCTTTCACTAGCCTCTGGGTACTGTCTGTGCCAAGAATGGGGAAGTCAAGGAATATCACCCATTAGAATACCACTTCAGTAATGATTTGGCTGGGAAAGAAGAAAGATGCATGATATCACATGGATAAATCTAGGTCTATTTGATAATATAATGCACTTGAATACTCTAGGACACCTTTGTACTTTAAACTTTACATTAAAGAATCATATTTATTAGGAGGCGTTGATCAAGTGACCATAATATCACCAGCAAATATGCGTACCCTGTTAACAGGGACACAATACACATTGTGTCTGAATGCCTTTTACTGCTACTTGTGGTGATGTATTGTGCATGTTTGGCTGATGTGGAAGTAGTAGTCACAATGTGATTCTGGTTGCAACCAGACATCAGCAAAACATCTATAGCAACAGGGTTATAGGAGTACTTTATAAATGGGGACTAGTCAAGTCCCCATAGAAACCTAATTTGCACATGAAAGACCAATTGGAAAACCATAACGGATCTTGTAACGTTAGACCATATCATATTTTTGGTCAGATTAAATTAGATGCTGTATTTTACAATCACATGCTTGTTTCTTCTCCAAACCAGGTTCTATAAATGTGGTATATATTGTATATACAGTTTAAGGGGTAAATTCAATATGAAGACTGTTCCAGTAATGTGAGGCTCAAACAGAGAAGGCTCTTTGTGCAAATTGGCTCTGTCTGTATTGTACAACACAGTCTTTTCTGGTGGTTGTCCTTGATACTACGCTGCACTTCCTAGCTATAACTATCTATCTATCTATCTATCTATCTATCTATATCTCTTTTGCGTTCCTCTCACTGGCTTCTTTTTACTGTCTTTACCAAGTAGAACACACTGGTGATGGTTACTGTCTTTACCAAGTGGAAAACACTGGTGTTTTGTGGTTTATAGGAGTACTTTCAGTCAAGCATAATAAGATCCTTTAATGTTAGAACCCATAACATTGTTGTCAGACATAATGAGCAAAACAGATCAGTCAATATGAACATGCAGCCCTCTCACAAAACCTTCACAACAAAGAGACACTTCTATACTGCATGATATCAACTGGATAAATCTGGTTCTGTTTGAAGAAATGCATGAAGCACATGTACGGAAGAGCTTTTTAACCTTGTAAAGTCTTGACATGATGCAAACCTCCATTTAAAGTGCATTAAGTTTAGCTGTGTGCTTAAATAAGCCCATGTGCTCCACATCATTTAGAAAGATCTTGTCATGGATCAAGACCTGAGGCTCCTGAGTTTCAGTAGAAAGAAAGAAAGAAAAAAACACCAGGACAATGTTGAAAATCTTATCAACATTTTAGACTGGCCTCCTGACCTAGTGGAGATATGCGCTGTACCAATATACTTTTTCTAGTTGTTTAAAACGGTTTACACTCATGACATCTATATAAGCATGTTTACTATAGATGAACAACATAGGCTCATGATAAGTCCATGTGTTGGTTGTGGAAAAAGTCTTTTTTTAACTGACAATATCCACGATTAAATTAGCAGTGGTCTTTTAACTTTGTAGTGAATGTCCCTCAATGTCATGTTCCTCTGTACTATTTTGGATTTCATGAATACATTTTTTACTTACCTATTTTGAAGTATTTGCACACAGTTTTAAAGATGTTTTTGTTCAAAAATATGTTGTTACTTTTGTTTGCTTAAATTTAATAAACTTTCAATTGAGACGAATAATTGGTGGTTGTTGTAATTAATTAGGGCCAACTTACAAGATAATTGTAAAATGCATGATATAACCTGGATACATCTAGGTCTATTTGATTATATATATATATATATATATATATATATATATATATATATATATATATATATATATATATATATATATATATATATATATATATATATATATATATATATCGGCTACTTTAAACTTTACATCAAAGTATCATGATAATTAGGAGGTGTTGATGAAATTACTGTAATGTCAACAGCACATTTTGATATACAATCTACGTTAAATTATGGTGTCTTACTTTAGTTTAAGCCAAATACTGTACAAGTACAGGCTGTTGGAGGCTGAGCTGGACTGTTGAACATCATGTGACATACACAAATGTATAGTCACATTTTTGTTTTATTATGTATGTGTTCCTTGCATTTTTAAGAGCCTTATTGTGTAATGGAATAAGCAGGGAACTTATATTTTAGGAACAGACCTATCCCACTTTTCGCCACAAGGTGGCACATCTGCCTGTGAGAGACAGGTAGTTTTAGGTGGTCAGGTGACCAGTCTTTCTTCAGATAAACAAGGAAGAGAGAAAAGACCAAACTGACTCTGTTTCCCGTTTGTCCCTGTTTATTCAGGTAAATGAAGTATTAGAACATTAAACATGTTCAATATGAGCACTTTGTAATGTAAAACAAAGCTTGTCTTGGTTTTATACCAGAAAGGTAGTGGTTTTGTAGTAGTTTGTTGTGTGTAATGAAATGTGGGTCTAAGCAGTCAGATTCATGGCAGCCATTACTGCTGCTCACAAACATGTCCTGTAGTGTGTTTCACTATCTCCTGTTGTATTGTTTAATGTGTGATTGTACTTTAGTGTTAAAATCTCCTGTTATGTTTAATGTGTGATTGTACTTTAGTGTTAAAAGTGTTGTATTGTTTAATGTGTGATTGTACTTTAGTGTTAAAAGCTCCTGTTGTTTTGTTTAATGTGTGATTGTACTTTATTGTTAAACGCTCCTGTTGTATTGTTTAATGTGTGATTGTACTTTAGTGTTAAAAGCTCCTGTTGTTTTGTTTAATGTGTGATTGTACTTTATTGTTAAAAGCTCCTGTTGTATTGTTTAATGTGTGATTGTACTTTAGTGTTAAAAGCTCCTGTTGTATTGTTTAATGTGTGATTGTTCGTTAGTGTTAAAATATCCTGTTGTATTGTTTAATGTGTGATTGTACTTTTTGCATTGAGAAACGTTTATTTTCGTTTTGATACAGTTAATTAATCCTCTCCAGTAACGCCTTGCAATGTGTCCTTGTAGTGTGTCCATTGTGTTATGCCAATACAGTATTAACCTGTTGTCACAACAGAAGCATTGGAATAATGTGAATTCTTGGTTATCCATAGATAAGTTAATTAAAAATAATTCATTCTGGGCAGTAAACATAATATATTGGTAAAAGACAAAGAGAATAATCCAGTTTATTGAAGCTGTGAAACCAGTAAACACATGGGAATGTGAATGGAAAATATGTACATTGTGATGTGAATATGTGTAAGAAATAATAAATGATTGATAGTTTGTGAATGTGAGAATTTATATGATGCAGTAACACACACTCTTTAAAATAAAGAACGTTTAAAATATATATAATCTGTTCACTAAGCAACACCCCTGTGTTGTGTAACAATAACATTAATCAAATAGACTATGTCAGTAATGTCACTAGTGTTTCACACTAGTTAGTCTGATTCATTGTTGGGTGGACGTGAGACTTTGTCATTGATTGGTCTATAGCTTCACTATTCACATGTAATTCAGTCAGTAAAGTAGTGCATAATGATGACGGTTCATTGTCATTAAATATGAATAGTCTTTATTTGTCCCAGAGGGATGTTCTATTGCAAGTCTGTTCAACAACACATGAAATAATACAAACACAACATAACGATGTATTCAGTGGAAATATTTGCTCAATATCTTAAAGAGAACCAGTGTGTGTGTGTGTTTAGGGGAAAGACTTGCTATGAATCACATGTCTTATGCATTATAAACAAACTTATAATGTACTATACTTTGCTTTTAGCACATTAAAGTTATAAGAACTTTAATATAAGAATGAGTTATAACAATTAATGCTCATAAAGGTTTATAAAAATAATCATAACACATTATAAAGCATTCTACAATGACTTATAGGTCAACTATTATAATTGTTGTCTCTATAAAGCAACAAATGCAAAAGCATCCTCCATGACCTCAAACTGACCTGAGACTGATGTCCGTGAAGCGCACACAGCCACTCACAGAGTCTCACAGGCACGCCCATACCCCCCCCAACACACACACACACACACACACACACACACACACACACACACACACACACACACACACACACACACACACACACACACACACACACACACATCAATTAAAGTAATGATCTTATGAAAAAAACTGATATTGAGGTGTGAGGTGTTTGGAAGCTGCAGTGAAATTGTCATGCTGTACATTTGACTTTTTTTTACGCATTAGTCATATTATATAATAGTTATTCAATGATATATTCTGAATATTCCATTATTGTTGATCACATTAATACAAAATGTTTACTTTTTTAAAGCAGGTCTTATTTAAAAAAAAGGTTGTCTAGCCATTTACAAATACAAAAATACAGACAGTATTTTGAATTGAATCATTATTTTCAAATGGTTCATTGGCTCTTATTAAACAAAAATAGCCTATTTTTTAACTCTCATACCAAATTACTTCCAGGCCACAACTGTAATCCCAATAATGAAAGTCAATAACTAAAGTTGGCATTCTTCTTAATAATAAACAGGATGAAAAACAAAGCCAAATGACAGCTGTGTACGTAAACGCGACAAGTGTGCATGCCGTACACGACTGGTTGCATGGTTGTGGCCCTCATGAAGTCACCTTTTGTTCAATACACCATTACCACAATTTTAAAGCGGTGTCCTATATGATGGAATTTCAGATCCAAGCATACATCTGTTGCTACTGTACATTGTAATATCATTTATTTAGCTGAAACTATTGTCAAAATAACTGTTTTTCCTTTTTCCTTTTTTTTGGTCACAAAAACAGACAAGTACTCTGGCGGAAATCATCACAAGCGTAAATAAAATTGCGCTCACAAAGGACAGAGAAGAAAGCTATTATCCTGAAGAAGGATTTTGGGGGGCAGTCTGCAAAGACCTCAAAGTTCCAAACTCCCTCGCTGATCGCAAAAAGCTCAAGAATGCTTATGAAACGGTAATTAATATGTTTTATTATTTTTCTTTCTTTCTTTCTTTCTTTCTGTCTTTCTGTCTTTCTTTCTTTCTTTCTTTCTTTCTTTCTTTCTTACTATGCTTGCTTTTGTGCTATTTACGCACGGGTAAATAACAAAGTATAGACTTGTTGTTTTTCAGGAAAAACATGCTCCGTTCACTTTTAAAACATTTAAAGGTAAAGCACAGTGTACTCCGCGTCACATTATATTTGTCTATTGTGGAGCACTGGGAAAGACATCTAATTATTTGTCAATATTTTATATTGTGATAGCTCAGAATTACAATAAATAATAATAATTGCCACAGATTCATGAAGTAGTGCATGTAGTTACTCAACTTTACATCTAAAGTCAAATTTCGAATTTCCACTAATTTTTATTTCATTCTTCATCTTATCATTTTCATTATGGGGCATTCATACATTCATTAAAAATAATAATTGATTGAAAGGAGTAGTCACTCAAAAACAAACTTAATTTCGTTAAATTACACACTCCATGAATTTTTTGTTTTTGTTAAATTCATAAGTCAATCATTTCAGGACCAGCCTTTTGTGTCTTTCCGGTATGAGACTCAAAGGAGACTCTTGAGTCTCCTACCAGTAACATTAGCATATTTCCGCCGGTCATGAAAATATCATTTAAAAAAAATATTATTTCATTATCATAATTATTTTTTGGGTGAACTACTCCTTTAAGGCATTTAAAAGTTCTGTGTCTGTTTCATTAATTACTTGAGGATGTCACTGTTATTGTCTCCGCCAGGCCGAAAGGCATGGCCGATACAATGTTTTGCACCCTGTCCGTCCATCTGTGTGTCCGTGTGCACTTTGCACGCACACTCCCTAGAGGCCAAAGATAAAACTTTGCCCTCCATTTTACAAATCTGCTTTTTAGAGGGCCACCAGGAGGCCAACTTTTGAATAACACATATTTGGATATTACATCACGCAAATCAATATACAATAGCTATATAGTCATGTGATTCAGATGGATCTGTCCGATATTTCACATTCCATCCTAATTGGCTAACATTGGCTTCAAAAGTTTGCATGATTGGTCCATTTTGAACACAATGCCTCAAATCATGAACGCAGCTTGCAATTTCTGTTAACTTTCCCACGTATATTCCCACTAGGCCGAGGAAGAAATGCCAACCTTTTCAAATTGGCCTGGTATAGCGTTACCAGCAGGTCTAATTTATCAAAACATGCACATTTTTGTATCATAATGCCACAAATCATGAATGCAGTGTTAGATTGCCGTGAAAGGCCTAAGAAGAAATGGTAAATGCTTGAATAAGGACCACCTTTTCTAGTTGTTGTTAATTTCATCCTTATTTGTGTGACAATGAGTCTCTCTACTCAATTATCCACATTTAACATCGTAATAACAATTTTCTACATTACTAATCTTCCCCATGTGCTGCTTCCGCAGGGTGTACAGGCCCAGGAGCATCTGCCCCAGCAGAATGTGTCTCCAGTCAGAGGCGGGCAGCAGTCTGCGTCCCTTCAGTCTGACCGGAACACCAGCCCTGAGCCCCAGAGCACCACAGCATCGTCGTCTGCTGGAGCAGACACAGTGGTCCCTCCCCCCAGAGTGAGTACAGCAGGCCAGCACAGGAATGGCATCATCAAAGCCAGGGCCTCTGTTTCATTAATAGCTGCGTTAAAATAGCAGTGTTAACTATAGGGTTGAGTGAAATGGAAAGTAAGTGTCAGTATTTTTAAGATTATTTAAAAATCTTTCTAATACAACTGCCAGCAGTCATATGATTTCTGAAATTGATGAATACAAAAATATGCTATTTGATATGTTGAAATTACAGAGTGAAGAGGATCCTGGTGGAAAGGAGGATTCAACTGAAGGCGAGACTCTGAGTGCAGTCGAGCTTTCGGATGTACAGGAGCCTGACAGTACACAGGATGAAAAGAGTGAAGTAAGTTGTTCTGGACTGTTGGGTTCATTAATAGCTTTGCCATTGAGCATCGATCAGTGTTACCGGGTTTAGTTATATGGAAAGTAAGTGTTATTATTTTCAGGATTTTTTATAAATATTTCAAATAAAACTGCCAGCAGTCATATGGATTTTTAAATTGATGAATACAAAAATATGATGTTCGATATGTTGAAATTACAGAGTGAAGAGGATCCTGGTGGAAAGGAGGATTCAACTGAAGACTCTCTGAGTGCAGTCGAGCTTTCGGATGTACAGGAGCCTGACAGTACACAGGATGAAAAGAGTGAAGTAAGTTGTTCTGGACTGTTGGGTTCATTAATAGCTTTGCCAGTGAGCATTGAGCAGTGTTACAGGGTTTAGTTATATGGAAAGTAAGTGTTATTATTTTTAGGATTTTTTTATAAATATTTCAAATAAAACTGCCAGCAGTCATATGGATTTTGAAATTGATGAATACAAAAATATGCTATTCGATATGTTGAAATTACAGAGTGAAGAGGATCCTGGTGGAAAGGAGGATTCAACTGAAGACTCTCTTAGCGGTTTCTCACTATGGTTCCGCGTGCGCACTCCAGACCGCTCCGTTTCCGAGTGCGCTTGGCTGGCCCACATTCACACTGGCCAAGTCTCTAACGCGCTCGAATACACTTGCATATATACCCCCGATCCTATAGGTGGCGGCATGCACATAGTTGTTCGCCAGTGGACACAGACGTCATCAACTATGCGACAATGTTTGTGCAGGTCGCGCATAAATATAGGGTTGCCACTGGGGAGAGAGTCAGGAGCGCACTGAACGCACAGCGACACCAGCGCACAGAAGTCAAGGCACAGACTGCTGTGTTGTTGGCGCGCGTGTTGTTGACAGACAACGGATGCACGCTTATGAGAAACAACACAAATAAAACCTGGTGAAACACTTGTGTGCATTTGCGCAAGATGAGGATACAGGAAACATTCAGTCTAAATGTCCAGTTTGCTAACCTTCACAACTATTACTACTTTTGTATTTTAAACCTTACATTTCTCTAAATATTATAAACTTTCACGACAGCTTAAGTACAAAAATATATAATTTATGAAAAGGCAACTAGCCTATACAGTGAAGTCGGACTGAATGACTGAAACCTTGTATTGTGAATTGTACTTCCATGTACTGTTTCTCATGTCTTACTAAATAAAGTAACGTCTTTTCTTTTTTTACTGTCTTTGTGTGGGGATTATCTGGCACATGTATGTATCTGTTATGAAAGAGAAATTGCATCATGAGTGAAACGGCTATAGTCCATGGGAAACCATAAACCTACGTAGGCCTACATCTAAATGAGATATATTTACTTACAAATTTCAAATTACAAAGCCTTATGAGCTATATATTTCTGGGATGCATAGTAGCTGAAACTCCACAAGATATCCACAAGATATACTATTATATATATATATATATATATATATATATATATATATATATATATTGTTGCTGTCATTATATGGCCATGACACGGCCTCTCTTTCTATCTCGCGCTCTCATTCCATTTCTGTATGTAATGTTTTATATAAATAAATAAATAAGTTTTATATATAAATATTGCGGGTTTTAGCGCATCATCCCGCGGGTTCATTTGGTCATTTAATGATAAAACTAACCCGCGGGATGATGCGGTACTAAATCTTTCATCATCCCGCGGGTTCATTTTATAATTTAATGATGAAATTAACCCGCGGGATCCGGCCATGGTTGAACCCCTGTGGATTGATCTGCGACGTGTTTTTTTTGTCGAGTTTATATACCGTCACCTATTACAAATAGCGGGCCACTTCCGTCAAACGATACGCTTGCTTTCACATTGCAGTGTACCGTCCCCGAGGACGCAAGAATCGCACCCGAGACTACCTCCCGAGGTGGTTTCGGGTACGGAACGGCGATCCGTTTCGGGGAACGATGCGCAACATTCACACTAGCGCGAAACCTGCCAAGCGTTCTCGAGTGCGCACCCAGGACCGTAGTGTGAAACCGCTATCTGAGTGCAGTCGAGCTTTCGGATGTACAGGAGCCTGACAGTACACAGGATGAAAAGAGTGAAGTAAGTTGTTCTGGACTGTTGGGTTCATTAATAGCTTTTCCATTGAGCATTGATCAGTGTTACCGGGTTTAGTTATATGGAAAGTAAGTGTTATTATTTTTAGGATTTTTTATAAATATTTCAAATAAAACTGCCAGCAGTCATATGGATTTTTGAATTGATGAATACAAAAATATGATACGATATGTTGAAATTACAGAGTGAAGAGGATCCTGGTGGAAAGGAGGATTCAACTGAAGGCGAGACTCTGAGTGCAGTCGAGCTTTCGGATGTACAGGAGCCTGACAGTACACAGGATGAAAAGAGTGAAGTAAGTTGTTCTGTACTGTTGGGTTCATTAATAGCTTTTCCATTGAGCATTGATCAGTGTTACCGGGTTTAGTTATATAATGTGGCAGTTCACCCTGCCACTGACACTGCATAACCACGTCAACACTACACAATACACCATTTACACAATAGCCAGGTAGCATACAGGATAGTTTGGTGGGTGCACACACTAAACTCCATTTAACAGCTTTTAGTATGTTTCCTGTATTGTATTGTTTTCACTTATGATCTAAATGATTTCACACAACACAGGGTTAAAGGGTAAAATTGTTCTTTATTTTTAAGTTGCAGGGAATGTTCTTTTGGCAAATGTTTGACTGTTCTTTTCTTTCTCTTACCACAGTGCTTCCTGGTTCTGGGCAGTGACGAAGGACCCGAGTGTAGCTGCAGGCAGCCTTTTATAGTGCCTGTCTGTTTGTAGTGAGCATGCTCAGTCCATACCTGCTGTACCATACCAACTGGGGGTTTGAGTAAAATGTGGTATTCTAATTGTTTTATGGATTATTAGTACTGTGGGAAATGTGCTAATGTGAGGACACTTTAAACGTGTTAAATTGTGAAGTATAATGTCTTTAGACATGGAGGAAATAACTGGTTGTGTAAATTGTTTGAATCAATTTAGGATTGGTATGGTCCAGTGGGAGGGGCTTAGCCTTTAAAGAAGGGTGCCTACCACTGCCCAGGCAGTCAGTGAAGGGCTGCAGTAGGGAGCAGACCTATAGCCAATCTGGCCAGTATTGTGTTTTCTGTTTGTTTGCATTCCCTGGGACTTCTTTTTCTAAAAAAAGGTGAATAAAAAACCACTTGTTGCATCTAAGGACTGCGTTGCTTCCAGTGTTTCCGCCATATTCTACCCACACTGGGACAAAGTGTGACATATGGAAAGTAAGTGTTATTATTTTTAGGATTTTTTATAAATATTTCAAATAAAACTGCCAGCAGTCATATGGATTTTTAAATTGATGAATACAAAAATATGATATTGTCACCTTATTAAACTAATGGCCTAAGTCATTTTTTGAGGAAATTATATTTTTGCCTAAGTCAGGTCCTCATGACATAGTCCATGGGCCAGACGAGAAGTCAGGGACACGTAAGGTGGCAAAATCTCTTTGGCACCATTTTGTTTGTAGGGTCCATATAAGTACTTTGAAACATGATAACCTTTTCAAATGAGTAGCTTTAATACTTTTTTAGGACATTCATGTTTTTGCCATTATCTCCCCACATTCATTATCTGCACAGTAGTTCTGTACCTGGCCTATAGAACCGTTCGCAATTTGGTGTTAGGAGAATTTCTCACTTCAACTGAGTCAATGGGTACCTAGACATGAAAAATCACAGAGGTGCTCATCCGCCATAGTGCCACAAATGGCGTAATGGCCAAATGGCCGCCATCGGCTATGATGAAAATCCAAGACCTTGGCCATAGCTTGGCCATTGTTAGGACTACAAACGGGTGTAATAAGACTAATTAAACTAATTCTGGCATTTATAATTCCTTTCTGATATTGTTTTGACCATTACGGAGCATCTTGTCATTGAAATATGTAAGTCAATGCAATTTTTCAATAACTCAATTACTCAATAATCTTCTTTCATTGTATTTTTTTTCAATAATGATTTGTTTTATTTATAACAAAAGACATACACATGAGATATATAACAATTATAAATATTTTATTATTTTAATTGGGTGTTGAAATGAGCAAATAAGAGTGATTTAGACCTACAAAATGATATACAAATAAAATCGTAACTCAAAATCAAATAACAATTCCTCTCAAAGTGCACCATATATGTGCATGCTGGTTAGTGTGATGGACTTTTACAGGATGGATTTTAAAATTTTCCACGGCAGAATATGATGCATGGAACTCCAGCAGCACGGCACCCACATCGGCGAGTGTCACACTTGCCTGAATACTTGCATGCTGTGAGCAGACTTGGTGGTAAGGCCTTCAGACACTTAGATGGCAGGAGTGTACCAAAGTGCTCCTCCCATCCATGTTCCATTGGTGCTAGTCTTGCCTGAGGTTCCTTGGCTGTCGCAACAGTTCGCAAGCCTTATGCACCAGAAAGGCACCTTGGATGTGGCCTCTGATCACACTACTTGTGGGAGGGAGAGCATCCATTCCAGCACTGGCACTGGTATAGTTTTCTACCCTGAGGTCATCAAATGTCTTGCTGTTGTACTTGAACGCTGTGTCTTGTTCAGTCAAGGTGTCTGCCTCTCCAAAGATTGTCAGATATTGCACTGGGTCAGAAGTCATAGCTGCATGTTTGGTCCCCACCTTACTCATGCAGTCATCTCCAGTCAGGATATGTGCCTTGATCACTGTCTTGGCTAGTGGTGCTCCAAGATGAGAGACTGCTTGATGCAGTGGGAGGATGCGCCGCTTCTCACCAGTGCCATACTGCTGCCAGATCTCCTTCATCCTCAGTGCTTGGAAGTATATGGGGTGTAGTATAGCAGTAATGTGAAGGTGTGTGTGTCATTGGAGACAATTACAACTCTTGCACTGTTTCACATGAACAGCCCACTCCACATGCACCACCATGGGGCGGCAGTGGCTCAGGGGTAAAGTGGCTGGGTAGAGTGAACTGGAAACCGCAAGGTTCCTAGTTCGATCCCGGGCTCCCCCAGAGTTAGTGTCGAAGTGTCCTTGAGCAAGACATTGAACCCCTAATTGCTCTGAGCAGGTTGGTGCCTTGCATGGTTTCCTCTGCCATCAGTGTGTGAATGTGTGTGTGTGAATGGGTGAATGTAATGTACAATCTATGTAAAGCGCTTTGGATAAAAACTCTATATAAATGCACCATTTAGCATTTACTACCAGCCTGTCAGCCTCAGCACCAATGGCTGTCCTGGAACTTATGGCCTGCAAGTGTGTACGGACCTGCAAGCTTCCAGACTGTTCCTGCCTTGCCAACAAATTAAAGTGCACAGAAATGTGCAAGCTACAAAACTGCAGCAATCAGAAGGAAGAGGAGGAAGATGAAGTGGAACTGATTGATTATGATGATGATAATGATGCCGATGACGAATACTGAAGAATTGATATTGGTATGACAATTATGATGATGATGATGATCATTGATTAAAGTACCTCTCAAGCCTACTCCATAAACCGACTCTGTCACGGACCCTGTGGTCCACAGACTTGGACCTCCTCTCTGTCCCCAAGGCAAACAAGCAAACCATGTTCTGAACCTTGTTCTGAAGGCTCTGTCGGGGACAGAGTCTTCAGTGTGGCAGCCCCCACCCTGTGGAACTCTCTCCCAATAGGGATTGGTCATGCTCCTGCTCCATGCTCATGCAACACTGGACTCCTAAGACTGTGTGTCTTGAAAAGACACCTATTCTCTCAGGCTTATGGCAGTTGTTTGTTGTTTTGTTTGTTAGTTTGTCTGTTGGTTGTTCATTGTTTTTGAAAGGCGCTATATAAATTCAAGCTACTATTATTATTATTGTTTGTAATATTATTAAAGTGAATGAAAGAGAGAAATGTATTTTTTCCCCCTCTGTATCACGTGTTCTGTTCAAAAAAAGTGGCACGCTTTCTTCATTATTTGAATATATGGTTGGTGTCTTTGAAGACTGATAACTGTGACTAAGCTACCACTTGGGAAAGGCTATCATGAGCAAATATCATCTAGGGATATAGACCTATTCAAAATACAAAACTAGAATTTGCAAATGTTGCACTTGAGTGACCCCGATTAGTGAAAATGCTGTTCACATCGTATCACAACGTGAAGTGTTGTGAGCTTGTAGACATGCCATTTGCTGAATGTTTGCCCCAGAATAGGCATGCTAGGGTTCATGTGGTTAAATAAGTGAATGAAAGAGATTGAATAATGTTTTTTTCCCTCTGTATGACATGTTCTATTCAAAAAAGGTTAGGCGATTTTTTCATTCTTTGGATCTATGGTTGGTGTCTTTGAAGGCTGATAACTAGGGGGTCATGCCTATGTTCCCTCAGCCCTATGTTCCCTCAGCCCTATGTTCCCTCAATCCCTAACAAATTTATTTTATCCAAATTAGTCCCTATGTTCCCTCAGCCCTATGTTCCCTCAACCCTATGTTCCCTCATCCCAAATTAGACCCTATGTTCCCTCAGCCCTATGTTCCCTCATCCCAAATCATACCCTATGTTCCCTCAGCCCTATGTTCCCTCATCCCAAATTAGACCCTATCTTCCCTCATCCCTATGTTCCTTCAGCGTCACATATGGCCCTTCCATAATGTGCTGTTGGGGTCACCTGTTGGGTTCCCCCGGGCTCCCCAAGGCATCCCCCAAAGGTATAAGACTATATATAGATATATTATTAGTAAGTTATAAGTTGTAAGACTTCATAAAGTTTTCTTTACACCGATGATGATGGTGACCACAACATTAAATTGTGGCTACGTGGTGCAGCTCCGACGGCCCGCTGCTCCGAAAGCCCACCAGTCCGACAGCCGTCCCTGGGCGCGGAGGTGGACCGGGGACCCCCGGGGGTCCCTGGCTCCGGAGGCTTAACCCGACCAGTCTGTCGGTCGGGTCAGGCCTCTACAGCCAGGGACCCCTGGGGACCCCCGGGGAGGCCTCGACGGACACCCGGCTCTCCACGCGGTCCCGTGGACCCACTCTTAACACATCGGGTGCCAGTGTTTTTTCATAACAACTTACGTTGGGTGCCAGCATTCTCCCCATTGACTGCGCTTTACTGTTTAAATCTGTAGACTCCGCGATGAGCAAATCCACACGAAAAAAAGCATCGATTCATGTTGAGCCATGAGCCTGGCTACAGCCTGGAACCATAACATTACCCTTGCGAGTTACAACGGGGGGGGATCGCGCTTCGCGCATGACCGGTTTTCCCCACAGGAAACAGATTCGGAGATATAGGCGTTTCAAAGTAGGAAATAGACAGGAAGCGGATGTGAATTTTTGTTTTGTTTCCGGTGAGCGATCTGGCACTTCCTTCGCAGGATTACAATGGGTGCTCCCAGAGCTGCTCTAGCCCCGCCCGCGCGGGGAAAAACGGAAAAAACAAAAAGACCAAACTCACGGTTCAGACCGTGTTCGGCACCGAACCGCCACTATGTAAACACACGGTTCAGACCGTGTTTGGCACCCGATGTGTTAAGCAACCCTCAGCGGGCGTTAAGTGAAGTTACAGACCGTGGCCCAAGCACCGCGGGGACCTGGTGGTACAAACCAGAATAGTCGCCCCTGGGACTATTCTGAACTTAGCGCGTCGGGCCCGGCTCACCGGCCGGTCCCGCGTACCCACGATTAAGCACCCCTCGGCGGGCGATAAGTCGGGGGGGGTCCCGCGGCCTACAGACCGCAGGTACCTGGTGGTACAAGGGGTGCCGCAATAGTTATCACGCCCATTAGCAGGGTCTTGTTTCCTCGCTGAAGATTGTCTTCTTTCCTCTATGGTCTGAGCTGAGGTAGCTGGTAGGGACAGTGGGAATCTCGTTCGATTAACTCGGGTGCAGCCACTGCTGAGTTGCGGGACAACCGCGGCGCCGGGCACAACCCACATAGATACGTAGCTGCTCGCAGGTTCATGTCAAGTTCCCCCGCCCCCAACCCCATCAAGGTAACTTGCCTTGTGGGTCCACAATCGGGAACTTTGGTTTACTCAACTCCTGCGTGCGCCACCTATGTTGTCTACACCCATATCAGTTACTGTCCCGGCGTGGTCACTTGGCAGTGACTGCACGCCGAACTCAGACGAGTCTGCAGCGCCCTTTAAGACAAGCATATGCTACTGGCAGGATGAACCAGGTAGGCCTCCTGTTCCGCCACAGAGACAGCGCGCCCAGGTGAGGCGCGCACCGTGGGGTTGCCGGTCCGTGGAGACTGCCAAGGCCCCCCGTGAGAGGGGCGGCGGGAGCTCCCGGCGGCCAAGCTTCCCACGGCCAAGCTCCACAGGTACGTTCTAGAGCGAGTGGGCGTCCCGACCGGGAGACTTTTTCACAGGAGGGAGGCAGGGACGAGCGGGACGCCTCCTGGGCCACGGGGAGGGGACAGGGAGGTACGACGCGGAGATCCACAGACGGAGCCTCACGTCGGGCGAGGCTCCGTCGCCCTAGCTATCCTATGGCACCAGTCGGCCCTTGTCCGTAGCTTCCCCCTCTCCACCAGGGGAGAGCCAGGGCGACCTGAGGCTGCAACACTTCAGGCTGCAACCTCCAGGATCCATGGCCCTGCGAGGCACGGGGACGCCCCCGAATATGGTGCACCATGTCCGGCCATGGTCTCTAGCTACCCTATGGCACAAGTGGCCACTTTCCCCCCAATGCGAAATTTCACGCATGGGAGAGGCAGCGAGCCCTAAAGCTCCTGAGCCTTCCGGAGCTTTCTTCGGGTTTTTTGGCCACCGTTTGCCCGGGCAGCCACCCAGGGGCCCGGGGGGGGCGGGGGGTACCGACACGTGCGCACCGGGGGTGCGCACGTGTCGGTACCTCCGCCGGCCCCGAGCGACCCACGGACCGGGAGGTACGGGCCGTTTTAGCCCGAAAAAGCGCAGATCGACAAGCCGAAAAAAGTTGGAATTTTAGGCCGGGGGTCCTCCAGGGGGTCCCCGGGGACCTCTGGAGCCCATGCGGACACTTAGAAAAAAAATCTAAATTTTTCAAAGAACCATGATTTTGGGGGTCTTCGCCGCCCCGTCGCTACCCCAGGAACTGGAAGGTGCCTCTTCCTGGGCATGATCCCTAGCTATTTTATGGCACGAGTCGGCCCTTCTCCCTGGCTTCCCCCTTCCAGCAGGGGAGAGGCCAGGAGCCCTGGGCCTCCCGGCAGACTGCCGGGTTCACACTCGGTTGCTCTACCCGCTCCGGGAGCCACCGTCCCTGGGCGCGGAGGTGGGCCGGGGACTAGTGATGAGCGGGTCGGGTTTTTTCATGACCCGCCCCGCCCCGCCCCGCCCCGCCCCGCCCCGCGACGGAACCCAACCCGCCTCAACCCGCCCCGCGAACCCATATATAAATCTATGGCTCAACCCGCCCCGCGACCCGAGATGTTTTTTTAATTCTGTAAAATCATGGTTAGAAAATAATCCCCAAGTGTATTCAAACTGTTTTATTGTTATTATTCTTATTCTTATTAGGAATAAAGACAAAACAAGAGCATGTGATAATTTTATTTTTTTTTGCGTGTGAGAGCGGCTGACCCGCTCACCCACAGCCCGCATAATTGCCTCTGAAATTCTGTCGACCCGCTCATCACTACCGGGGACCATGGACTGGGGAGGGCGCCGCCTTGTGGACACGGCCGGTATTGCGCCCCGCGGCCACCACAGGCCTATCCAGGCTTGTGGATCTGCTCTTTTTCCACCCTTTTTGAGCCCGGATTTCGGCTTTCGGACCCGCGGGGCGTCGGAGCCGCGCCACGTAACCTTAAATTGTACGTGTTGAAAGCATGTTCTGGGGGTACGTATACGTGTACATTATGTCACAAGGAAAACTTGACCATGATGACCATGACCATGACTGACCATGATGCTGACCATGCTACTGACCATGATACTGACCATGATGCTGACCATGATGCTTGGGCAACATGATTGGTCAAACTTAATTGCTTTGACCTGGTCAGCTAAGACACATTAAACTATATGTATAGTTTCTCTCATCAATTCAAATTCAGACAGCTGTGAAACTGACTGATGTTAAATTATATTGATAATTTCTCATCAATTCAAATTCAAACAGCTTTGAAACCTATAGGTACCTATAACAACAGCTGCAAAGAATTACTGATCATTGCAGTGAACTATTGAACTTTTATCACAGCTAATAAAGTAAAATATTAATAATAATAATGATACATGTCTATACTAATATCGAGCTTTTGTAGATATCCAAAACAACTATATTACAAAAAAATGAGTTTAAAGGTATAATAAGCTATGGAAAACTTAGCTTATTATAAAAAATAAAAAAAATAGAGGGGGATTTAAATGAGTACAAACAAAGTTCTGATATACAGACATGAACATTACACAGTCAAATGAATACGGGTTGGACATATATGGCTGGGGGTCCTCCCCCAGAAACTTTTTAACACAGTAGATACTGTATTAAAAAGGGAGTTTAATACTTTTATCAGTCATAGGAAAATTATGGGTAAATTATTTTATTTTATCCATTACAACCCTAAACTTATAGAAATCGTTTTGATGACTGAAGCAAATAACCACTCCTGATATTGACATAATTCTGACATGATACTGACCACCATGATACTGACCATGATACTGACATAATACTGACATAATACTGACCATGATACTGACATGATACTGACCATGATACTGACATGATACTGACCATGATACTGACCATGATACTGACATGATACTGACATGATACTGACCATGATACTGACATGATACTGACATGATACTGACCATGATACTGACATGATACTGACATGATACTGACCATGATACTGACATGATACTGACAGACAGACAAGACAAAACATTAGAATATTACATGGGCTGATGGAACATAAGGCTGAAGGAACATAGGGCTGAGGGAACATAGGGTTGAGGGAACATAGGGCTGAGGGAACATAGGGTCTATTTTGGGATGAGGGAACATAGGGCTGAGGGAACATAGGGTCTAATTTGGGATGAGGGAACATAGGGCTGAGGGAACATAGGGATGAGGGAACATAGGGCTGAGGGAACATAGGGCTGAGGGAACATAGGGTTGAGGGAACTTGAGTACGCTCCCATAACTAGGACTAAGCTACTACTTAGGAAGGGTTATCATGTTGAAATATTATCTAGGGATATAGACCTTTTCAAAATACCAAACTAGAATTTGCCACCTTGAGTGTCCCTGATTAGTGAAAATTCTGACCTGGGCCCATGGACTAACACTGGCCACCTCTGGTAAAATCGCTCAACTCCTAATTGAAAAGGATCATGCTGTTCACTCCCCTTTTAGTATAATGGCCTAACTCCCTAGTGTGACTTAGGACAAAATAGGCCTTTTGTTTGGCCTAAGTCACATGTTTTTGTGACTTAAGCCAAATTATTTACTGATTTAGGCCATTTTGTAATTTGTTTTGCTTTTTATTTTGGCCTAAGTCAGATTTAATCCTATTTAAACCTATTTAAATCTCTTATGTTACATAACTGACAGACAGTGTTATTTCTATTTAAATAGTCATAATTTGTTATAAACATTTTGGGTGAAATGATTAAGATATATCATATAGTTTTGTTCTGGATCAGTTTTTTATTTTTCCTGAAAACCTTGAAAAAATGACTTAGGCCATTAGTTTAATAAGGTGACGATATTCGATATGTTGAAATTACAGAGTGAAGAGGATCCTGGTGGAAAGGAGGATTCGACTGAAGGCGAGACTCTGAGTGCAGTCGAGCTTTCGGATGTACAGGAGCCTGACAGTACACAGGATGAAAAGAGTGAAGTAAGTTGTTCTGGACTGTTGGGTTCATTAATAGCTTTGCCAGTGAGCATTGAGCAGTGTTACATGGTTTAGTTATATGGAAAGTAAGTGTTATTATTTTTAGGATTTTTTATAAATATTTCAAATAAAACTGCCAGCAGTCATATGGATTTTGAAATTGATGAATACAAAAATATGCTATTCGATATGTTGAAATTACAGAGTGAAGAGGATCCTGGTGGAAAGGAGGATTCAACTGAAGGCTCTCTGAGTGCAGTCGAGCTTTCGGATGTACAGGAGCCTGACAGTACACAGGATGAAAAGAGTGAAGTAAGTTGTTCTGTACTGTTGGGTTCATTAATAGCTTTGCCAGTGAGCATTGAGCAGTGTTACAGGGTTTAGTTATATGGAAAGTAAGTGTTATTATTTTTAGGATTTTTTATAAATATTTCAAATAAAACTGCCAGCAGTCATATGGATTTTTAAATTGATGAATACAAAAATATGATATTTGATACATTGAAATTAAAGAGTGGAGAGGAGGATTCGACTGAAGGCGATACTCAGAGTGGAGAGGAACAAGTCGAGCTTTCGGGTGTACAGGAGGTTGACAGTACACAGGATGAAGAGAGTGAAGTAAGTTGTCCAAATGTTCCTGTTAATTCACTGTTATTGGGTTTTGCAACCAAATAATTTACATACGATTTCACAAACTGCTTCTGCATCTCTAGAAGTAATTGAACTTGAACCAAAAATGCTCTTTTAACTGTCCATTACAGATGAATATTGAGATTGACTGGGCACAGGCAAAACATGTATTTGTTCTTGACTATAGCAAAATATGCTTAATGTACAGGCCTATACGTTACACATATATCCATAAGAACAAAAAAAAACACACCCAGTGTGAAGTGGGCGGTGTGTGGTCATCACAACATGACTCACTTTAAAAAAAGGTTAAATGACTTTTTTTAAAGTCCATACTGCTATTCATAGGGCTGCACATGTGTCATGTGTTTCGCTAGCCAATCACAGTCCTGAATTTGCAAAGTCAGCCAATCACATTAAAGTTAGTGGTGATGACACTAGCTGTAATGTGATTGGCTGACTTTGCAAAAGTATCGATTTGCATTAACAATGGAAGGGTTAGGGGGTATACAAATCTTTTGGTCGGTGTCCAAAACTCACTTATAGGGGGCGGCTACACCGCCCCAAAAATCACACCCAGTGTGAAGTGGGCGGTGTGTGGTCATCACAACATGACGCACTTAAAAAAAACATAAATGTGTTTTTTTTTTAAGTCCATACTGCTATTCATAGGGCTTGACATGTGTCATGTGTTTCGCTAGCCAATCACAGTCCTGAATTTGCAAAGTCAGCCAATCACATTACAGCTAGTGGTGATGACACTAGCTGTAATGTGATTGGCTGACTTTGCAAAAGTTACACCGCCCCAGAAAGTTAGCAATGAAGGGAGCTGAGACCCAGAAAAGGACAAATAAGTTGTCAGCCAATATAAATTGTGGTCCTTTGGACAATATGCAAAGGTTAATAGGTTAATGAACTTCAGGAATTCATTGAAAACATTGGCTGTGCACTCTGTCACACACATGCTCACATACACTCATTTGAAAGGTCCTGTTGTCATAACAGATACCAAATCATAAGAGTTCATCTTAAGAATGAACCCCGCGCACATGGCAATGGGCCCAATTGAAATGAGAATAATTTTCTTTGGAGCGAAATGTGTAACACATGGTCTGAGACAAGCATGTTTGGACATTTACATTTGTGGAGACCATATACTTATTAAATGTTGCATATACAAGTTTATATATACTTACTGATCTTATCCCCCCCCCCCCCAACTATTTGGGTTATAGAGTCCCTCTGTATCAGAGGTACATGCTGCCAGTAGTGAGTTTTCGGAGAAAGGGGCATTTTTCATATGGGATGCGCCAAAGAGTGGCTTCTTCTACATCGACAAAACGCGATGGCCGGAATTACGACAGCAACAAGAAAAAAAGACAATTTTTAGGTCTGGAGTGGACAAATGTTATGATGGATGGCATCGAAGCCATCCACCCTTTCTGCAGCTTCGGATTCGAAAGACATGCAGTGAAGACAAAGTTCTCGACAAGAGTGGGAAAGCTGTTCACCTGTAAAGGCTATTGCCGCATGGATGACTGTTCAGTCAAAGTTGCGGTGACAGTAGACGATGACTCAACCTTGAAGGCCAACGTTGTGTTCTCTGGTGGAAAAGTTTGCCACCATGCGGATGACCTAAAACAAAGGCCTGTGCGTGCCCATGCACGTACAGCCGTTGCAGAGGCACTGCATACCAAGCACCCCAGGGCTCATTATCTGGATAAGTTGCTAGATATCTCAGAGGAGGTCATGGACTCTGGGTGCAAAAGCTCCAACAAAGCTCCAACACCATCAGTTCTAAAGAATATATCTTGTTCTGTAAGGAGACGGGAAAGAGCCGATAATAATGAGATTCTAAGTCTGCAGAAAATGTTGCAGGCAAAGACCGGAGGTGACAGTGAAGTGCTGCAGAGAGTCCTGATGCACCCAAAAGGGGTGATGCTTTGGTCAAAGAAGACTCTGTCAGTCTTCTTTGACCGATGCAAGACTGACGTGGTCTATCTGGATGCAACGGGAAGCATCGTTCGGAAAGACCCCAATTCTCCGCCGTACTACGTGTACGAGCTGATAGTGAGAAATGCGACAAAAGGTGCATCCCCTCTACCCGTGGTGACGTTCCTAACGTGTGACCACACAACTGCGTCAGTCCTGTACTTTTTACAGTCCTTCCAGACAGATCTGGCAAAACTGCATGGCAATAAAACATTTAAAAGGCCTGCCATGATAATTTGCGATGGATCTATTGTCCTCCTTCAGGCGATTTCCAGGACATTTTGTAGGATAAGCCTCGAAGAACTCCAGCAGAGGTACTACAACATCATTACAGGACAATGTAAAGGCAAATTTGACCTCCCAATAATCCGTTGTCTGAGTCACATTGTTAAAAATACGAAGGACCTCTGCAAGAAAAGGTGAGATACAGTATGTTTGTGCTGAATGTATAAATGTATACTTTTAAAAAAAATAAATATAAGAAATAATTTAAACTTTTTCTTTTCCCCTATAGTGTCCCAAAGCACTACTACAGTCTGGCCATGCATGTCTTTGGCCTACTGGCAGAATGTGCCACACTGCCCGAGATGGACGAAACTGTTGACATTGCAACAGTTCTTTTGTCCAGTCCATGCACTGGTCCAAAAGTGCAAAAACACTTCAACAACCTCCAGCAACTCATGTCCAAAAAGGGAAGTAGTGAGATTGACAAAGGAGTTGTGGAGGAGGACTACGAGGTAATGTAAAAAAAAAAAACCTAACTATAGTCACAACCGATATACGAGTACCATGCAAAATATAATTGATCGTTTGTACTTTTTTTTTTTTAAATGTTAAAGTTTATTTAAAAAATGAAAGTCCATGTTTTAATCTACAACCTTTTCCGTTTCTGGAATAGAAATACAATTCAAGGCAGATATTTTAGACAGATTTATACCTGAGGCCGATTCTAAAAACACCTTCTAAATCCTAACATTTTTCGGAAGAACTTCACATTGTTATTGTTGCTGTCTCCAAATTTCAAGAATTTCTATTATTTTCTCAAATTCATGCACAACTTCGTCATACAAGACGGTCAAGCTTATAAGTAGTGAAAATAGCAGATCTAAAAGCTCACAACGTGTCAACACATTGTGAGCTTGTAGATCAGCTATTTTCACTATTTTTTTTTATTTTTATAATATAGCAATTACAAAACTTTTGGGAGATACAAGGTTATTACATCGCTAATTACACATGCTGTCCCGGATTGAAAGGTATAACAACATGTTGGCTTTCCAGGTCTACATGGGTTTAAGGTGGACGGTGGGGGTGTGATCTTGAAATATCCTAAATTATAGATGTTATAGATGATAGTAGAATCGGCTTTATTACTTGAGAAATGTTACTTAGCCTTCTTAGTTCATACTCAAATATTTAGCCTAGCCAAACTCGTCCTCTGGCTGTCTGATTCGCCTGACTGTGAAGAGCTTAAACCTTTGTTCTTCCTCTCTGGAGACACCATGCCACCTCTTCCCTCAGCCTGCCCGTCAACACTGGCGCCAGTCTGTCAGGTCAAAAATTTTGTTTCGACTGTATACGGCAGCAAATTATCAAAGTTGTTTTGCGCATTCTACTATATTTCCCAGGACTCAACATCTGCTGAGATGTATGTGTGATAACCTGCAGAAATGCAGACATAACTAATGATCTAAATATATACTCTTCAGAACGATGTTGGAAGCAAGCCTTTTGAGATGCATTTTGACAATGTAATTCGAAATGCTTCTCTTGAGCGGGAGGGGCCTCCAAATCCTTATCACTCCCCTACGTTCATCCCTGGACTGGCCAAAAACTTCCTTCCCAATGCTGCCCTTTGGTCTGGAATGATGCTTGGTATGATAATAACATGTATTTGTTCGCAATGAAATACACAGACATATAAATTATATCTATTTTTTATTTTAATAATTTGATTTTTTTATTGTTCATTTTTAGGTAACTTAGAAAGACATGGTGAAGTTGAAGCATACGACTATTTCCAGATTGCCTTTGAAAAGGTCCAAAACCTGCAAACACAGGTAAAATTATAACATAATTGATTCAATTTGTTGTGACACACACACACACACACACACACACTCCATGGTAATTGGCCTGAATACAAACACACAGCTTTACACAGACATACTCTATGAGTTACAGAGCTGCTGGTCGCAGCAAAAAAAAAAAAAAAAAAAAAAAAAAATATATATATATATATATATATATATATATATATATATATATATATATATATATATATATATATATATATATATGGATGCAGTGTCAATCTTTTTTTTATCTATAATATGTTGCAGAACTTCACCCAGGATAACCGGACACAGGGCATCATGGAGAAGAGCCAGTGGGACTTGAAACATATACGGTTCAGTAGGAGAAGGCTCACAAGGCTAGATGACTTTGTGCAGCAATATCAAAAAATGCACAATGCCCAGCTGCGTGAATACGGCGACACAGAGTGCACCAGGAAAAAGGTTGGTTGAAAAGTTATCTGTCTGTCAGTCAGTCTATATACAGAAGATTCAGTCAGTCTATACGTATAGTCAGTGAGTCAGTCAGTAAGTAGGTCTGTAGATGTAGTCAGTCATTCTATTAAATGAATCAGTCATACTCGCACAACCAACCAATCAGTCTATATACACACACAGTCATTCTATATACACACACAGTCCGTATATACACACACAGTCATTCTATATACACAGTCCGTTAATAGTTCTGTCTATACATTCATACACAGTCAGTCAGTCAGTCAGTCAGTCAGTCTGTCAAGTCAATTCACACAGAGAAACTAAATGAAAAAATACATAGATGTGGCCTACTTGATCAGATTTATTAACTTTAAATTAAACTTTTTAATATTCAAGAGCTACCGGGTTGACCAGGAACAGTGGAAAAAGACAAGTAAAAGCACACGGGGCACCTATGTTACACCACCCAAGAAGCCCTACCAATTCAAGAGTGCTGGAACGCAGGTGATTTGTTCATCTTTTCTGAATTTTGGCATCACCTTTTGTTTGAAACTCCTTTGATCAACCATTTGGCTTTTTGTGTACACAAATTAAGACTGTTCAAAATGTTGCATTACAGTCGAAAGACATCGATGAGACCCCTACAAAGGGAATAGCATCTCCAGGCATTACCAGTGTGATTGAAGACCTTCCTGGCACTGGGACCGTACCACAGGTTATTATTGTTGTAATGTCTGAACAATTATTGAAATCCAACTACAGACACATTAATATGCAGTTCTCATAATGAGTTTTTAAGTGGGAAACAAGGTTTCTGCCCGAAATCAACAATATGTACTGTAACAATCGGCCCTTTTCACTGAAAGGGGAATTATTAACTAAAAGGAAAAACAACGCGATCGGCAGGTTGCTAGTTGTGGTTACTTTATTTTTAAACCACTTAAATCACACAAATAATAATAGTCCTCAAAATGGTAAATAATAATAATACACTTCTTGGTTTTAACTACTATCCCTAGCTCTGTCCCTAACAAACAAAATAAATATACAAACAAATCAACAATCAGTAATTATTTCACAAGCCCCTCCCAAACAATTCCCAAGTCCTTTGCAACCCTCAAATGCAAGTTCAAAACGTTACTATAAACAAGGTTACATAATAAGGTGGAACGCAACCGCAGTCAGACGTTTACTCGCTTTACACAACAATAAACAGTCCCACGTTACGGCTCGAACGGCTCCTTCATTCCGCGGCCTCGAGAAAGTCTATTAAGTCCTTTGATCCACAAACGATCCGCAAACGGTCTTCCGCAATCGCGTTCCAAATCATAAAGTAATGTTCGGGGTACCCCTTAAGTTTGTAATCCACCGGAACAGAAAGTATGGATTTCTCTCACCCGCGGCTCCGTCGGAATCCTCTCGCCGACCGCCGGTTCACTCATAAATCCTGGCTGTCCACAGCGTCGCAACACGGCCGTTCCATCCGTCCTCCGCTGGGCTCGACAGCACGTAACTTTTGGCTGCAGTTTACACTTGTTAATTCTGCAACTTAACCATATAACACTGGCGCCTCGGAGCTCCTCTCTTCCACCCGTTCACACTAGTGCTCGGGCTGCCTGTTTGATCTCCCCTCCCCCCGTGTCACACCCTCTATTAGTAAAGTCGGGTGGCACAAATCATTCAATGACCCACTGATCAGACCCATTACCCCTCACGTGAATAGGAAATGTCCACATATATCTCAGTGTCCAACATGTCACATATCAATCAGATATAATAACGTGCATAAGTACATCAGATGTTACATATCAAACAGATATAATAACACCCATAGATCAAGCAGATACATATAATAAATATAATGTGCATTTGTCACAGTACAGTAATTCGCAATTCCTCCTAACGAAATTCATGATACCATAATCATGCCACAAAAATAATTAATATAAACTAAATATCATAATAAATTAATTGAATTAAATAAGAAATCTACCAAACTCATGCATATGTTATTTGGACCTTGATAGTGTAAAAAAAAAACATTCATGGACATGACAAAATGTAATAATATATAGTGAAAGATATAGGATGTATAGGTTATGCTATGCTACACATTACTCCTTTGGCTTTCTAATTTAAAAATATATATATAATTGCTTTGTAATTAATGTTGTAATGACTGAACAATTACTAAAAGCCCAGTACAGAAACATTAATATGCAGTTCTGATGACTTTTTTAATGTTGGTAATATAAAACATTGGAGATTATTCAACAACCAAAACTTCTCTCTCTCTCTCTCTCTCTCTCTCTCTCTCTCTCTCTCAGTGGACAGTTGATTTTAAAACCTAATTGTCTTTTAATTGTCTGTCTGTCTGTCTGTCTGTCTGTCTGTCTGTCTGTCTGTCTGTATGTCTGTCTTAGAAAGGGAAAGTGAGAAGAAGGCACTCCAACATCGAGGGACCACTTTGGCCGGATTACATGAGGGACAAGGTTAAACCATACAGAGTCGATAAACCATTAAAGATTATAAATAAACTACAAATTCTCCAGAGAGAGTTCTGGCTTACAGACGCTCATCTGGATCAAGCCAGTTATTTACTGGCAAGAGACAATTTGGAAATTGATGGCTTCCAGTCAGTGCTGCCATTTGCAGCAATTCCAAAAGGGGGTGTTGTTGGCACTCCTACTGGGAAATACATTTAATTTCTGAATGTGCGCAAGTCCCACTGGGTCACAGTTAGCAACATTTTTTGTGGAAAAGACCAAACGGCTATTTATGACAGCTTAGGTGGAGTACTGGACATAGGTACTAAACAGGCACTGTCCTGGCTGGTCAGGCCAAAGTCCTCCCGTTTTAATGTTCTGCAGCCAGCTGTGCAGTAGCAAAAGAATGGGAGTACTTGTGGGGTTTTTGCTGTGGCCTTTGCATACAGCTTATGCAAAGGAATGCAACCGGAGCTGTGCGAGTTCAATGAAGGCAAATTGAGGAGACAGCTCTATAGCTCATTCACAGGAAATAAAATACAATTTGGATTCAACCCAAGAAAACTCAAAAATGAAACAGTCAAAAGTGAGGATGTCAATGTGTACTGCATTTGCCGCACAGCACACAACCAAGAGTTAATGGTGCAATGCTTCAGCTGCAAGCAATGGTACCATTCCAAAAGAAGTCATTGGCAGTACACTGGTCTGGCATTGCAGTGTTTGCAAATAGTCTTCATTGAATTTGCACAGTTCTCTGTTTGCATTTGTGAAGCCCTGAATTGTACTAAGTGAGAGACCAACGATGGCCAGTCCTGTGCTGTGACCCCATACTGGCAGCCATAGACCCCTGTGCCCCAACGTGATGCCTCATGGACACAGAACCCATGATTATTCAGCCCTTTACCCACCCTGCTTTCCTCTCGATTGCCATTGATAACAGGGTTAGGGTTTTTCTTAACCGTTTTACCTGTGATTGTTCTCGATCAAATGTTGTTATTTGATTGACAAACTGTTTTTTGATTTGGCTTTATTGTCTTTTGTTTGTAACCTGCTTTGTAAAGCACATTGGAACTTTGTTTTGAAAGTGCTATGCAAAACAAATTCATTATCATTGATTCCAAACTGCTAGAGTTTAAGAACTGTAAGGGTCCATTTGGTAGTAATAGGTAATAATATTGGTGATTATGGAGATTCCTCAACTTTTTACAGTGCATTATTAATATTTTTGTGAAAATTCATACTTCTTATGTTAAACATTGCAAAATCAGCCCCAACATAAAGAAATGAAACACATCAGACTGTCTCCTGACCAAAGATTACATATTTTGTGTGTGCTTTTGTTTGTGTGTGTGTGTGTGTGTGTGTGTGTGTGTACGTACGTGCGTGCGTGTGGGTATAACACTTGCTATGAGTCGCATGACATGTCTATGATTAATTATAAAAAAACGTATAATGTACTATAATTTGCTTATAGCACATTAAAGTTATGATAACTCATAAAGGTTTATAACAATAATCATAACACATTATAAAGCATTCTATAATGACTTATAGGTCAGCTATTATAATTGTTGTCTCTATAAAGAAACAAATGACCACTTAGTGACTGATGGAGCTGATAATGGAGCTGATAAGGGTCATAAATCCTATGTTAATTAAAACTATTTGTAGTTAAACAGCTGATAACCCAGTAAAAAGGATGAGACGAAATCAAATACAGACACAGGCTAGTTCTCAAGTTGACATTGTATTAAGAGGCAGAATCAGTACACGAGGCACCGTACAGAAAAATATCTCTGACTAAACAGTCAATGATCACAATAGTTATACACAAATTAAGTTGTCGTCAGCTCTGACGATGACATGTCTCAAACAACACGTTGACCTCGGCTCTGACCGGCGTCGTTGGAGGTTTTGTTGCTTTATAGTCATAGATGGTCTAGTTAACTCCAATGAACTGTAATTGTATTCCTCCAGAGATAATCAGTGATCTCGGAGGGCCTGTGCTGAGTGTGCTCTGTACAGCTCAAAACACATACAGTCTATAGAGGAAAGGAGGGAACTAATACAAGGATTAGTTCCATACAACCTCGAACTAAATAAAATCTTAAGATTGGTGGGCAAGTACTGAGGTCACAGAGATACAGCAAGGCCCTGACTCATTGGTGAAACGAGTCAGTTGGACAGTGAGAAGACATATGGAGCCAGGCTGAGTTAGGCCCTGAATGTGACACTACACTCTTAAAAATGCAGGGTTAAAAACAACCCAATCTGGGTAGTTTCCCAACCCAGCGCTGGTTAAATATTGGACAGAACACACGCTGGGTTAATTTAACACAACAAATTGGGTTGGTCAACTTAACCCAACAATAGGTTGTTTATATAACCCAATTGGGTTGTTTATATAACCCAATTAAGGGTTCTTTAAACCCAACAAGTTGGTTTGTTGGGTTGGTTCACTTAACCCAACAATAGGTTGTTTACATAACCCAATTAAAGGTTCTTTAAACCCAACAAGTTGGGTTGTTGGGTTGGTTCACTTACCCAACAATAGGTTGTTTATATAACCCAATTAAATGTTATTTATACCCAACAATAGGTTGTTCATATAACCCAATTAAGACTTCTTTAAACCCAGCAAGTCAGGTTGTTAATGCATTATTATTTTTTATTACTAATTATAATGGGTTGTTCCCTTTTATAATCGACATTTCATTGGCACAACTGATGGTCATTAATTTAACAAAAGTATCACATTATCACAATTTGTTGGCATTTACTCACCTCTGATCCTTTGTTTGTTTTCTTGATCAAATATATTCTCACACCAATGTAACAATAATGATTTATTAAAATTCTAGTCACAGAATTTAACACATCAAAATATAAAATTCCCATAAAATTTCACAACATTTCTCCCCTTTTAAACAGCATCAAAACATTAGCTTTCCATTTCACTGACATAAAATGTAAAATGTAATGACACTAAACGGTCACATAACATTCCACAACATTTCTCCTCTTTGTAACAGCTCCAAAACATCAGCTTTCACTGACAAAATGTATTAGAGATTAGAGAATGACCATAGGAGTTTGTAAACACTTATGAACAACAACCGTTATGTATGAACAAATGAAAAACGTCTCATCTCTGAAAGGAGAAGACAGAGTGCACAGTGCTCTAAGTGAACGGAGCCTGCCATTCTTCACAATATGTAACTGGAATCATTACAACCCTAGAAATAATATGGCAACAAGCAATGTATCAACCCTCGAATCATTAAAGTCCTCGAACAAGAACTTGAATGAGGACTGCGCCAGACAGATTTCTAATCTTTCTGCCACCAAATCACCACAGGAATTCACGCAGAGTGCTTCGGGACATAAGCGAACGAGGACGGGACTTGGAAAGTGTTCTTGCACAGTACATTACTTTTGTCAAGCCTGCCTTTGAGGAGTTCTGTCTGCCAACAAAGAAATACGCTGATGTGATCATACCCAGAGGAGCTGATAACCTTGTTACCAAAAACCTTATAGTTCAGCACATCCAGGACATTCTTAATGGTGGTTTGACCAAACGGCTAAATGGTTGCCTTAATGGTTATGGACCCGCCCAGAAGCCGCAAACTACAGACTCCAGCAATCGACCTCATTAATGCTTAATAACATCTGGCTGATAAGTTAACAATTAAAGTGGACCCTTTCTAAAGTTACCAAGGATGTGATCAGAGCAGGGGAGAGGGGAGAGAAAGGAAGAGATGGTGGGGGGGATCCAGGTCAGTCTACTTGCAAGCAAGTATTTGCGTCTTCAGGAACTTCACCGCTGGGGAAACAGTTCCCTCGAGTTCATAGAAGATAATTATTTCTACCGGTGCAGAGCAATTGTCATCAGCTCTCTACTGAAGCTCTTTCAACCCCCTCCCACCCCCATCATCTGATTTAATAGAGCTCTATGAGAAAGAAGCGTGACGGCCCTAAATTCAATGGCGTAGTCTTAAACAATTTATTCTGGGTGTGTGGCCAGTCTACTTATGTGTGGTCTGTGGTTTATACATCCCACGTCACTATGGAGTGATAACTTACACCGAGTTACAACTTGTAAGAATAGTGCTTCATGAAATGAGTATCCTGACAAACGTTAAGCTGTGTCACTCATTCCACGAATAGTTGCACCTCATTGTAAAGAGGAATCAGGCTTTCCAACAGTGTAAAAGAACAATTGCAGTCATTTAGCTTTGAATTTATATTTTAATTTCTGTTCAAAGGTAAATTACTTACTGCTTAACATCAATAAAGAATCTTTTCGATTCTTCCACACTGGCGCGGACCACTTTTCTGCCATGTCTATAAACAGGCGGAGGGAGCATGACAGGCAGCAGCATCAGGGCTACTTCTCCCCTGGCATCTGTAGGAGGACAAAAAAAAAGACAGCAACGCATCAACATCAAAATCACCCTCATCACCTACAAAGCCCTGAACAACCTTGCCCCCTTATACCTGACTGATCTCCACCGCCACTCCCTCATTCGCCGCCTCTGCAGACACCAACCCACTCACCCCTATCACCAAGCAAGTACCACACCCTGGGGCACAAAGCCTTCACCATCGCCAGCCATTGCCGTCCAGAACTCTTGACTTCCCTCATGCAAATGTCAACTCAAATCCCATCAAGATAACCTACATCTGACAATCCTCCTCTGCCATCACCCTCTCTCTTCTTCCAATGCGTTTTCCTTTTGCAGTTTGCTTACTTGACTTTCTTGTTTGAGTGTTTGTTTTGTTAGTTAAGTTCTTATGTAAAGTGCATTTGAGTACCCAGAAAAGCATGATATAAAACCGAACTCATTATTATTAGTGAGGTATTCTTTACATTTGCTAAGTTTGTTATAAAATAACTATTTTACCCAGATTGATCTGCTCCTCTGGCACTGAGTTTCCCTTCGCGTTTCGCCAGACGAATGATCTTGTCAGCGTAAAGAGGAACCCACGTTTCGAAGAGTTTAGGTGCAGCCTCTGCAAAGAGGATCGAAAAATCTTGTGCAATCTAAAAGATGGAGACAAATTGAGAAACAAGGTCATTTAGGCAATATGACAATACACTCACATATTCCTAGTGCATAATAAAAATCACACCCAGTGTGAAGTGGGCGGTGTGTGGTCATCACAACATGACTCACTTTAAAAAAAGGATAAGTGACTTTTTTTAAAGTCCATACTGCTATTCATAGGGCTGCACATGTGTCATGTGTTTCGCTAGCCAATCACAGTCCTGAATTTGCAAAGTCAGCCAATCACATTACAGTTAGTGGTGATGACACTAGCTGTAATGTGATTGGCTGATATGAAAAAAGTATCGATTTGCATTAACAATGCAAGGGTTAGGGGGTACACACATTTTTTGGTCGGTGTCCAAAACTCACTTATAGGGGGCGGCTACACCGCCCCAAAAATATTCCTAGTGCATAATTAAAAAGTACATTTTCCTGACCATAAAGTGATGAAGTTTTAAATACAGGACAAATAAAGATATCCTACTATAAAATTCTAGTAACCTCTGTCTGTCTGTCTGTTTGTCTGTAGTGGTGTCACTACCCGGTTCTCCTCAGTGGCTGGAGCAATTGCTCTGATTTTGCACACAGCCATTGAATGAAATTGAAAAACGGGCTTCACAGTTGCGTTCAGATGGTAATGACCATCTGAACGCAACTGTGAAGCCCGTTTTTCAATTTCATCAAATCTCAGCTTCTTATTAGCGTTTATGTGTCAAACAATGTCGCCTCCCGGGTTGCCAGATCATGTGCACATATCCCCCCACGGATGCGTCGACCGGGTATGGTCTAGTTTGGTTAATTCTTCTAGGTGAGGGCCTGTTTTAGCTTAACACCTGTACCCTCAATATTGGGACTCAGTTGTATTGTCACTTCCACGATACACACTAGGCAAAATTGCAAAATCCTGTTCTCCACAACTCATGGTGCTTCAAATTTAAAAACGATAGACACATTAAAAAGAGGCAAGGGCCGTTAAAAAACATTAAAAAGTAGAGAGCAGACAGTGACACCATTGGTAAAAAAAGAAAAATGCTGATGCATTCAAAGTGCAATATAGATACAGCACTATTCAAAGTGCTATCCGTCTTGGTTTTGGGGGCAATATATGGCAAGCATTCAGGGTTCTGATGGTTTGGGGGAGCTGTTGGACGACCTGCTGGTGCTTCCCCCTAAGCTCTTGAACGCCTACCGGATGGCAGGAGTTCAAAGAGATAATGGGAAGGATGGAAGGAGTCCATCTTTATGGTCATGGCCTTCCTGACACATCGATCTGTGTATTTATCAGATGGGGACTAGGACAGCATATGTTGCCTTTGCACATTTTTTATTGTCTTTTTCTATACTATGCAGATGCAGTCATGAAATTCGATCCTGAAGCCACAGAGGACCTCATAAATCACCATGCCGCAGACCACCTCAAGCACGCTCCAGCGAGAAGGGGAGGCGGAGGACACACAGCAGACACTCAGAACTGAACTTGAACTGGCACTGTCCATTTATTTGACCAGTGACGTATAAAAAAATAAGCTATAGCTGTTCTGTTGCTAATCAGCCTAGTCACTAGAAGGTCACACTCAGCATTCACTAGGCCCTAGTGAATGCTGAGTGTGACCTTCTTCTGTGTCTTGAGCTAGACTGTTCCCTAATTGTTTTCAGAGCTGTGTCAGACACAGACAGAATGACAGTACAAAATTGTTGGAGTAAGTGGATGTCCAGCTTGTGTTCTGTCAAAATATTTCATGGCTTGATCTGCTTTTTGATTGAATACTTTATTTGTCAGAAATGTAAACGGCACAAGGTACGTTAAAGCTAAAAGGATGACTCAAGTCCTGCAATGCTCAGCTGTACAAGGAAAATAAAGAGATGGAAAGAAGTGTGGATTGAATTGTGAGTTTATTTGTATCTATAATCCCGGTTTACAGAAGGTGGCATACCCATTTGATGTTCCAGTTCAGTTTGCCTTAGCTTTGATAGCACAGCTGCATGTGAACTGGAAACACATACCTTCAAATGTGTTTCCAATTAACATTGCTGCTGAGCCAATCAAACAAAGCTACAGGAAAATGAACTGGATATGGGCCACTGTCTGAAAATGGGGATTAGTTATAAACCGAGCCTAGAAGCAGTGTAAAAAAGATGTCTACAATTAGTCTAAATTTGACGTAGAAAAGACGTCCACAATGACCTAATTTGGACTAGAATAAACCCTTATATAGAGGTCCTGTGGACGTCAAAATTGGACGTTCAGAAGACGTCAGAAAAAGACGTCAGAAAAACGTTTCAGTCTGCACCCTCCAGAGACCAAAATGTGACGTTCAAAAATGACCTTTAAAAGACGTTGTTTAGACGTCTCATTGTTTTCTGGGACTACAGCTGTCCCCCTCCTTTCCTGTGCTCCCTTGTGCCTGTATTTAAAAAGGGTTAGGGCTATATTTGTTTGATATATTTTTGGGAGATTGTTGGAGGGGGTGTGAAAAAGTATTTGAATTGTTGTTCAAATTCAAATGATTTTTAGTTTTATAGGCTACTATTTATTTTTAGTTAAAAAGAACATGTTTTTTTTTTTCATATTATGTTCTCATACTCTGCACCCTAGTATTGTCAAGTTGGTTGGTTGGGAGCAGTGGTGGCTTATCCAACGGGCTTGAGGTGCTGAAGCACAGGGCACCAACCTTGGGGGGGCACCAAACGGCGGAAAACGCCAACATTTAGAAGCAGTGCTCCAACATTAAAACGTGCCGGTGAAGCGTCATTTTTTCCGCGCAGCAACCCCCCCCTTGACAAAACGCTCCCGGGGGGCACCGAACCGGGTCCAAGCACCGGGCACAACGACAGGGCTAATCCGCCCCTGGTTGGGAGGGGATCTGATTTGATAAGATTGGCTTGATTGACCGACTTTAATGACCGGACGTTAGGCTTATTCAAAAAATGATTTGTGGACCTTCAAGATTTGTAGTTGAGGACCCCTGATTTAGACTTTGGGTGTACAGACAAGGTGAAACATCACATTAAACTGCATGATGAAACTCCCTTTAAACATCGTGCCAGGCCTAGTCATCCTCAAGATATCAAGGCAGTACTTAAACATCTTAACGACTTACTGGAGGCCACTGTTATCAGAGAGTCCGAATCACCCTTTTCTTCACCCATTGTGGTTGTACGGAAGCGAAACAACGATGTGCGGTTGTGCATAGACTACCGGAAACTCAATCTTCAAACAGTGAAGGATGCTTATGCGCTACCTAATCTTGAAGAGACCTTTTCAGCACTAACAGGGTCCAAATGGTTTTCAGTGCTTGATTTGAAATCTGGAAACTACCAGATCGAAATGGATGAAGCTGACAAGGCTAAAACAGCTTTTGTTACAACACTTGGATTCTGGGAGTGAAACCGTATTTTTTTTTTTTTAGGGTTTAAAATAACAGAAGGAATAAAGGAAAACAATCACATTGTGTTGAATTGAAATGAATCACCAATGTGTGTGATGTGTGGGTCTCTCTGATATCTAATCAGTTTAGAACCATTGTTCTCTATCGTGGTCGAGACTGGCTCTCCACTACATATTATTCAATATGTACGGGAACTGACCCCCAGGGGCAGTGCTCGTGGATACTCTTTAAGACACATCACTCATGGTGGCCCTGCCCTGATCTGCGATCAGTGGGGTATTTAAGTCCCACCCAGGCAGAGCCACTTCGACTCTTTGATTTCCACGAGAGCAGACGCTTAGTGGACTCAGCTTAAGACATACAGTATACAGAACGGGTGTTTGGCGGCGTGGTCCACTTACTTTAGGTAGAGAGCAGGTCTTGTGAGGCTCCTCTCGGGACGCTTTGCTGCCATATTTACACCAACACAAGTTTATTCCATGTTATTCCTGGCGCGCGACGTGCACCCTGGTTCCGAATCTGACCGAGTCAGAGGGCGGATCAGGGCGGCAGCTGTTCTGCTCGAGTGACCAAGTGGGGAGCCGTCTGTCGGCCGAACGCTTGGATCGCCGGCAACGCCATCGCCGCGGCTGCAGCCTGGTTCCGAGCCTGACCCAGTCAGGGGGCGGACCAGGGCGGTTGCTGGTTTGGGCGCGGTACCGGGGCCATCTACTACCGGTTATCATTGCCGCCGTGGCCCGAGGAAACCCTCGGCGGAGCCAAGTAATCTATTACAAACAAACAGAGGAAAGTTTGCAGCGTGTACCTACTCCCGCGTCGACGCGGTGCGTCAGCGTGGGGGGAGGGGCCTGGGTGCACCCTAGGGAAGAGCTGCACTGTGCCCCGCAGGCACAAGAGGGCAGTGTGGCGCTGGTTCAGGAGTTATCTCCTGGCAGCCCACTGCACTCGCTGCAAAATCACTGACTTTAG
The DNA here is from genome assembly GCF_963454915.1 of Gymnoscopelus microlampas. Lineage (NCBI taxonomy): Eukaryota > Metazoa > Chordata > Actinopteri > Myctophiformes > Myctophidae > Gymnoscopelus > Gymnoscopelus microlampas. The sequence continues at coordinate 3,275,339 of NC_139950.1, read as the reverse complement.
GGAAAAATAAATAAGTGAAATAAAGGTAAAGAGACACTTGGCTCTGCCCATACACTTATAGAGATTAAGTGTATTTAATATACAAATATATAGACGGACGAATATTAAGTATATGAGTATACAATATTCGAGTATTGAGTATATGAGTATTAGATATACAAATACATACGTCTACGAATATATACCTTTTATATATAATTATGTAGATTTGCATACATAGCTTAAATAATATAGCAAACATGGCCAGCCCAGCGCCCCACATCTGTCTGGGCTGTGGGATAAAGATGCCCTTGGGGGACGGCCACGATAGATGTATGCTTTGCTTGGGGATGGAACATGCGCGCACGGGCAGACTGGACCCCTCTGTGTGCATGAATTGCTTCATCCTGCCGGCTAGAGTGAGAGAGGCCAGGGCTCGGTCGTTTTCTCTCCAACCCTTGAACACTGCCTTAGGGCAGCTGCATCCGGCCAAACGGCGTAAGAGTGCAGTTGGGGGTGACCAGTTGCCTATGCCAGCTCCTGTGGCCACAATATCAATAAGAACCCCGCCCCCTCCACAGCGCCCCGCTGCCACCTTGGCGGTAGGACAGGAGGCGTTTCGGGGACGTCAGAGGAGGAGGACGTCGACGTCCTGGGGTTCGACTCTGAGGAGGAAGACCTCCCCCCGGTCAGGAGGGTGCAGATGGAGCGCAGGCGGAGGAGGAGCTAGAGCAGCTCCCCGCTTCGGTTCACGAGCTCATCGCTCGGGCTGGGGGCCAACTGTGACTACAATGCTCCAGCCAGGAGCCTGTTGTTTAGAGGCAAGCCGTTTCCACTCCAACCCGACAGACTGAACGTCCCAGGGTGGCAGAGCCGCACCATACGAGCGTATTGCTGCCAGGTTCGGCAGCTTCTGCGTTCAGGTGTAATAAAGCACTATACGGCGTATCGCTGACAGGGTCAGTTCACGCGACCGTGGTGTAGTTCTGTCTGTCGATCAGCCAGTGACACAGACAGGACGTGCTGGTCTGTCGAACACAAACTGGGCGGCCATTATAGCCCGCTATACGGCGTATCACCGATTGGGTCGGTGTACGCGTCTGTGGTGGAGTCCCGTCAGTGGAGACACTGGGCGGGGCGCGCTGGTAGTCTGTTGAACACAAACGCAGTGTTATACCCGCGGCCATTATAGCCCACTTTACGGCGTATCACCGATTTGGTTGGTTTACGTGTCTGTGGTGGAGTTCTGTCTGTGGATCTGGTCTCAGTGACGCAAGACAGAACGTGCTGGGTCTGCCAGGGGTCCCCTGAATCAGTCATCGCACACTACACAGCGTATAGCCAACTGGGTCGGTTTACGCGGCTGTGGCCTGGTTTGCTGGAGAACCGGGTTTGGTGATACCAGCAGAGTGCATCCGTGCTGTCAGGGGCGAGCGGAGCGCACCATATATGGTGTGTTGCACGGCGGGGCCGTCTACACACCTAGGTGTAATTCTGCGTGGTGGAATCCGGTCATCGGTGTGAAGCCACGGAGTAAGCTCCTTGCTCATCCCGATAATGCACAGAGCCATGGCTATCTGGACGCAGCTAGCCAACACAGAGGCTATTCCGTCACTGTATCAGCGCCCGCTTACACGGCGCTTGCGTGACCATAATAGCCCTGACCTTTATTGAGGAGCTGCGGCAACTGGCTCGCAGGCTCCCCAAGCTGTTTGAGGAACAGGCAGGGTATGGCTGCTCTCCGGTCGGTGAGGCGCCATCGGTGGCGGTCCTATTCCAAGCTGTGGCCACTGGTGTGGACAGTCATTATAGCCTGCTTTACGGCTTATCACCGATTGTGTCGGTTTACGCGTCCGTGGCGGAGTCCCGTCAGTGGAAACACTGGGTGGGGCGTGCTGGTGGTCTGTTAGAACACACATAAAGCAGCCATTAGAGACCGCTATACAACGTATTATCGGCTAGGTGGCCATTATAGTCCGCTATGCGGCGTATCACCGATTGGGTCGGTTCACGAGTCCGTGGCGGAGTTCTGTCTGTTGATCTGGTCTCAGTGACGCAGGACAGAACGTGCTGGGTCTGCCAGGGGTCCCCTGAATCAGTCATTGCACACTATACAGCGTATCGCCGACTAGGTCGGTTTACGCGGCTGTGGCGTGGTTTGCTGGAGAACCGGGTTTGGTGATACCAGCAGAGTGCATCCGTGCTGTCAGGGGCGAGCGGAGTGCACCATATATGGTGTGTGGCCGTCTCTACTCCAGCCCAACAGACTAACGTCCGAGGGCGGCAGAGCGGTGAGAGCCAAGCTCAGGCTATGGCTCCCCCTCTTTACCTGCCCTGCCTGGTTTGGACAGGTCTGTAGGGATGGATTTTGTTTATGAGAAGATTACGAGTGTTGGCAGCCTACTTCACCAACTGCAGTACGTAGTTCGGAGAGTGGGCGTTGTGTCGCCCCTCTTGGGGTCGCTGCTGCGGCTCGTTTATAGGTAAAACAAACAAAATCCTAAAGGAGAGCAAGAGTAGCCCCCCGCATGCTACAAGGTGCTTGGACACAGTCCTGGGACTTTGGTGTCGGGAGAGCCTCCGCATCCGAAATTGGATGACCGGCTGGTGCGGGCTTGCTCAGAGGAGCAGTGCCACAACAATGTGGCCAGGCTCCGGCAGCACTTTGGGCCTCGACAAGAGAGTTTGCAGGCGTCATCGCTCACAATCGAGGATCCTCCGCATGGGTTACAGGCCGGAGCAGGGCCTTTCCCTTGCTCCAGGGGGACGGGCCGCCCTCAGGACTCGTCCAGCTCTTCAGTCGAGGGCCAGGTTGACCTGGAGGCTGTGCCTATGCCCTTTGGGGCTGATGGCAGCCACGGCACACTTTGTGCCCCGGCTCTCCTGAACATGCGGCCAGTGCATTCCTTGTCATTTACAGTCATGCACCATACGGGCGTGCTGCTGGTAGCGGCTACCGCGTTCGGGTATATAGTTCCGTCAGTGCGGGGACACAGTGGTTGCGGCCCAACCCTGCATTCCACCCTAGGGTCTGGTCAGAGTCCCGAGCCGGTCAGTCCTCTGAGCTGGTCAGTCTTCGAGCTGCACCCCTTCAACCCTCCAAAAAGCAGGGAAGCGGTGAAGCAGGGCCGGGCGGGCAGTCTTTATTATGCCCTGTCAGGGCCCTTAGGACTTACTGTCAGTGGACACAGGCCCACAGGTGACTGTATCAGTGGATACATGTGCAGTTGTTAAACATAACATGAAATGCTTAACAATATGTGTGCAACAGACCAGCGTTTGTCTGTTATAGGCATAGCCGCCTTGGGGAACCACTCTCTAGGGCTAGGCTCTGGTGGAAACAATCCAAGAGGTGTACAGACAGGCAAGCAAGCCAGTCCAACGACAGGAGTACGGGCACACTCGACACGGGGCCTTGCTACCTCATCGGCTCTGGCGAGGTGCCCCTTTGTCCGAGATCTGTACGGCGGCCTCTTGGTCGGCGCCCTCCACATTCACCAGGTTCTACTGCATGAACGTGGCAGCCATCACCCCATTCACAGAGCGAGTGCTGGGCTCCAGGCAGTAGAGCAGGTCATACTCACCGTGCCTCCGGGACCCCGGCTCCCGTAGGACAGGCCGGGGCTCGGAGTGATGTTGTGCGTAGGAAGCTAGCCCTGCGCCTTGCGGGCTAGGTGGCTAATCAGTTGACTGGCCTGACGCCAGCTGGGCCTAGGTAGCGTCTTGCGCCTAGGCCACGAGTATAACATACTTCGTTGGATGACAGGAGTTTGGAGCACGCCTTGGGCTCTGATACTTCGGGCTTAAACTGCTTCGGGCTGCCGCGGGGGCAGCTGGGTCTGCTTATTTCCTCGCGGTGTGTCTTAGAGTGTTCACGTACATATTGAATAATATGTAGTGGAGAGCCAGTCTCGACCACGATAGAGAACGGAAGGTTACATCCGATGTAACCCAGGTTCTCTGAGTGGAGAGACCGGCTCTCCACGAATGAGCCGCTCCGAAATTCGTGTCAATCAAAGTTAATCGAAGTGGCTTTGCCTGGGTGGGACTTAAATACCCCACTGATCGCAGATCAGGGCAGGGCCACCATGAGTGATGTGTCTTAAAGAGTATCCACGAGCACTGCCCCTGGGGGTCAGTTCCCGTACATATTGAATAATATGTAGTGACTCAGAGAACCTGGGTTACATCGGATGTAACCTTCCGTTCTAAATTACAACTTCCATCACAATCATCATGGCCGGCAAGCCGCCAAAGCCATCTGAGCGATCTTTCCCCGCCACCTTCGTGTCTCGATCTGCGACTGAGTCAGCAGAGAGCGATCCAACTCGGCCCCCGTAATTCGTTACTGTACGGTACCGAAATCCCGATGAACAAACTCTTTGCAATCTTGACGGCCTCGTCGATGAGGTTCAGCTGGAGTCCATAATCAGTCTTTCTCCTGATAGCTCTGCCCACACACTGAGCGGCGTGGCGCATGGCATCAGAGTCCAGGAAGTCATTTCCATTGATTTTGAAGTTCTGAAAGAGGTACGTCATGAAACAATCCTTGACAGTTTTGTTGCTTTTATTAACAAACGGCATTCCAAACATTATCACCGCTCGAACAGAGGAATCCGCAAAGTTTACTCCTTCAGACACTCCACGGGCCACAGATAAAAGGATGGCTCCTGCAGAAGATTAATATTCCCTCAGCTTCTTTTTAGTCTCTGCTGCATCTCGAGTCTCAATGTCTCAAAAATAGCTTGCATCATCTTGTCTGGTCTTAATCCCAGAGGTCAAGGCCTTCTTGTCATTTGTCCTGGCCACAATCAGAGGACAGAAACAGTCCTGTTTTGGTTGGGTCATGGGGATAGACACTTCATAGACAACACGTTTTTCAGTGTTTTTTGGCTTCTTCATGTTTTCGAATCCAAGCATTTTGGGATACTGGTTCAGAGGAGAGAGAGTCCCGACTGGTTGAGTCAAGACACCCAGACATAGCCACACCTAGCACATTCCAGAGATTGATGGAGTGATGCATGGGAGACATACACTTAAAGGAAGTTCTTGTATTCTTAGATGATCTGATCATTTATTCCGACTCACTGGAAGAACATGAAATCCTAACAACCTCAAAGAATTGAGATCTTTTCTAGGATTCTCGGGCTACTATCGTCACTTTATAAAGAGCTACGCTGACATAGTGAAGCCCCTAAATGAACTCACTCGAGGGTATCCACCATCACGCAAACCCACAAAGGGTAAAGGAACGTGATCAATATCACAATCCACAACAGCCTTTTGGGGGTCGATGGACACCGGACTGTCAAGATGCTTTCGAGAGACTCATAGCAGCACTTACCACTGCCCCTGTTCTTGGTTTCGAAGACCCCAATAAACCTTACATCTTGCATAACGATGCCAGTACTACTGGACTTGGAGCGGCTCTATATCAGGAACAGGATGGGAAACTGAGAGCTTGCCAGTCGGGGTCTGTCCAACAGTGAATCGAGATATCCCGCCCATAAATTTTAATTTCTTGCTCTTAAATGGAGTGTAACAGAAAAAAATCCACGATTACTTGTATGGGTGTCATTTTACTGTAGTCACAGACAGTAATCCCCTTACCTACATACTTACTTCTGCAAAGTTAGACACAACCAGTTACAGATGGTTGGCTGCTTTGTCCACTTTCTCCTTCAAGCTTCAGTACCGGGCTGGTAAAACAAAATCTAGATGCCGATGGTCTCTCCAGGCGACCACATGAAATGTATCTGGATGATGGCCAGTCTGAGAAAGAGAAGGATCGCATTAGCCGGTTTACCCAATAACACTTGGCTGATGGCTCCATTAAATGTCTCCTCCGATGTCATCACTGCCATCTGTCAGAGTAGCTTGGTCAGAACACACAATGACCCAAATCTCATATCGACTTGTTTTACCAGAAGAGCTGCGTGCAACTGTCTTGCAGAGCTTACATAATGACATGGGTCACATGGGCATATAAAGAACTCTTGATCTTGTCCGTTCAAGGTTCTATTGGCCCAAATTGTCTGCAGCTGTAGAGCACAAGATCAAGACATGTGATCGCTGTATACGCAGCAAAGCTCTTCCTGAGAAAGCCGCACCCTTGGTGAACATAAGAGCAACACGCCCGCTTGAATTGGTGTGCATAGATTTCCTTAGTCTTGAACCAGATACAAGCAATACAAAGGATATCCTTGTACTAACTGACCACTTCACCAAGTTTGCCATTGCTATTCCCACTCCTTATCAGAAAGCTAAGACAGTAGCTAAATGCTTGTGGGATAACTTCATTGTCTATTATGGCATACCTGAACGTCTGCACACTGACCATGGACCTGATTTTGAATCTAAGTTGATCAAGGAATCCCGTTGAAAGGTTTAATCGGACATTGCTCAATATGTTGGGAACCCTGGAAAACAAGCAACAATCCAAATGGCGAGAATATGTGAAACCTTTAGTTCATACACACCCGCAATGAAGTAACCGGGTTCACTCCGTATGAACTTATGTTTGGACGTTCACCTCGACTGCCAGTTGATCTAGCTTTCAACTTACCTGTGAGAGGAGATGGATCAGACTTCCACCCAAACGGATCCAAAACTCATTGCTGGCACAACCTGCAGGCTGTGCCTGAATCTGATTCAGGCACAGCTGATTGGCCAGGTTACTTTTTCTTGATACGAAAAAGGATCATTATGGCGAGCCAACTAACCCGAACCCAACGATAATGAAGTTTGACCTACCTGGAGGGTAGGCCAAAGAGCAGCAGCCACACATTATCCCCTCAAGTAACATTACACCCTACACTGCCCTAACACTGCCACTTCCCTCTGACTATAGACACTACCTTGACCATTGACAACTACCTACCTGCTTAAAGACTCTGTTGAACTTACTTTGATACCTTGCTGAAAGTTATTGAACTGGTGTATGTTTTGTTTTATTTTTATTTTTGATCAAATACACAGTATATTTTTGCTTCAATCATGTCTCTTGTCTATTTAATTTAATGTTGCCATCAATATAATTTATTCCTCCACTCTTCACCTACCTCTGTCTGCAGTAAACTGGTCCTAAAACATTCATGCTTTGCCCACTCTAAGCATATGCTACAGACGGCCTGCCAATACCGACGACTGGGCGATCCTTCGCTTTTCAAAAGCCTGCTGCTGCAGCCAGTTCCGTTTTCATTCAAAAGTGAGTAATTTCACAGGCCATTTTATCTGAATCTATGTAAGGCTTAAGACAGTAAACGTAATGAATGACCATGAAACTGACTGGGAGACTAACCTGCTACTGCCTGAACCTTTAAAATCGTAAAGTAATCAATTGGTGCATTGAGGGCGGATTCAGACTGGGTCCGATTGATTCGAACCGTTCCCGAGTACGATTGGCCTCTCCCAGCTGGCCAGTATTCACATTGGCCAATATTCTTCCGTACCCGAGAACAGATCATAAACAGTAATGGTAAATATGTGCCTCATGGGGGCGCTGTTGACTATGGGGCTTTGGGAGATAGAGAATGTCAGTCACTTGTCAGAGTTTAGAGTGAATAATAACGTTTGACTGTGTTCCTGACGTTGTCTTGAGTTATAATAATAACTGAACAACAATACATAACCAAAGCAGTGTGTGCGTTGGTCTTCGAAACCTCAAAATGTAACGTTGTCTCTGTTATTATCAATATGATACTGACGTCACTGACGCACCCTTGGTATTTTAGCAGTGACGTCACAGACTAATCCTTGGTATATTCATCCTAGTGGCAGAGTCACGCTACACATGTGTTTTTTGTTTATGTTTTTTCACGGCTCGCGCTACTCAAACACTAGCGGGATTATTATTTCTTGTCAACATTCAAGTAGAACTATGAGAAGGTATAACCCAGCTAAAATAATGTGTCATTAAAAAATATGTAAAGCATATATGATTAGAAGTCCACTTCCTTCTGTTGATACGGATGGCTTCACATTGCATCGTTCCGTACCCGAGTATGCATGATCCGGATCCGAGACTACCTCGGGAGGCGGTCTCGGGTACGGTACGGTGATCCGTTCCGGGGAACGATACGCAATGTTCACACCAACCCAAGTGGTCCGGGGTGCGCACTCGGGACCATAGTCTGAATCCGCCCTTACTGTCATATATCCAGATCCATCTAAAAATAATATGTTGTATTGTCAAGATTAAGGTGTGAGACATTCAATAATGCAGTAAATGCAATAAATTAAACGTGGACTTCCATAACACCTCAGCAGTGCAGTGCCACAGGCTGATCCCCTTCATACCACACCCTATTGATGAAGTAATTTGTTCAAAAGTAGTCCAGGAAATATATATATATATATATATATATATATATATATATATATATATATATATATATATATATATATATATTTGTGCTTTTCATTTTTTTTTACATATTAACACAGCTCGAATGTTGAAGAAGGTTTGTAATCCAAAAGATAGTTGTTTTAGAATCATTAAGTGGTTTAAATTACATTACAAAAACAGCAGTGTTTCTGTGTGTTTCTGTCGGTCTTGTGGGGCGTAGAGTGGTTTTAACTTGCAGGGACAACATTAGCATGCTTTTGGTTGGTCGTTGGCCCATTGTTCTCCGGTTACAAGCCTAATCCCCGACCATCATTATAGCCAGGGGTGCACATAACTTTTTAGGTCTGGTACGCAGAAGAGCACCTGGACATGTGACTTGGTGTGCATGGCGCCCGTCCCGTTTTGTCAACGGGGGGGGGGGGGGGGGGGAAGGACGCTCTGCTTCTAAATTCCGCCGATTTTCGCCGTTTTTTTTTCTCACGCTGTTAGATAAAGCCCCCAAGGTTGGTGCCCTGTGCTGCTGCGCTGATTTTATCCGCCAGATTGGGACGTTCACGGCATATTTTGCACCATTACGGTACGTTCATCATCGGTGACGAGTGCCTCTAACAGCCGCTGCTGGCTGCGTGCACGCAGCGAGGCAATGCGAGGCGATGCGAGGCGACGGGAGTCATATCTCTAGCCCTGTGCCTAATGGCTGTACATGGGGCCGACGGGTGCTTTAGAGTGATTGTGGCTTCAGGAAGTAAATTCCTAGCCTCGATCTCCAGGCTTTTAGTTTTTAGTTTTGCTAAAAAATAAAAGCTTGGAAATTCCTGTCCCAGCTGTTGGTGCGCAAAAGCGCCTCGCGTCGCCTGATGTGGTGCGCATTTTTTATTTTGGGTGCGCATGCGCACCTGCGCACCAGTTATGTGCACCCCTGATTATAGCTCCTCTCTGTGGTGGTGTAAAGTAACTAAGTACTTACTCAAGTACTGTACTTAAGTACAATTTTGAGGTATGTTTACTTTACTGGAGTAATATCCACTGGGTGAATACTTCACCACGGTGGGAAGCAGCCAGTATTGCATTAGTCTTTTTCGGGACAGAATCTAGTTGTATAAACAATATAACATAATAGCGAACACAGCAGCTAGGTGAGGACGGCCTCAGCTAAACAACAGGCCGCTCGACGTTCGTTTGTATGGAAATATTTCACTGAAGATGTGGACAAAACAACGGTGGAGTGTTTGTGTATAGGCTAGATAGCCTAGCCTCATTAGCTTGTGGTGATGAGCGTCTTGCTGAACTTACAATTGGTGTTTGCATTTCTGGTTATAATTATATACGGGCCGTCATAAGTATCCGTATCTTCCGTATTGTTCAATAAAAAGCATTTTGCTTTTGTATGCCCAAATTATATGCATTTGGATGCGGACCCCCATTTCAAAATATTGTGTCAGGGACCTGCGGAAGCAACGATTTCATTAAACAAAATCGCTTTTAAACATATGCATAGTACGTTTTCATGATAAAATAGCAGATCTACAAGTGCCGCACTATGAACTTGTAGATCTGCCATTTTTGAATAGCCAAAAGTATAAATGATCGTGACGCTATATTAACTACTTTTTCTGGGGACCCCCTGGAACGAATTATTCTGAATGAAACTCCTTGTGTGTGATAGATGTTGCTGAATCCAAAATTATAATGGGTTTATTCCAAATATTTATTGTACAAAATCCACCCCCTCTCAAGCTGAGAGTGGGTGGATTGGAGTTCACAAACTGACCATGTCACTTAGTGTTGGGCGGGGCCCAATCTGAGCCTAGTTTGGTTCAGCTGGGGTGGGCCTATATAAGCTCAGGTTGAACTAGCAGACAAACATTTTGTCTGACGGGTAGAGATTCACTGCAGGAAACCCACGGCTATGTGAGCACTTACGATGCATTATAAGTAAGTTTGTTTTCTGTTTATTAGACTTTATGTTCCTTGGTTTATTTTGCTCGATAGACATTTATGCCGGTCTGTTTATGCTTTCTGTTTGTTTAAGTTACTGATTGTCTGTTTGTTTAAGTTACTGATTGTTTCTGTCTTTCACTCCTATATAGTTAAATCATCATCACCACCATATCATCATCATCATCATCATATGTGTTGTACAGACTGGCAATAAAACACTTTCAACTCTCAATCCTGGTCTGGTACAAATGCTCTTGTCGGCATACTGGTGTCGGGGTGTATAAGTTAGCCATGCAGTGAACTCTCTACCAAAGCTAAAGACATTTTACATTTATTTTCCCCACCCTAGCCAAAGAGAAGATCATTTGCTACCAGAGGTTGCGGAAAGAATGGAGGAAGTTGTCCTGTCAGCACAGGCGTTGACGAGAGTAACTCAGGCCATCCGGGGACTGACAGCGTTGACATCAGCCAACAAGAGGCAGACTGTACATTTTACCCAGCAGGAGAGAGCTCCGCTGAAGAGTTCCTTCGCATGCTTGGTTTGCAAAGGTCTGTAATATGACTACTGATGATTACAATGTATTAGAAAATGTTATTGAAGGCGAAACAAAATACTGGACTTATTTGTGATTCTCATTTTATCTTGCAGGTCCCATGGATGAGCCGTGTAAAGTCCGGCCAAAACCTCATTCACTAGTACCTCAATACCTTGCAGGAGGTCAACTAGCAACATCTGCTGGGCCATTAATAGGAACTACATGGTTTAAGAGAACCCGGACATGAGGTTCAATTCTAGGGCCGATTCCATGGGGCTTGATCTAAAAACACACATGAGTTCACATACAGAGGAAATAACCTTTAGTTGCAGCGAATCCTTTGGTCAAAATACACATCTTAAGAGAGAACCTGTTTATTGTGTTTTATGATTATGACGGTTATGAAGAGACTGGGTGTAGGATAGGTTTCTCTCCTGTGTGTGTGTGTGTGTGTGTGTGTGTGTGTGTGTGTGTGTGTGTGTGTGTGTGTGTGTGTGTGTGTGTGTGTGTGTGTGTGTGAGTGTGGATTTGCTTGGATATGTGTGGGGGAGAGTGTAGTGGTGTGATTGGATGATTATAGGAGGGGGCGTGCCAGCAGCAGACGCATCCGTTCCTGATTGGTGGCCAGAGGGCTGCTTCAACTTTAAAAGGCTGTCAGCGGGCCGGCGAGAGTGAACCCGTTCCTTCTCGACTTCCAACCCGTCTGTCCTTCAACTGTAATCTGTAGTAGCCATTTGTGCATGTGAAGCCGAACAGTCATGTAGTACTCGATCTCTGCAAACACTTGATCTAACCTGTAGATCTAGATGCTTACAGTTCGATCCTAACTCGGCCTCGGCCGATTACTGTTGCCATCTCTTGTGATCTGTTGTTCTCAGCTAAGAAGGGGGGGGAAACTATTTATTATATTGTTTGAGCTTTGTTTTTTCATTTTTCAGAAAGCTTAAGTTAAAATAGCAGATCTACAAGCTCACTACGCTTCGCATCGCGACGTTCTGTGAGCTTGTAGTTCTGCTTAGGGACATTTTGTGCCTTTTGCACAGTGAGAACTCTCTCTAATACTCACTGTAACTACAGTCTATTCCCGCAGTGCTCAGTAATTATACGATAGTGTTAGTACTAGTATAATACAGAGAGAACATAACGCAAATACCAAGCTACCAAAGCTACCAAACTAGACAATGCAAATAGCTACCTTTGTTTATATGTTTTGTTAACTAAGGTACATACCTTGTTTGTTTGTTTCAGAAACTCGGGACGAGTTGGTCATGGAAGTGGAGAGTGGGAAGAAAAGGATCCATACGCAGAATCAAAAGACCCTGCATGAGGCTGAATCCTCACCAGGTCCAGAAGAGAGAGAGGTTTTAAGAGAGACTTTGAAAGCTGTAAGTTAAAATGGATGTCTAATGTTATGCTAGAATTATAGCCTGTCTAAAACACAAGCTATAAGTTCTGTCGTCATACGGACATTATATTGATTGTTGGTTGGTTGCATGGAAGTTTGTTGTCAGGGAGACAGAGTATTCACATATTCATATGTGAATATGCCAGAAGGACGTCCTGGTTTTTGGTAGGGAGGTTGTCAGGGAGACAGACAGTAGAAAGATAGAATTGAATAGAACAGTAGTAGTAGTAGTAGAACAGTGGGGTCCTGGGACCCTCAGGGTTCTTTGAGGGGGTTCCTAATGGACCCTTACTGACGTGTACATTTGGTTCTATTTACACTCTCAGTGTTATGGGGTTCTTGAAATTAAAATGTTTCAGAACCACTGTAATAGAAAGAGAGATTAACACGAGTTGAGAGCATAAGGAGGAAGGAGAGTGAAAGAGGAGAGAGAGAGAAAAGATAGAGAAAGGAGAGAGGAGGGGAAAAGAGAGTGAAAGAGGAGAGAGAGGGGGGAGAGGAGAGTGTGAGGGGGTAGAAGATGAGAAATAAGAGGTAGAGAATAGAGCGAGGGGGTGGGGGGATCGTATACCTGCCACAGAGGGACATTCCATAATAATATTATTCTTTCCTTTATGTTATAATTGTTATAATCTTCGTTGTGTGTGTGTGTGTGTGTGTGTGTGTGTGTGTGTGTGTGTGTGTGTGTGTGTGTGTGTGTATTATTACACATTTCTGACTTTTTAGAAGAGCCAGAAGTCATCGGCTGCAGTGGCCAAAAAGAATGGCTTGGCAGCCTTGATAAAGGAGAAAACAGCAGCCAAAAAGAGAGACCCACTGTGTGTGATGTCCCCCCATAGACTCTGACTCGTCTGAGTATGGTGGAGATGATGGTGGGATTGTCCCCCAAGCCATCCACGACGAGATGGCAAAGAAGTACATGAGCTCCCAGAAGAAGGCCAAACAGTTGGAGGGGGACCTACAGCATCTCAAAACTAAGTAAGGAATGACTAATTTTAACGAAACAGTTGCATGAGTTTGCTCTGCTCTTTTTGTCTATGTTTGTTATTTGTTCTCATGTTCTTTTCACTTAGATTTGTTTTCTTGATCATAAATGTTTAAAAAAAAAGTTATATAAAAAGCTTGTTATAGACAGATGCTAGGTTCATTATTAAATTGTTATCCTAATAATGCATACATCAATTCAGTTTCTTTTTCCGTACCCTATTCATACTTTAAGATGCAACAAATTGGAGATTGCCAAAAACAAACTGGAAGAAGAAGTCGGCGTTTACAAGGGCCTCAATATTTTTCTGCAGCAAAGTCTGACATCCCTGCTGCACCATAGGTGTGTTTAGACAATGATGCTGTTCTATGGACATTTTTGACAATGTGTACGATATAAGTACTGTGATAACGACAAAAGGAGCTTAAATATGATTGTCTACATTTTCAGTTGCAACTTCAGGAACAGCAACTTCCTCCGTTTCCACCGCGTTCCACCGAGGTTCGAGCTCGGTCCACCGAGACGATTCGGCATCGGCAGATTCGGCACCTGGGATGTTTCACACCGACGGTGACAAGGTATTGAAGAAACATACAGTACTCTGTAGGACAGTGGTTCTTAAAGGTGGGGTCCACGGGGGGTTCCGCAGTGTCCCCAACTAAATTAGGAGCAGTTAAGCACAAAAGCTCTACTGTATATCAAAAATAGCCAACGTGTCATGATGCATCGTGAGCTTGTAGATCAGCTATGTTTTGCTATTTTGGAACTATGTTTGAACAGTTTTGCCTATGGCATGAACAAAATAGGGATGCAAGGTGGAAAGGTATTCATTTCACTACATTTTTACCAGCTAGAATGTAATCAAATGATAATGTACTGTATAAGAATGACTTTAACTCTCCCCACCTACAGTATAGACAGTTGTAGAATTCTGTACTAAATCTAATCCAACTATTAACATCTTCTCTATTGGAGGTCCATGGCACCAACTCTTTTCCAAATGGGGGTCCACATTTGGGGGTCCTTGACTTGATTTATTTATTTATTTTACAGTAAACGATGTTTGAAGTGTGCATGCTTTTGTCCAAAATGAAAGCCTGGGACATTTCTTGTTAAAAATGATTTTTATTTATTTCTAAAAGATGTCTTGTTTTCTTCTTTTCGGGTCCACATTGGCTCCAGTGGGTGGCAGCAAACAGCAAGGACTCCTTGTTCGTCAAGGATCTTGCTGTTTCCATTTGGGGGACAACAACCCTAAAAACCAGAAGCCTTACAGGCAAAGAATGCCCCACCAGCAAGGCGGAGGCCAAACCCCCCCTGACCCCAGGAAAACTTAATGCAGTCAGAGGTATGTTTACTAAGGGGTGGGGGGGTTCATTATTCTAAGGTGGAAAAGAGACTGTAGTTCTCTTCGGGAAAAGAGAACTACAGTCATGTACAAAAGCATATCATTAGTTTATTATGCAAGTGTTATTAGTGTATTAAGTCTTATTAAGCTTATTAATTAAAAAAACAACTTTATTGTTATAAAATAATCGATTTTGGGGATGAAAAATAGCCGATCGACAACTCGTTGAATGAGTTGTGAGCTTGTAGATTGGGCTCTACCGGCATTTCTTGAATGCCACTATTGAATGACAAAGTATAAAATAGGGCTTAAGTAGTTACATTAATCGATGTAGTAAAACATTAAATGTTACCAAAAAAGTAATCAATAGAACAATCGCTAAGAGAATGAGTGGCAAACCCTAAATGCATATGCGGCAGGGGTAGTGCTTTTTACGGGGCCAGAGATCAGCTCTGGACCAGTTTTGATATTCCCTTTATTCTGTTTCTGCCACTTTTCGCAGTTCTGGATGAACCGTGCTGTCGCTTTTTACGAAACTCGGCCATATGGTAGATGGTCATGAAAGACTATCAAGAAATAATTCTCACAATCTTTCGTCCAAAGGTGGCGCTATAGCACTCAATTGAAAAATGCCAACTTTGAACAGGTACAACTCATGCCCTGTTTGACCTAGAGCCATGAAACTTGGATACACATATGCGTCTCCTCATGCTGAACAACTTTCACCCTCTGACTTTTGACCTCTGACCTTTAGATCTCCCACCATTTTGAATTATATGAAAAACAGTCATTGGCTCCTAACTTCTGCATTTTTTCACTTAGAAAAAATCTGCTCCCATCGTTATGTCGGCAGAGGTCCAATGTTCATGTGTAAACAGTTTCGTGCAGATTACTCAAACATCCCAGGAGGAGATAGATTTTAACTATTGCAATTTTATGAAAATTATTCATCTGCCCCTAACACACACATGCAGACTCACATTTCTTTGAAACTTTGCAGAAAGGTTGAGGGTCATTCCAACTATCACTGAAACCAATCTTACTCCAATTGGCCAAAGGGGGGCGCTATAGCAATTTTTTGAAAATGCAAACTTTAAATAGGCATAAGTCATGCCTCGTTTGGCCTAAAGTCGTGAAACTTGCTTACACTTGTGCCTTGACTCATGAGGAACACATGTATCACTTTGACCAGTAAGCTCCGCCCTTAGATTTTCCGCAATTTTGAGCAGTTTGAAAAACACTTGTTTTTGGCAGTTCTGGCTTAACCGTGCATACGCTTTTTACGAAACTCGGCCATATGGTAGATGCTCATGAAAAACTATCAAGAAATAATTCTCACACTCATTCGTCAAAGGGTGGCGCTATAGCACTCAATTGAAAGTGCCAAATTTGAACAGGTACAACTCATGCCCTGTTTGACCTACAACCATGAAACTTCGATACACAAATGCGTCTCTTCATGCCCGACAACTTTTGTGGTCTGACTTTTGACCTCTGACCTTTAGATCGCCCACCATTTTGAATTATATGAAAAACAGTCATTGGCTCATAACTTCTGCATTTTTTCACTTATGGAAAATCCGCTGCTTTTGTTTTGTCGGCAAAGGTCCTAAGTTCATGTGTAAAATGTTTCGTGCAGATTGCTCAAAAATCCCAGGAGGAGATAGATTTTAACTATTGCAGTTTTATGAAAATTATTCATCTGCCCCTAACACATACATGCAAGACTCACATTTCTTTGAAACGTTACAGTAATGTAGAGGGTCATTCCAAATTCCTGAAACCAATCTCACTCCAATTGGCCAAAGGGGGGCGCTATAGCAATTGTTTTTAAATGCAAACTTTAAATAGGCAAAAGTCATGCCTCGTTTGGCCGAAAGTCGTGAAACTTGCTTACACTTGTGCCTTGACTCATGAGGAACACATCTATCGCTTTGACCAGTAAGCTCCCCCCTTAGATTGTCTGCAATTCTGAGCAGTTTGAAAAACACTTAAACCCAGGATGTTTCAGCTATTTGCGTGAAACTGTATCATCTGTGTGATCTCCTTTTTCACAGGTCCTTGTCTGTTGGTCCAATGGCGTCTCCCTTAAGTGAGTGCCTCACAATTTCAAGGTCGCCAGTTCAAGTCTCACTTCATGCAGACTTCATTTAAGTTGAATTGCAAACAACATGACTGTATCAATGAATACATGTGCAAATGGTAAAGATAACCTGACATGCTTATTTGAGAGTACGTTTTTTCAATGTATGACGTACTTCATTGTGAAAGTAGCTGATCTACAATCTCACAACTTTTCAGATAGCAATGTTTTGTGAGCTTGTAGATCGGCCGCTTTCACTGGTTTCGGTTTCGAGGAGACATACAATTTCTCTATTGGTAAATGGTTTGTGAACGAGTGATCTTAGTGTTAGTGAAACAGGGGCTTGGTTCATGACAGAAGGCAAGAGTTAATGATCTTCAACAGACAAAATCAGCCTGGACAAAGTTGTAGCACTATAGGTAGTGTTGCAGCCTCTCAGTCCGAAGGTTGAGAGTTTGATTCCTGTTACGGGCAATAGGATGTAATGTCCAATAAATCCATTATGTTTCCATCTCTCTCTCAAATCTATTCCATGTCCATGTCTCTCTCTCTTCAATCCATTCCGTTTCCATGTCTGTCTCTCTCTCTCTCTCTCTCTCTCTCTCTCTCTCTCTCTCTCTCTCTCTCTCTCTCTCTCTCTCTCTCTCCAGTTTCCATCTCTCTCTCTCTCTCTCTCTCTCTCTCTCTCTCTCTCTCTCTCTACAGTTTCCATGTCTCTCTCTCTCTCCAGTTTCCATGTCTTGTCTGTCTGTCTGTCTGTCTGTCTGTCTGTCTGTCTGTCTCTCTCTCTCTCTCTCTCTCTCTCTCTCTCTCTCTCTCTCTCTCTCTCTCTCTCTCTCTCACTGGCCCCGTATTATTGCTGCTTGCAGCTATATTTTCCAATTGTTGTTGTCCATTATCTGGCTTATTGCCTGCCCACCCATGTTTTCCATTCAAATGCATTTTTTCATAACTGAAACAGGTGGTTAAAGGTCCACTTCCTCACTAATACACATTTTAAGATGGCACCATTTACATTCATGTCTACTCACTCTGTGTCCCATGAATGGGCCGTGGATAGTTTAGAAACCTGTCTACCTCTGACATCATCGTTAGGCAGGCTTGGTCATTAACTTTTTTAATTGTTAATTATTAATACAAGAACAATGGCTTCTACTTCAGCATGCAAACTTTCCAAGTAGAGACATACTGTCGTTTCTATTAGCTCCATTGCTAATGTCACTGGCAGGCTGGCCTGAGTTACTTTAAGTTATTCTCAACACATCACAATTCATACAACTCACCCCATATGCAGTCCTTAGGCTAACTATTGTTTTGTTGGTGGGGGTTCTTGTTTGTTTTCTTTTCAGACTGTTTCCATTGGTGGCTAAAGAGGCAGAACATCGGTGAGGAAGAGCTAGCGAAGAGGAAGAGGGCCATGGGGAAATTCATTTGTGAAAAGATCCAGGACATAAACAAGAAGGACAAAAAATAGTGTGTCTGGGTGGGGGGGGGGGGGGTGATATGGGGTAATGTTCTTGTTTTTAACAACAACAAAACAATTGTTTTTACGTCACTTTCGACGTGCGCTGATCGAGCAGGCACAAGTATTTGTACGCACCCTTTAACAGTATTAGTTTGATTTTGAAGGGGAACTCCGCCAAAGAACCTTTGATTTGATTCTTCAAATATAGTCTCATATTTGCTAAAGCTACTGGTGATTCTTTTTTTCTTTCTTTCTTTCTTTTTTTTTTTTTTTCCCATTTCCCTTGTTTTTATCCTGTATCCTTTGAGTTCACTCTTCTGATTTGGATAACATTGGTAGGCTATCCCGACCTGAAAACTATTGATTGAAGCCACTAGATTTGTATTTGTATGTTTTTTTTATTTGTTTGTATTTGTATGTATTGATTTGATATACAAGCTGTGACAACCTGTGTAGCCGTTGAAGTTTATGTATTTATTGTTTATTTTATGTATGTATGTATGTATGTATGTATGTATGTATGTATGTATGTATGTATGTATGTATGTATGTATGTATGTATGTATGTATGTATGTATGTATGTATGTATGTATTTGTTTATTTGTTTTATTTATTATATAAATGTAGTTTGAGTTTTTACTGTTTAATAAATTATTGTTATGTATGAAATTGATACATGATTATTTATGACTTTGTGGATTTTGCTCACTTTTATATATTATATTTTATACTCACAGAAATTCAGATTTGTTATTGATGTGTCCCAGAACATTTCAATATGCAATATTTATGAACATGCAGTCCTCTCGAAAGACACAAACCTTGAAAACAAAGATAAACTTCTAAATATACATTATATTACCATGATAATTCTAAATGTGCTAGAATGCTGTAGGACAGCTATGTACTTAAAACTTAACATTCAAGTTACAATTTTATTTCCTGGCAAAACACCACATTTCTCTTTTCGGTGTCAAGCTGAAAAGGAAATCTGAAAGACAAACATGTCTTTCAGATTGACCAGTTCCTCTTGATGGACATTGAGTCAGTCCTGTAACAATTAGAAGAAGTAAGCCAATTACAAAGACCATTTACACTGTCTGCTTTCCATTCACTCTCAAGCTGACTGATTTGAATGTGTGAAACCCAGTGAATCAAACGATAGGAGCGGCACACTGCATATTAGCATTACAATGTCCCAGTCAGCATATATCAATGCACCAGGTGTGGATTTTCACTACATGCCAAAGCGTTTTTTATTTATTGTTTGCCCTACACACAATGCAATGTTGTTGTTGTTTTTTTTAAATAGGTGTGATAATCTAAAGATTTGCATACGTTTATTTCCTGACAAAACACATGCATCTTTTGGGTGTCAAGCTGAACATATTTGTTGACAAACATGTCTTTCAGATTGACAAATTGGTTGATGGACTATTGAGTCAGTCCTGTAATAATTACAATAAATGAGCAAATTACAAAAAAAAATAGCAGTCAGTTTAATGTGCCACATATCTGTTACAAACTCCCTGAAAATTGCAGGTCTGCATCTACTCTGCTATTTTAAATAACAGCTAAAATCATGTCTGTTTTCGGTAGCCTTTCGTTGATATATAATTGTATTCTTTATTTCTTAATTTAATTTGATAGTTTTTGCTCTTTTACTATTTATTGTTGTGTATTTTACTCTGTATCCTGAATATTGTCGCTGTCCAATGAAAAACACTTATCTCCAAAAACATTTTTTTTTCACGAGCATAAATACCGTTAGATACATTTAGCACCACGAATAATAATATAGCTGTACAAAATCATCAGTCAACAGTTTAAGGTTGTCAATGGACTTACATACTTAATTACTTAAAGGGGAAATTACAACATGATGAGTCATCATGTTGTAATTTGCAATGTTAAACCCACAGTCAATCCTCCATTTCAAGGCAACACAGACAGGGGGGAACTTTTTTCTTATTTCCACACAACTTCTTTATGCTATATTAATGACATAGTTAAATATTGAAAATGGGTGGATTTCCCCTTTAATACTCTTTATTATGAGATACATGGAGATACGCAAACCTCTTCTGCTTTTATGTCCGACTAAGATGACACACGCACGTCAATGATCTGACCGTAGTTTCCCTACGTCGTACTTCAGAGTTTCCTCTGATAAATCTAACATGAAAGCCTTTTATCTTGTCATGTTGTTGCCATACAGTAAGCACGACATCTTGGGACTTGGAATCAACAAACAAGCTACAAGTTACAGTATGACCATGTTGGCCGGTGCCGTCAATCGACTCGACTGTATCCTGAAAATGTGTTTTATATTAAGTGATTTCAAATGTCCTTTTATAATTGTTCCTTAGCTTAATGTTTCGCATAAAGCACATTGCATTGCCTTGTTGAAATGTGCTTACAAATAAACGTGTTAAATTCCAATAGAATACTGTAGGACAGCTCTTGGGGCTTAAATGATTTAAGAATGTTGTCATTGAGGTGACCCCCCTCCCCTATATTTACAGTGATTTGAAGGGTTAAGTGGGAGCAGTGATTGGCCCCACCCCGTCATTCGGATTGGGCCATCTGAGTATCTGTTAGTATTTAACAAGAGTTTGTTCTGCTTTGTGCCACTTGAATCTCTGCTAGTTGTTAAGAGTTGAACTTCTCTTTCCTGCACTAGCTGAAGCAGTCACTAACTTTTTGTTTTGGTTCTAGTTTTTTGCTAATTTTACTAGATGTTCTGGCTCTAAGTCAGTTAACCGACATATTTCTACTTTGAAGAAAGTTTGGAGTTATGGCTTTACTACAAACAATGAAGTTCTTGATCAACCAGAGACTATCTGCAGCTGCTGAAGAGATATTTGGGATTGTTGGAGGAATTCTAAAAGAGTACGAGGATGAAGCTTTCCACATCAAGCAACAAACTGACCGCCAACGCAGACTACTGGATATGGTTTTAAAACCAATCGTCATATTACACAGAGCAGGTTGGTAAAACCACTACACTGTCAAAAATCTGATTTTGAATTGTTAGACCTTTTCTAAAGAGTTGTTTAAAAAAAACACTCAATAAATTAAACTAGAAGGAAAGGAAAAACACAAGAGTAATGATGAAAAGATCTTATGTGGTTCAACTGTCCTTGTATGTGTCATGTTTTCAGCATGCTATTTCGAGTCATAATGTTGTGAGGTTGAATTGGCAATTGTTATTAGTATTATTGTTGTAGTGGTCTAATTTTAGACTGGCCTTAGACAGAGGTGGAATTAACAAAAAAGTTGTTCCTTCCAACCACAACTACAGAACTGATTAAACACTGTAACGCTGCAATTTTCTCTTGACCATTACAAACACATGTGTGGAACCACTGTATGATAAAGTGTAGTTAACACTCAAACATTTAATTGGTTTTCTATAATTATATTGTATCTTTTGCCCAGACGTCCGCCCTGTGTGTAAAGAGGAGGTTTCTCCTGAGCAGCAGGAGATGAGCCATAGTCTGGTCCAGGAGGAAGCAGAGCATCCACAGATTAAAGGGGAGCAGGAGAAGTTACTTCAAGGACAAGAGAAGGCTGATGGGTCAACAGAGACATTACTAGCAGTGAAAAGCGAAGATGATGATGACAACCTGGAGACAGAGCCTCCAGCCAGCACCTCAACTGAACACATTAAAACACAAGCTGATGTAGAGGACTGTGGCACATCAAAACCAACCGGTGATGAATCTGACACTGAAGACAGTGGTGGCTGGGATACCAGGGCAAATCATTCAGATTTAAACACAGGACAAATATTGTCTTTGACCAACAAGCTATGCCATGACCTCAAATCTCCAAAACAAAGTCCCTCCACGAGGAGTCACAGAGGGGAGAAATTATTTAGTTGTGTAGACTGTGGCAAAATGTTTAATCGAAAGGAATATCTGAAGGTGCACACAAGGATTCATACTGGAGAAAAGCCCTATACTTGTAAAGTTTGTGACAAAGACTTTAGTCAAATAGGTAGTCTAAAAAAACACATGCGCGCTCATACAGGGGAAAAGCCCTTCATGTGTACAGTTTGTGGAAAAGGCTGTAGCCAAAAGAGAGGCCTACAATCACACATGGTGACTCATACAGGGGAAAGGCCCTTTACTTGCACAGTTTGTGGTTTAGGCTGTGTTAACATGGCAAATCTAAAAACACACATGAGAAAACATACAGGGGAAAAGCCCATTACTTGCAGTTTGTGGTAAAGGGTGTAGTCAAATGAGTGCTCTAAAAAGACACATGAGGACCCATACAGGGGAAAAGCCCTTTGCGTGTACAGTTTGTGTCAAAATCTTTAGTCAAAATTGTCATCTAAAATCACACATGAGGACACATACGAAGAAAAAAACATGTTTATCGATGAGTACTTTTTCAAAAAAAGGCATTTGAGGGGACACATTATTATGATCATTCTCCACACTCATACAGGGGAAAAGCCCTTTACTTGCACGATGAGAGGCTAAGGATTCTAAAACAAACACTGTACAAATATATGGACAAAGCCAGACCCATTAGTTTCTACAGACTTTCGGCTGAGAGCACATTTGCCAGCAGCCTTCAATACCTTGCAGGAGGTGAAATAGCAACATCTGCTGGGCCAGGAACTACATGGTTTAAGAGAACCCGGACATGAGGTTCAACTCCAGGGCAGATTCCTTGTATGGAAGCATATCAGGGCCAAAAGTTTTGATCATTTACTAAAATCGAATGACGAAATTTTTTTTTAATTGAAGTGGAAAAATAAAAATTGAAACCGAAAGTCTCACATTTTTATCTTGAACTCTGGGCGCGGCCTCATCCGAGAGGGGCGTGGAATCATGGCTCATGAGTGACAGGTCCCCCCCCGTGACGTCATCCCTGTGCGACCAGGAAGTAGCTTAAAGGTAGGGTAAGTGATTTTCTTTGGTTAAAATAAGTGTTAAATAGCTCTATATTCTGATAGTACTCATTGCTATAGAGTGTTTGTTCAGTAAAAGGAGTCTCCTTGTCTCTCCAGCTCTTCATAAAACAGAAAATGCA
Source organism: Gymnoscopelus microlampas (assembly GCF_963454915.1). Taxonomy (NCBI): domain Eukaryota; kingdom Metazoa; phylum Chordata; class Actinopteri; order Myctophiformes; family Myctophidae; genus Gymnoscopelus; species Gymnoscopelus microlampas. The sequence continues at coordinate 3,252,200 of NC_139950.1, read as the reverse complement.
TTTCGTTTCAGTTTCAGTTTAATTTCCAATTTATCCAATAAGGATAGAGAACTCAATCAGGATACAGAATAAACAAGTGAAATTGGAAGTGATGACACTAACAAATGATTAGGCAAAATGGGAACTGGAACACTATAGAAATTAAGCCAATAAACGGGTACTCGCTTCTGATTGGCTGAAATATTGTCACCTACCAAAAAGTGTATTTTCTGTTTATTAAAGAGCTGGAGAGACATGGAGACTCCTGTTACTGAACAAACACTCTATAGCAATGATTACTATCAGAATATAGTGCTTTAACCTTTTAACAAAATACTTTTTGTTTTAACCCAAAAATATCACTTACCCTACCTTTAAATAACGTTGCGTTAGCATCACATAGCTACTGGTTAGTTCTAGCCTTATAGAGTTAAGAGGGTTCTAACTGATGGATTGGTACCAGCGCCAGCGTCACCAGCTTGCAAGTAAGAACTGTTTTTTAATAAGTTAGATGCTAGTAAAATAGCCGATGTATAATGACTGGTTAATTTTGGAAAAGAGTGGCTTGCAACCCTGCTGAACTGTTCGTTTTGGTGCCACTTTCTGATAAATCGACCATTAAGCTTAGAACATTTTTGTTATTAAACATGATTTTGCCCGCTATGGTCTGTAATAAGGTCCAGAATACGTTTTTTTGTCTAGGTATACTTTTAGTTGTAGAAATAACTGTGAAATTATGATTATTTACATGTAGCAATGGTAAGATGACTAATAACTATCAGCTAATTTACCTGTGGACCCCCTGGAACCCCCAATTCCCAAGGACCCTTAGGGGTCCCTGGACGTTAAGATAAGAACTAGACTGCTGGCCTAAATATTATGGTCTTCACCTGTCTATATGTAAAATGTCATGATATAATGTGTGTGATTTGGTGCTATATAAAATGGAATTGAATTCATGTATTGTCTTTTTTGTGTTTGACAGAATGCTGACTATATAAACATGGCTTCAGTTGCACAGAACCTCATCAATGTGCTCACTCAGAACGTGCAACACACTCCTCTGGATAACGACTTGAACAGGTCTGAGATTTTATGCATTTTAATTGTCTATGTTAATTTAACCACTAGAACCTAAGCATCCCTGTTCTGGGGCTAACATTCAGTGAAAATAGCAGATCTACAAGTTCTCAAGGCATCAGGCTGCAAGCATTGTGAGCTTGTAGATCTACTATTTCAGCCAAGATATTTATGTAGAGTGGGGAACCTAGTCTTAAGGTGTTGTACTGTCATGGTTTAAACAAATATCTTATTAATTATGCAGGTCCTTCAAAGTTCCTTTCTTGCATCCACATCTCCAAGACCCTGGAAGCCTTTTAGTTTGTATTTGTACTTGTTAAACATGAATGCAGAGACAACCCCAAGCCCCGAGGAAGAGTTCCAGCTTGCCCAGGCAGGACTCCTCTATAAAGACAACATATTCAGGGATTTTCTTTTTTGTCGCCCACAAAGGGTTTGTGCCAGGGAAAACACATCAGAGGTGCTCACTGTGAGCACTGGTTGCCCACAAGGAAGTGTATTGTCCCCTGTGTTATTCTCTCTTTTTACCAATGAATTTATGATCAATGAGACATATTTTAAACTATTTAAGTATGCAGATGATATGGCCTTAGTTGCCCTGTTACTTAAATCAGACCCCCGTGGTGTAGATGCCTACCTGGCTCACACGGTAGCACTTGAAGGGTGGTGTAATACCAGCCAGCTAGAAATTAATGTAGGCAAGACAAAGGAGTTATTCATGCTTAAACCAGATATTACTATACTGCCAGTCTCGCTGGATGGCCAACGCATAGAATCTGTGGAGGACTTTAAATATCTAGGAACAGTTCTAGACTCCCGGATGAGCTTCTCTGGTAACACAGAGCACATCTATAAGAAATGTTCCCAGCGACTTTATCTACTCAGAAAGCTAAATAGCTTCAGAGTTAGTCAGCGGGTCCTAGAACTTGTGTACAAGACCATGATTGAGAGTGTTTTGACATTTCACCTTTCTGCCTGGTTTGGTCACCTAAACTGTAAATTACTGAACAAACTGTCTAGGATTGTGTCAATGGCTAGCAAAATCATTGACAAGCCCCAAAAGGCCTTGAGCCTATTGTACAGGGAGAGAGTGAGGAGGAAAGCTCTGAGCATCACAGCCGATGGCTCCCATCCTCTTTCTAGAGAGTTTGAGCTTCTGAACTCTGGCAGGCGCTACAGAGTTCCCCTAGCGACCAAAAATATTTATAAGAAGTCTTTTGTCCCCAGAGCAGTCAGCATTCTTAACTCGACAGAATGACCTGCTGCATGGTGGTGATGATGATGATGATGATGATGATGATGATAATGATGAAATGAGGGCGATGATGATCATGAAACAGGTTCCTAATGTGGGTCTACTCTCCTTTTCTTTCTTTTATTAGCGATGGTGTTTTGTGTATTTCTATGATGTGATCCTCACTGCTGTGCTGTACCTCTAATGTTGTTTGTCTATGTCTGTATAGTGTCTGGTGAGCCAAAGACAAATTTCCACTTGTGGACAATAAAGATCTATTATTATTATTATTATTATTATCCAAGGATATGAGCCATGATGAGGTATGATGATTGATTGATTGAATACTTTATTAGTCAGTAATGTAAACAGTGTATGGTACATTAACAAGGTAATTAAAAGGATAACACACAGTCCTTGGGACTCGTTTCCAATTTCCATTGTGGTCCTATGTATTCAATTAATCAACATGGCATACACAATTAACTCAATAATACATGTCATCAACAAAACCTACTGGTTACAATTAAGTGTATCTATTTGAACATGCTTTTCATCCTAGTGTTAGGCTGTTCTTCAAGCATGTAGACATCATAGTCTATGCTATTTTTTTTAGTTCTCCAGACTACTAAGTGGAGTATTCCAAGATGATGGAAGTGACCGGAGACTATTATCTTTACAAATCTCCAGGTGATGTAAATGTGTTGTTACGACTGGGGTCGTATTGGAGGTTATTATTATGAGTTGGTCCTAGTGTGGAAGTGTGTGCCAGAGAGGAGATGTTGTCTGTGTGAGAATGTATGCAAAACCACCGGCTTCGAATGCTATCAATGCATTGACGCACCGCTCAGGACGGCAACTCGGTTGCTTTAGCTCCCTCGGTGGTCCTTCCGCGGGGCTCCAGCTCGCCTGAGACTGCGCGCCTCCGTCATGGTCCGAAACCAAAACAACGAAAACCAAAACCGAAACTGAACTATTTAAGTCATCTCCGTCGGTAGGTCAGTATGTCTTATAACACCCAATGAATGGTCTGATAAATCGCGGGTAGGTAAGTAGGTCGCCTACTTCGCCCATTCAATGGTCTGATAAAATGTGATAATCTCCCATTCAATGCATTGATAGCATCCGAATCAGGTGGCAAAACAGGTGTGCCATTCCCAGAAGACGATTGGTGGGGCGCTCTTCCAGGCCTGCAGTGATTGGTGGGGAGCTCACAGCAGTGCTGCCTTCCAAGTGGCTAATAGGGTGGAGGCTCCCTATATAAGAGGAGCACAGAGCTCAGTGCAGCACACAGGGGCAGGAGCCCGTCTTCCTCCGCTTCCAACTGGCCACCACACCTTATGTTTTGTTCTATGAGTTCTGTGATTTGACCTAAGTTATTTTCAGTTGATAAGTTGATCCTGAGGTGATTGTTTCTTTTGCTTATTGTTTATGATAGGAAGGTAAGCTATTGTATTATTTGTTCTTTTGATAGGTAAGATATATTATTTTTCTGTTAGTTCTTTTGGTTTGTTACTTTAGTTCCTCAGTGAGTTCTACACCCTTATGTTATGACCCAAGGTTATGTTACACTTTTGTTATTACTTTATATATTTATAAATAAACCATTGTTATATTTTGCACTTCAACCCTTTGTTTGTGTGGCTACTTGGGAGTTGGGGAAGGCGGGAACATATTCATGTTGTGTCTCAGGCACCCCTAGACTGGGGCATAACATGAATTGGGGGCTCGTCTAAAAGCTTTTCTCGCATGTAATTGGTAAGTTTTTTTTTTTTTTCTCTCTCTGGTTGGCAGTTTGGTAAAATTGTGTAAGTATGGAGTTTGATTTGGAGGAATTCATAGCAAACCCTTCTTGGGGCAAGATTGAGAAATGTAAAAAGAAAGAATTGTTAGTGGTGGCTGCTAACTATGAACTGACTGTGTCTCTCACTGCCCCTAAAGCTGAGCTCCGACATGAAGTGTGTTCAAAGCTGGTGGAGAAAGGCGTGCTACCTGCGACTGGACCTGGTGAGAAGGAGGAGGAGGCCTTGCAGGTGGGGGTTGCTGAGGCGGAGGCTACGGAACCACCCGCCACTGATGTGGGGTCGACTCCTCGCTCACTGGGCCTACAGGCAAGTATGACAACAAGTGATCTCCAGCTGACACTCCAGATAAAGGAGGCAGAGTGCCGAACTAAAGAGTTGGAGATCACAGCCCTCCACCTAAGGCTCAGAGCCCTTGAGCTTGAAAATCTGACAGCTGCGTCCAACATAAGGTCGGGTAACCAAAACACAGTCGGGGTCAGTAAGCCGGGGGGGTTTGACATTGGCAGAAACATAGCATTAGTACCACCATTTCGAGAGTCTGAAGTGGATTCATACTTTAGCGCTTTTGAACGAATTGCTGAGGCCTTAAAATGGCCCAAGGACTCTTGGTCAATATTAGTACAGTGTAAATTAATAGGAAAAGCCCAAGAAGCATGCACTATGCTATCCACTATGCTATCCGAACAGAGTCTGGAATATGAGACACTTAAACAGAGAGTATTGCGGGCTTATGAGCTGGTGCCTGAAGCATATAGGCAAAGATTTCGCAATAAAGATAAAACTGCCAACCAGAGTTATGTGGAGTTTGCACGCGAGAAAAGCACATTATTTGTGCCAGGCTTCTAAAATCAATACTATGGCTGAGATGCGGGAATTAATTTAGCTTGAAGAATTAAAAAAAATGCCTGCCCGAACGAATTGTGATGTATATTAATGAGCAAAAGGTATTGGCCGGGTTTCCCAAACAGCTTCGTAGAGATGCTTCGTAGAGATGCTGCGCAGGTCCGACGACGGGTCTAACGTGTGTCATCACAGGCGTTAGCAGGCACGTAGATTTCAGGTCATGCCCTCAGCAGCCACGTAGATTTCAGGTCATGCGCAGCCTACTCAACTTGCGTAAGGGCCTCCTACACAGCAAACCTACGCCCCCTCATTAGTAGCAGGTGGTTGTAACCTGGCAACGTGCCATCTAAACTGGCTTCACGAGACACCATAGTCGTAGGTTCTCCAGTGCAGGGAGTTACGTGTGTGCTAAAACTACATTCTGCCATCAGCATGCACGCAGCCTACCTACTCCCCGCCTCCTGGGAGAGACGTAGCCTCAGTGCTGTTCAATGTGTGTGTGTGTGTGTGTGTGTGTGTGTGTGTGTGTATATATATATATATATATATATATATATATATATATATATATATATATATATATATATGAATATGTACATATACATACATATATATGTATACAGTACATACAGACAGACAGACAGACAGACAGACAGACACACATATATATATATATATATATAGTCCTTGGGCCAGACGAGATATCGCTACCACTAAGTTGGCAAAACCTTGCCTATACTAAATAGTTTTTTTGGGCCAATATAAGTAAATAAAAATATGATAGACTTTCCATAGGAGCAGCTTTTTATATTTTTTGACATGTTGTTATTTTTCTCTATAGGCGGATTTTCATTCATAGCCAACAACATATTAAAAGTTATATAACACACTTTTTGGACATCACACTGCTCCTTTTTTTTATAAATTAAACAAACCTGTGTCCAATTAAAGTAGTTGATGAAGTGGGTGTGGCCTATTTGGTGGTGGAGCAGTTTTTTTCAGGAATCAAAGCTGAAGTAGTAGAGGCCCTAGGAGGGGTCCACGCGCGACTGCTTATTTTTTTTTCTAGTTTTGATTTTTGGCATCCATAGGACCTCTAATATTGGGATTTTGATGATCCCAAGAAAAAAAGTGGTCCCAAGTGTGTTTTTTTCAATGTTTTATTAACCCTATGAGACCTGCGGGATGGCTGGCTGGAACGCCGGCGAGACTGTCTTTCGGAGACTGTGGAACACTCAAATTTAGACGTAGCCCAAAGATAGAGATACCATTTGATTCCAGACAACCTCAGGTTTCCAATGGGACCAACCTTGTCATGCTACCTTGTCGGGAAGGGGGCTAAATACCTAATGATTCAAAGTTAAGACAACATTTTGGCGAGGGAAAAACGACCATCACCATTTTCCAAATGGTCCCTTGAGCTGTCACCTCAATATATGTGAATGAAAATGGGTTAAATGGATACCTACAAGCCTCTCCTGTACAGACATGCCAAATGTACAGTATGCCTATCTCATGCAGTTCTGGGCAAGAACCATGCAGTGTTTTGCATGCAGTACAAATATGTCATTTCTGCCTATTGTAAAAAGGAGACCACTTCTAGGAGAGGAGACTGCATCTATAGCTGTATGAGACCACTGTACTGTATCTAGAAACCACTGTACTGTATCTAGACCACCACACTGTATCTATTGCTATATGAGACCACTTTAATGTATCTAGAGACCACTGTATTGTATATATACCACCGCACTGTATCTATTGCTATATGAGACCACTTTACTGTATCTAGAGACCACTGTATTGCATCTAGACCACTGTGCTGCATCTATATCCCACTGTACTGAATCTATAAACCACTGTGCTGCATCCAATCCCACTGTACTGAATCTATAAACTACTGTACTGCATGTATAGACCATTGTACTGCATCTATAGACCACATACATTGACCACTGTACTGTATAGACCACTATACTGCATCTCAACTCAACACAGCTTCAAACATGTATATATAAAGCACATTTAACATGACTATGTCGCCACAAAGGCTCGGTAGATGCAGTACAGTGATCTACAGATGCAGTAGAGTGGTCTACAGATGCACTAGAGTGGTCTACAGATGCAGTAGAGTGGTCTACAGATGCAGTAGAGTGGTCTACAGATGCAGTAGAGGGGTCTACAGATGCACTAGAGTGGTCTACAGATGCAGTAGAGTGGTCTACAGATGCAGTAGAGTGGTCTACAGATGCAGTAGAGTGGTCTACAGATGCACTAGAGTGGTCTACAGATGCAGTAGAGTGGTCTACAGATGCAGTAGAGTCGTCTACAGATGCAGTATAGGGGTCTACAGATGCACTAGAGTGATCTACAGATGCAGTAGAGGGGTCTACAGATGCACTAGAGTGATCTACAGATGCAGTAGAGGGGTCTACAGATGCACTAGAGTGATCTACAGATGCAGTAGAGGGGTCTACAGATGCACTAGAGTGGTCTACAGATGCAGTAGAGTGGTCTACAGATGCAGTAGAGAGGTCTACAGATGCACTAGAGTGGTCTACAGATGCACTAGAGTGGTCTACAGATGCAGTAGAGGGGTCTACAGATGCAGTAGAGTGGTCTACAGATGCACTAGAGTGGTCTACAGATGCAGTAGAGTGGTCTACAGATGCACTAGAGTGGTCTACAGATGCACTAGAGTGGTCTACAGATGCAGTAGAGGGGTCTACAGATGCACTAGAGTGGTCTACAGATGCAGTAGAGTGGTCTACATATGCAGTAGAGTGGTCTACAGATGCACTAGAGTGGTCTACAGATGCAGTAGAGGGGTCTACAGATGCACTAGAGTGGTCTACAGATGCAGTAGAGGGGTCTACAGATGCAGTAGAGTGGTCTACAGATGCAGTAGAGGGGTCTACAGATGCAGTATCGGTGTCCAGAGATGTCTACAGATCACGACAGTAGTCTACAGACATACTAGAGGGGTCTACAGACACACTAGAGGGGTCTACAGATCACGACAGGGGTCTACAGATGCACTACATGGTCTACAGATGCACTACAGTGGTCTATCGATACAGTACAGCAGTCTATAGATACAGTAGCTAGTCTATAGATGCAGTACAGTGGTCTTTAGATGCAGTACAATGGTCTATATATGCAGTACAGTGGTTTATAGATTCAGTACAGTGGGATATAGATGCAGCACAGTGGTCTAGATGCAATACAGTGGTCTCATATAGCTATAGATGCAGTACAGTGGTCTCATATAGCAATAGATGCAGTACGGTGGTATATACAGTATACACAATACAGTGGTCTCTAGATACAGTAAAGTGGTCTCAGATAGCAATAGATACAGTGTGGTGGTCTAGATACAGTACAGTGGTTTCTAGATACAGTACAGTGGTCTCATACAGCTATAGATGCAGTCTCCTCTCCTAGAAGTGGTCTCCTTTTTACAATAGGCAGAAATTACATATTTGTACTGCATGCAAAACACTGCATGGTTCTTGCCCAGAACTGCATGACCATCTTGGATGGCATCTTGAAAATTATGCCTTTCTGCTAAGTATATTTTCCTGGATATTTGGGATGTTCTCAAGCATGCCTAAAGGTACCAGAATCAATTGAAAACCCTTTTGTATCAATGTTTAGGGAGGTTTAGTGGTACTCTTTCTTATATGCCTATTGACCGGTCTATTTCTCATAAAAAGTGCTTGTTTAAGATAAGGCTGAAAATGACCACCCCAGAATGAAATACTATAGGTAAATTATACATTTCTTGAATCCTTAGGGTCATGTCAGTATTCCAGTTGTTGTGTTTTGTGTCTCTGATGTTTCTTGATGCCACAGAACTAAAAGAAAATATATGGTTTAGGCGGAAATTGTGAGAAAAAAAAGGTTATTAAAGGTTTGAAGAGCTCCAATGACCACTGTACTTATCATACATAGTCACCAAAGGGCTCGAATGAAAGCTCACAGTGTCCCCTTAAAAATGATACCAAACATAAAATATAAAACATTGTAATATGCCCTGAACGTGAGCCAATACCAAGATATGCACATGTGTCTAAAATGCCATTTTTCAATGGGGGGTGGTAACTTTAGCAGCTGATAACCCCAATTTAGCTGGGCCTCAGGAAGGTCTATCATACAAAAATAATATCTAGGGATGTATAGGAATAAAAAAATCCCAACTAGAATTTGCCATCCCAGGTGGTAGCGATATGTGAGATTTTGGGGTTTGGCCCAAGGACTAATATACATACACACACACACACACACACACACACACACACACACACACACACACACACACACACACACACACACACACACACACACACACACACATACGGCCGTCATTTTTATATATATATATAAATTACGGCCGGGCCGGTGCGTAACGTCCCCCAAAAAAAACCCAGACATACAAGCTGTCAACGCACTGCGACATGCCGTGTCGACAGCTTGCAGATCTGTTTTTTGGGTAGGGCCAGTGGCTGCGCTGCTTCGTCCTCTATGCATCCATACTCTCACGGATGATCTCTAATCTGATCATCGGGTCAGGTGCGTTCGGAAATTACGCACCGGAGCACACTCGCCTATTAGTTTGTATTGGCCAGTGCGCTCAGTGCTGTATTTTCGAACGCGCCCGGCCTGCCAGATAAAAAATATTAAGTAAGCCAAGTTAACTAAAGGACGAAAGTCCCCAGTTCCTCTCACAAAGTGACGTCTGCAAGATATAAATGTATATGAAAACAGATAAAAATACCAAAAGCAACTCCATTTATTATGGGTCGTCCACTAGCCTAGCTGTACGGATATTTCTAAATTACAACCCTAACTCACAGGGTATTGTTTGTGAAGGACTAACCAGTGAAAACCACTCGACCAAACTGTTATGTAATAAACCCAGTCAATAACAAAATTGTTTTACTAAACTGTGCACAGTGAATTAATGACCAGCCCGTGACTTCACACGCGAGCCGTTAGCATATAGCTTGGGTAGCAAAACAAGCACTTTTGGTAGGTAATTTAACTGTGAAGCACAGAAACACACAGAAACACACCATAAATAACACAACACATTACAGACTGTATAACCCACACAAATGAACATAATAAAAGTACTCTACATCAACTTTTATACACAATAGCGTAACAGCTTACCAATGGACGATCTAGCTTCACTAACGACAGCATAACGACTGGCTGATGAAAGTCGCGCCTGCGCATAAGACATTGTTGACGTGCAAGAGCCTTATATTAACCCATTCTCTGCCATGGGGAACTTTTGACCTGTTACACGACAAAAGCCCAGCCGAAACACGAACATGTCACTACTCCATAAATCACTACTAAATATCTGAATAGCATGCAACATACTCCCCCGTCCCATAACCGCCAGAATAGATTACAAAACTATAAAAGAGATAAATAATAACGAAAAGGTTGTAATAACCTCGACCAACCACTAGGGAGATCCATCCACTTACAAATAAACTATAAATCACCCCGACCTGTTAACGGGTGAAAATATAATTATAAAACTATATAAAAAATAGCAAAAACCTGACACTAGCGGTCCAGGCGCATAACAAATAGATTGGGGATCCAGCATAATAACTATCGCGGGTTCGACTCCCGGTGCCGACGGCCTTTACTGTATCTCTCTCCCCATTTCCAGTCAGTCTACTGTCCTGTCAAAATAAAGGTTATAATATAAATATAGATTTTTTTAAAAGGACGCTGAATGTCCCATTTCCCAAGTTTAATATGTATAAATATCTTTTGAAAATAGCAGATTGCAAGGTTTTACATCTGCTATTTTCAAAATATTTGTATACATAGTAGACTAGGGAAATGGGACATTCTGCACAATGAGTACTTTTACTTTTGGTAGTTCTATGTTATGTCCCTTGAATTTGCTGTGTGTGCAACAGGTCCCTTCATTTTACTTTCAAACAACAGGGATTCAGGGGCGAGGCCATCTGGGCTCCAGTGTCCTTTAATTTCTCAAGGCAAAAAGGCAATGCACTAATTCCCTGTACCATGTGCATGCATGAGAAACAGGTGGATCCAAATCATAATTAGTTGCACAGCATTGGCCTATGAATACCTGTGGGTAGTAGCAGAAATGGAGGAGACAAAATGGCGGAAATTAAAAAGACAGCTAAAGGCAAGCGCTCAGCAGCATTTAATAAGGATGAGCTGAGCATTTTGGTGGAGGAGGTAACACAGTTTCAGGGGATCCTTTTTGGCGGCACTCGAGGGCCAATAGATCTGGCCGCCAGAAGGAAACTTTGGCAGGCCATAGCTGTATCTATGGCCCCCAGTCCCTCTGGCGTGCGGAAGTGGACCACTGTCCGGAAGAAGTGGCAGGACATGGCCAGCCATGTGAAAAAAAAGGCAGCCCATATCCGAAGGGAAGCCCTGGCCACTGGTGGTGGGCCACCAGATATCACCCTGTTCACCCCCGACGAGGAGAAAATCTTCAGCGTGCTGAGCAAGGCTGCAGTGGAGGGGGTTGAAGGTGGGGTGGACATGTTGGGGGGGGAAGGGCTGTCGGGGGACGAGGAACCAGGTGGGAGTGGGGCTACAGCAGCACCACCAACCTCCCTGGATCCCAGCAACACCCCGACCTCACCCGACGGGCACCACCAGGCCAGACCACCAGGCCGGACCACCACACCCTCATCCCAAAGAGGCCGTGGAAGGAGGTCAACAGGCAGAGGTCAACTGCAGGCACCCACCCTGTCGCGCTGCACCTGCAGTGAGGTCCTCATGGCGACCGAAAGGGAGAAGGTGGTGGTGCAGCGGGGAATCGAGGCCCAATTGAAAGCCTCTAATGCAGTTCATGAGATCTTGGTGGAGATGAGGCGAGCTAATAGTTTGCAAGCAGAGATGGTGGCCTTAAAGAGGCAGAAAGTTGAGTTGGCGGAGAAGCGGCTCGTGCTGGCAGAGGCCACGTTTATCCAGTCTGGATCCATCTTGCCCCAGATGCAAGGTACGTGACATGTTCATACGTTTCTCCACAATTTAATCTATCCTGTTCCATCTCACTAATCGACCTCCCTCCATTGGGGTGCATTTCTCCTTTCCGACATTTCGCCTTTCCGGCGTTGACGAACCCTATACCTAACCCTAACCCTAACCCTAACCGCACGCGGAAGCCACTAGTCGGAGTGGTGAGATGTCGGAATGGAGAGTGAACACCCTCCATTGCAGGTGATGCGGGTGCAGGACCCCTGTGAGGTGTTATTCAGCTGTTTGTTTTTGTTTGTTTGTTTGTTTGTTTGTTTAAAATAAAATAGCCTTGGTTTCCTTTTCAACTGTGTGTTGTGTAGCTTTACTATATAGTACCTTTATTAGTTATCTAATTTAGGATAGGATAACCCCTTGAGATGTGTCATCTCATTTTAGAGAGGGTCCTTATGACAAAAATACAGAGAATACAATGGACAAAACAATACAACAGATACATCCATGCATACTGTACATAACCAGGACAAAACAAACTTGCTGCTGGCCTCTTCAAGCCCTAAGCATAACAGCTGATATGATGGGTGCCACACTGTACGGTGGCAGTGGGCTTATTCATTTATTTTTCTGTAATGCCTTTCCTTTTTATAGGGGGAAATTAGATAACATCCATAGTCCACTCTCTTTAAACCATCATGATTCTGTACATTGCTCTCCATGACCGTATTGTTGACATATATAGTGTCTGATGCAGTACAAAATGTATGCCATCCAGTGCAGCAATGTATACACATCAAGAGTGTTACCAGAATGGTTTAATTATACTTTATATGTTTTTGCTAGCATCCCGAACACACCTGATGATGTTTTGGTTGACACCAGTCACAAAGCGGTCCTGATTCTAGAAGTAGGCTGTCGTATTGATTTGTAAGTGGACCAAGCTTTCCAAGATGAACATTCAAAGTACCAACCATTACTTATAGTAGAGGCCCTAGGAGGGGGCCTCTACTATATTTTTGGCATCCATAGGACCTCTAATATAGAGATTTTGATGATCCCAAGAAGACAAGTGGTCCAAAGTGTGTTTTTTTTTCTCCAATGTTTTATTACCCCTGTGAGACCTGCAGGATTGCTGGCTGAAACGCCGGCAAGACTGTCTTTCGGAGACTGTGGCACGCTCAAATTCTAGACGTAGCCCAAAGATAGAGATACCATTTGATTCTAGACAACCTGAGGTTTCCAATGGGACCAACCTTGTCATGCTACCTTGTCGATAAGGGGGCTAAATACCTAATGATTCAAAGTTAGACAACATTTTGGCGAGGGAAAAACGGCCATCACTATTTTCCAAATGGTCCCCTGAGCTGTCACCTCGATATAAGTGAATTGAAATGGGTTACATGTATACCTACAAGCCTCCCCTGTACATAAATGCCACATTTATGCCAATCTCATGCAGTTGTGGGCAAGAACCATGCAGTTTTTGGCATGCAGTACAAATATGTAATTTCCGCCTATTGTAAAAAGGAGACCACTTTACTGTATCTATATCTGTATGAGATCACTGTACTGTATCTACAGCTGCATGAGACCACTGTCTGCATCTATATACCACTATACCGAATCTAAACCGCTGTACGATATATATAGATTTCTATACTCCATCTATAGACCACATACATTGACCACTGTACTGTATCTATAGACCACTATACTGCATCTCAGCTCAACACAACTCAATGTATTTATAAAGCACATTTAACATGACCAGGTCACCCAAAGTGCTGTAAAAAAAAAAGAGTACAGGTTAAAACAAAACCAGGACACAAAACCAGTGGGGGGGGGGCACAGATGCACTACAGTGGTATACAAAAGAGGCACTAGAGTGGTCTACAGATGTTCTAGAGTGGTCTACAGATGCACTAGAGTGGGCTACAGATGCACTAGAGTGGTCTACAGATGCACTAGAGTGGTCTACATATGCTCTAGAGTGGTCTACAGATGCTCTAGAGTGGTCTACAGGTGCAATAGAGTTTTACATATTATGCACTGGAGTGGTCTACAGATACAGTACAGCATTCTATAGATACAGTAGTTAGTCTATAGATGTAGTACAGTGGTCTCATACAGCTATAGATACAGTTCAGTGGTCTAATACAGCTATAGATACGGTAAAGTGGTCTCCTTTTTACAATAGGCGGAAATTACATATTTGTACTGCATGCAATAAACTGCACGATTCTTGCCCACAACTGCATGAGATACATGTGGCATTTATGTACAGGGGAGGCTTGTAGGTATACATGTAACCCATTTCAATTCACATATATTGAGGTGACAGCTCAAGGGACCATTTGGAAAATAGTGATGGCCGTTTTTCCCTTGCCAAAATGTTGTCTAACTTTGAATCCTTAGGTATTTAGCCCCATTATCGACAAGCTAGCATGACAAGGTTGGTCCCATTGGAAACCTGAGGTTGTCAAATCAAAATGGTATCTCTATCTTTGGGCTCCGTCTAAATTTCAGCGTGCCACAGTCTCTGAAAGACAGTGTCGCCGGCGTTTCAGTCAGCAATCCTGCAGGTCTCATAGGGGTAATAAAACATTGAAAAAAACACACTTTGGACCACTTTTTTTCTTGGGATCATCAAAATCCTTTTATTAGAGGTCCTATGGATGCCAAAAATCAAAACTAGAAAAAAAAGAAGAGGGTGCGCATGGACCCCTCCTAGGGCCTCTACTATTAGAACCACAATAAACTTTGGGAACAGGTGTAGATTGTGCTTATACTTGGAAGCCTGGGCCATGTATATAAACTGACCACGAGTGGCCTGAAAATCGCTGGCATGACAAAGAGCAAGCCAAACAACTTGCTAAATATTGTTCTGTTTCAGCTGGTATTTTATAGGCAGTGTAGTGACCATATCCTTTTGTTAAAAAACAACTTTTCCCATTTCTGTGAGTCACTCTTTGGAGAGACTGAAATAATAGACGCTTGTTGCAGGTTGAAGAATAGAATGTCCACTCCAGGTTTGTTTAGGTTTCAAATTAAAGACACGCAAACCAGGTCTAAAGACTGTGTGCTTCTCAGTCTGTCACGCCCCTAGCATGACGCACATGTCCTTATAAGGGAGACCTGCTGGGGATTGAGCACACTGTGCCTATAGAGAACTGGCTCCTACAGGCAGTTTGTGGAGGAGAAGGTGCTATATGTGCCCATGAACTGTCTAGCCCCGTTACATTTGATTCCCTGTACATTAATAATAATTTGTGGATTTAAATAAAGCATTAAAAGTGTGTGTGTGTGTGTGTGTGTGTGTGTGTGTGTGTGTGTGTGTGTGTGTGTGTGTGTGTGTGTGTGTGTGTGTGTGTGTGTGTGTGTGTGTGGGTGGCTGCCCTCTACACCTCAGATGTAGTGGGCTTATTTTAGCCACTGTTGCTGCCCATAACACCTGAAGTGTTGTGGACTTATTTGATATGATTTTATTGGTGGTGGTGGTGGTGGGGGTGGTCGTCGGGTGGGTATACAGTGTTCAGGTGCTCTGTGAACTGCTTTGTGACTGCAAGGTGAAAGGGTGGGAAGTGTGAACTCAGAACAGGTTGATGAGCTCCTGTCTGGCCTGGATACCAAGTTGGTGGAGTGCTGCTCGCCGTGCTTGGGCTCCGGGGGGGAGGGGAGGTGGTGGTGTTGGTGGGTCATCATCATCCTCATCGTCGTCCTCCTCATCATGCAATCCAGCACGCCAAGCAATGTTGTGGAGCATTGCCGTCACCACGATCACCTGGCAGGACTTGAGGGGTGATAGGCGAAGACCACCCGAGGAGCGGTGGATGCAGCGGAACTTGGCTTTCCACCTGCCAAACACCCGTTCGATGTGAGTCCTGGTGGTGGAGTGACTCAAATTGAACGCTGCCTCCGCTGGTGAGGCCGGCTCGTCCACGGGAGTGATGATGTAGGTGCGGAGGGGGTAGCCACTGTCACCAAGGAAGAAGCTCCTGCCGAACTCTCCCCTGGCCGCCCTCTCTCCCACAGCGGAGTTCTCCCACATAAAGGCATCATGGCTGGATCCTGGCCACCTGGCAACGATGTCCGTTATCAGACCATTGGGGTCCACCACCACCTGAATGTTCAAGGCCGTATAATGCTTCCTACAGACCCAGGCCGGGTCCACCAGGGCTGGGTTGAGGAGCGGGATCAGCGTGCCATCCACCACACCAATCACCCCGGGGATCCCAGCCATGTCATAGAAGCCTTGATGGACCTGGCGTATCTCCTCCCTCGTGGTGGGCATCTTAATGTGGTGCCGGGCATGGCGCAGGAGAATCGGTGTCACCGCTGCCACACACCGTGACACCGACGCCTTGCTGAGGGCGCCTCCCTCTCCAATCATCTCCTGGAAACTCCCCACTGCGTAAAAACGCCGCGCGGCGAGGAGCTGCACCTCCGGGCTGAGGGCGAAGTTGCGCCGAGTTGGCCTCCTTATCCTTATATGTGGGGAGACCACTTGGAGGAGGCGCTGGATCTCTGCACGGGGCAGCCTGTATTTAGCTTCAATAGCACGGTCCGTCAGGTGGTTTAGGGGGCTGAAATGTTGTCGGCGAAAAGCGTGCACATATGTCAACCGGCTTTGCGCACGGCGACGCTGGTTAGCAGCTAGGATATGCTGTATAGCAGCCATGGTATCTCACTCATGTATGACTGGGAAATGCCTTGATATAGACTGGCAATCAATCACTTGATTGGTTTCCAGCTGTCCCAGCTGGGTTGGGGAGTGGCAGAATGTATATAAATTCTATCTATCTATCTATCTATCTCTATCTCTATCTCTATCTCTCTCTCTCTCTCTCTATATATATATATATATATATATATATATATTACGGCCGGGCCGGTGTGTAACGTGCCCCAAAAAAAAACAGACATACAAGCTGTCAACGCACTGCGACATGCCGTGTCGATAGCTTGCAGATCTGTTCTTTTGGGTAGGGCGAGCGGCTGCAGTGCTTCGTCCTCTATGCATGAACCCGAAGTTTACAAATCGTACTCTCACGGATGATCCGATCATCTAATAAAAATATTAAGCATATGCCAAGTTAACTAAAGGTATATAAATGATGCTGAGCTAAATATGTTTCCTTAATTTCGAAGTTTTATAGTTAAACCTTATGATGAAAGTGCAGTTCCTCTCACAAAGTGACAGCTGTTGCGCTCGCCATGTTTATGAATCGTTAAAACATCTTTTGAAAATAGCAGATCTACAAGCTCACAACGTGTCACAAGCTTGTAGATCTGCTATCTTCAAAAGATTGTATGCATAGTAGAATTGGGAAATGGGACGTTCTGAGATCGAACCCAAGGCTCCCACTCGCCAGCCCAACGCGTTACCAGTAATGCCAATAAGACTGAGCCCGATAGTTAGGTCTTTTGCACGCCACTTCTCGCTAATTTGAGTGTGGGGGCTACACAGCGCAGCTGTTCCTCCTAACAGCCGCTCGCCCCAAAATAACAGATCTGCAAGCTATCAACACGGCATGTCGCAGTGTGTTTGTATATATGTCTGTTTTTTTGGGGAGGCGTCGCCCGTTACGCGCCGTTATATATATATATATCTATATATATCAGTATCTATATATATAGATATATAGATATATATATATATATATATTCCTAAACTTTCCTAAAGTAAATTCCCCCCATTGGTGCTAAAAGCTGTCAATCATGCAGGGGGACGCCCCCTCTATCCTCTGAATTTTTTTGAACGGCGAACAATGGCCGCCGTGTTCATTTAAGATCATTGAAATGTCACCTTAAAATGCATTTTAATACATTACAGAATGTACCTAAACAAATGTAAGTGTCCAATACATATAAAGGTAAGTTAGATAAAGGTGCAACTTTATCTTAGTATATTTGCAAAATTCTGTATATATATATATATATATATATATGTATGCAAAGGGTGTTTAAACTATAGTAGGATAGCACTACGTAGTTGACGTAGGCTACGTCCAGGAGCTCTTTACGTGCATGCTGCCTCCGGAGTGTAGTTTTAGCACAGACGTTAACACCGTGCGCTTGAGCACCTGCGACGATGGTGTCTCCAGAAGCCAGTTAGATGGCACGTAGGGCACACACAGCTGCTACTAACGAAGATAGTGCGCAGCGGGGTTGCTACTGCGCAGCTGCGTGGAGGCTCCTACGCAGGTTCTAGGCTACGCACGAGCTGAAATTCGTTTGGGAAACGCGGCCATTATCAGTAACAAAAGGTGCAATCCTGGCTGATGAGTTTATTTTAACTCATAAAAGTGTGTTCTCTGCCCCAACATCTCATGGTTTTACTGCGACACCAGAAAGAAGGTCTCCCAATGTGGCGCGTAAAACCATGGTACCAGCAACGGGCGAGAACCGCGAATGTTCTTATTGCCGAGAGCCAGGCCATTTGATTGCACAGTGTCCAGCTACGAGAGGAAGGGGACAGTCTAATAACCACTTTCCCGCAGGTATTGGATTGATTAAGTCTGTTTCATTGCATCATAACCAATCTGAGAGTGAGTCTGATATAGAGGTGGACCCTCGTTTTAAGCCTTTCGTGTTTGACGGTTTTGTTTCGGTGACTGGTAAGGAGAAAGATAAAGTGGCAATAAAAGTTCTGCGAGATACAGGTGCTTATCATTCGTTTATGTTGGATACTGTCCTGCCACTCTCAAATGAAACTTCGTGTAAAGCAGATTTGCTCGTGTGGGGTATTAAAATGAGCGCGCTTAGAGCACCGTTACATTTGGTACATTTTGGTTCACCCCTGGTGTCAGGACAGTTTAAGGTAGCTGTGCGTCCTAAATTACCAATCAGTGGTATCGCGTTTATTCTCGGTAATGACATAGCGGGAGGACAAGTTTTTCCTCCACCCGAAGTCGTTGAAATTCCTGTTTTTTTCAATCCCCCTGCGTCAACCATGCCAAATGTGTTCCCTGTGTGCGCAATTACGCGCGCACAGGTTCGTAAAATGGGTCAAGTTGTTGATTTGTCTGAGTCATTTATGGCTACAGTGTCACGGTCCGCTCCTCGGGCCGTGACTGTCACGGTCCGCTCCTCGGGCCGTGTCTGGCCGTGTACTCTGTCTTGCTTATTTTGGACCTTTTGCCCTTGTTTATAGTCATGGACCTTTTAGGCCTGTTGTGTTGTTTTCTTGTATGTTCTTTTATTCTGAAGTCATGGTGCAGTCCTTGGTTAATTGTTAGGTTTTGCATTTCTCTCTTGTCTCTTATTTTGTAGTATGGTTCTGTGTCTCCCTGTCTAGTTGTATTTGCCTGTCTGTCTCCTCTACCTCTCCTCTGCCCCCCCCCTCCTCCTCCTTGCTTCCTTCTAGTTCATTGCACTGACTTTTAACCAGCTGAGCCTCCTTAGCTTGATTGACTCTGTTGCCTATTTAGCCGGCTTCTACCGGCAAGCCTGTGTTGGATTCTTAATTCACTTTCACGGCGTGAGCTCCTTTGTGTGTTCCTGTTTAACCTCAGCTCCCTGTGCCGTGTATTTAAAGTTATCCCCTCGTGTTTGAGGGTTGCCTGTTTTGTATTTGGTTTTGTTTTGCACAAGTCTTCAAGTAAAGCCTCAGTTTTTGCAAACCACCATGTTCTCCCTGCGTTTGGGTCTTCTGCATACACCACACCGTGACAGAAGAATCCAACCAGATTGGACCCAGCGGGGAGGATCGAAGTTTCAGCATGGACCTAGGTGAGGATCGCGTGGAGGAGGCGCTGGATTTGATTCTCAATTGTTTGTCTCGGATGGAGACACGTGTGGCTAATGTCGAGAGGACACTAACCGGGTCCCAGGCGGCCATGCTTTACCGAGTTGATGCGCTGCACGCCAGCATGATCCGGCATGACGCAGAGTGCCGAAGGGCGCCGCCCGTCGACATAGCGGTCCAGTCCGAGGACTTGTTGGTGGGAGCCGCGTGGGCGGATGAGGCCGGGTGGTCCGTGCCTGCCTTTTCCGACGCCTCGGGACCGAGCCTGGTCCCGGGGAGCGCCTCCACCTCCTCGGCGGCTCCTCGGGAGTGGTCCAGTTCCCGTCCTTCTCCCCGTGAAGGGGAGCGGCGCCGGAGTTCATCCTCATCCAGCGGTTGCCGTCTCTCCTTCTCCAACGAGCGCCACCCTCCCTGGGTGAGGGAGTACTAGGGGCGGTCGGTGGCTGCAGTGGAGGAGCGTCGTCCGGCCCAGGTGAGAGGGGGCCGCCGGCAGCCCTCCGTCGGGGCGACTCGTCCGTCTTCAGCTTCACCAGAGAGGGTGGTCCGACCTCGCCGTCCGTCTTCAGCTTCGCCAGGGAGGGTGGCCCGTCCATGTCGTCCTTCTACCTCACCAACGAGGGTGGTCCGGCCACGCCGTCCTTCCCATCGTCCCTCATCTTCTCCTGGGAGGGTGGCCCGCCCTCGTCATGCCCCTTCTACTTCTCCGGTCAGGGAGGCCCGTCCTCGTTGTCCATCTACCTCGTCTGTCAGAGAGGCCTGACCTCGTCACCCTTTGTCTTCATCGCCAGCCAGGGAGGCACGACCTCGTCGCCCTTCCTCTTCCTCGCCTGCCAGGGGGCTCCGGCTGGAGCCCGCCGTGGTGGAGCTCGGCCGTCTGTCGCTGGAGGAGAGAGAGCGCCGGCGTCGCCGGGGCCTTTGCCTGTATTGTGGGGAGGCGGGTCACTATCTCCTGGGGTGCCCAGTTCGGCCCGCTCGGCCCCAGTAGAGAATTCAGAAGTTAAGTTTGTATTTTGTCTTTTAGCCTAGGTTGCCAGTGTTTTTCTTTGTTCTGTGCCACTGTCTGGCTTTGATTATTGTCCTGTGTGTTCTTGTCTCAGATCTCCCCTGGGTCAGCGGCGACCAGTGGCTGGCGGCCTGCCGAGACGTCTGGACGGGCGCCGCTGGAGTCCAGGTGCGGTGTCCGGTCCATCCCCGGTGCCTTGGCGTTCTCGGCAGAGCCGCCTGTGTTCGGCTCTGGGTCGTCGCTGCCCGGGTCCTTTTGTTTTCCGTCGTGGTCCCCCGGCTCTTCGCCCGCTGTTCGGGTCTCCCCTGCCCCTGCCCCTTCTGTTCTGGGGGTCCTTTGACCCTTGCCACCTCCTGCGCTGCTCGGCCCGTAGGCCCCTGCCCTTCACTCGTCGGTGGGGGTCCCTGCTCCGTGGGCCGGCGTGGTTCGGTGGCTGCCTGGGGGTCCTGTGGGCTCTAACCCGCCAGCTGTTTTGGGCCTCGAACCGTTCTCTCTTCCTGCCCGCCTGCGCCCTCTGCTCTGCTAGCAGAGCCCTGGCGGGTCCCTCCCCCCCCTTTCCTGTCGTGGGACGCCCGGAGGCATCCCGTGGACGGGAGGTACTGTCACGGTCCGCTCCTCGGGCCGTGACTGTCACGGTCCGCTCCTCGGGCCGTGTCTGGCCGTGTACTCTGTCTTGCTTATTTTGGACCTTTTGCCCTTGTTTATAGTCATGGACCTTTTAGGCCTGTTGTGTTGTTTTCTTGTATGTTCTTTTATTCTGAAGTCATGGTGCAGTCCTTGGTTAATTGTTAGGTTTTGCATTTCTCTCTTGTCTCTTATTTTGTAGTATGGTTCTGTGTCTCCCTGTCTAGTTGTATTTGCCTGTCTGTCTCCTCTGCCTCTCCTCTGCCCCCCCCCTCCTCCTCCTTGCTTCCTTCTAGTTCACTGCACTGACTTTTAACCAGTTGAGCCTCCTTAGCTTGATTGACTTGACTGTTGCCTATTTAGCCGGCTTCTACCGGCAAGCCTGTGTTGGATTCTTAATTCACTTTCACGGCGTGAGCTCCTTTGTGTGTTCCTGTTTAACCTCAGCTCCCTGTGCAGTGTATTTAAAGTTATCCCCTCGTGTTTGAGGGTTGCCTGTTTTGTATTTGGTTTTGTTTTGCACAAGTCTTCAAGTAAAGCCTCAGTTTTTGCAAACCACCATGTTCTCCCTGCGTTTGGGTCTTCTGCATACACCACATCGTGACATACAGTTGATGAAAAGGAGTCAAACCATTCAGTTGATCCCACTACTAACAGTGAAAGTGTGTCAAAGATTGTAAATGTGTCTGAAGTATTCCCAGTTGAATCTGAGTTAAGTCTAAAAGTGACCAGAGAAATGTTAATATCTGCTCAGAAAGATGACCCGTCATTAACTATGGGTTTGTCCTCTGCCATAGCCAGTGAGGAAAGACAAAATCCTGTTTTGTTTTTTTTGAGAACCGAGTGTTGATGAGAAATTGGAGCCCTGATGACAGCGAGGTGGCCGCTGGTCATCAGGTAGTAGTGCCAACCAAATATCGAACACAGGTACTTAGCATCGCCCATGATTCCAGTTTAGCTGGACATCTTGGGGTTAAAAAAACATATCACAGAGTGTTGCATAATTTTTATTGGCCGGGGTTAAAAGCCGATGTAGCCAAGTATTACCGATCATGTCACACTTGCCAAATTGTAGGGAAGCCCAACCAACCTGTTCCACCGGCTCCACTGCATCCAATTCCCGTGCTTGGGGAGCCGTTTGAGGACGTGATTTTAGATTGTGTGGGCCCGCTACCAAAAATCAAATCTGGAAATCAATATTTGTTAACGGTGATGTGCGCGGCAACCAGATACCCTGAGGCCATCCCGTTACGCACGATAAAAGCAAAGCCAGTTTTGAAAGCCCTTGTTAAAAAAATTTCAACCTTCGGGTTACCGAAATCGGTCCAAATGGATCGTGGTACGAATTTTATGTCTAAGGTGTTCTCACAGGTTATGGCAGAGCTGAAAATTAAACATAAAAAGTCAAGTGCGTACCACCCAGAGTCTCAAGGTGCGCTTGAAAGATTCCACCAGACACTTAAATCCATGTTGCGAAAATTTTGTCTGCAGTCTAAAAGAGAATGGTATGAAGGTATCCCTCTGTTGTTATTTGCTGTGAGAGAAACCACTCAGGAGTCGTTAGGTTTCAGCCCTTGTGACCTTGTGTTCGGCCACACCGTGCGTGGTCCGTTACAACTGCTCAAGGAGAAATGGTTGTCCGAGTCGCCAAAAATTGAACACAAAGTCAGTGATTATGTGAGTAGTTTCCGTCAGCGTCTCCATCATGTGTGTCAGTTGGCTCGTGAAAATTTGGCCCAGGCTCAGTCTAAGATGAAGCGGCGTTATGACAAAAAGTCGGTGACCAGAGATTTCCAGGCTGGTGATAAAGTTTTGGTGTTGCTGCCCTTTGCCGGGTCAAGTCTTCAATCACGATTTTCAGGTCCATATGTGGTGGAACGCAAAATTAGCGACACTAATTATGGGATAAGCACACCAGATAGAAACAAAAAATCCGGGTATGTCATATTAATATGATGAAGCGGTATTTTGGCAGAGAGAGTGTTCCCCAGCCATTTCCTACTGTGTCAGGGGCCCCGATATGTGTTGCTGCTCCCCCTCGGTACCATCTTGCTGAGGACGGGTTAATTGAAAAGAGTGGGTCGATGCCCGTGGCTCGCTTAGGTAATTCCGAGGTACTGCGTAATCTAGATATTTTTTTGGCTCATTTGTCCGAGGCTGCTCGTGCAGATATCCGTCATTTAATTGAAGACAATGTATTACTTTTTTTCTGATCACCTCCCTCACCCTAAACCTCGCCAAGTGCAAATTTGGTAAAGGTACGGTAACTTATTTGGGTAAACAGGTGGGGCAGGGACAGGTTCGTCCGGTGGCGGAGAAAGTGAGGGCAGTGGTCGAGTTCCCTGTTCCAGATTCAAAGAAAGCTTTACGCCGATTTATTGGTATGTGCGGTTATTATCGTGGTTTTTGCAGAAACTTTTCTGCTGTAGTGGCTCCTCTCACAGCAATGGTGAGTCCTGTAAAACCATATGTGTGGTCTCCAGCTTGTCAGTCTGCATTTGAATCTGCCAAAGCATTGCTATGTAGTACACCAGTACTTGCTGCACCTGATTTTGCTAAGCCTTTCAAATTAGAGGTAGATGCAAGTGCAAGTGGTACAGGGGCGGTTCTTCTGCAGGAGGATGCGCAGGGCATTGACCAGTTTGCTATTTTTCCAAAAAATTTAACAAACATCAGGTAAATTATAGTACAGTAGAAAAGGAGGCTCTTGTTCTGTTATTCGCCCTGCAGAATTTTGAAGTGTATATTGGTTCTACTCCACAAACTGTCAAAGTTTTTACAGACCACAACCCCTTAGTGTTTTTAGCCCAGATGCGCAATTCTAACCAGAGGCTAATGCGCTGGTCCATTGCTTTGCAGGATTTCAATCTGGATATTTGTCATAAAAAGGGTATTGAAAATGTAATGGCAGATGCCTTATCAAGAGTGTTTTGAGTGGGTAACCTTTACAAGGGTTAGGCACTATGGGGGGGTGCTTGATTCTTGGGAAGGGGGGTGTTACGACTGGGGTCGTATTGGAGGTTATTATTATGAGTTGGTCCTAGTGTGGAAGTGTGTGCCAGAGAGGAGATGTTGTCTGTGTGGGAATGTATGCAAAACAGGTGTGCCATTCCCAGAAGACGATTGGTGGGGCGCTCTTCCAGGCCTGCAGTGATTGGTGGGGAGCTCACAGCAGTGCTGCCTTCCAAGTGGCTAATAGGGTGGAGGCTCCCTATATAAGAGGAGCACAGAGCTCAGTGCAGCACGCAGGGGCAGGAGCCCGTCTTCCTCCGCTTCCAACTGGCCACCACACCTTATGTTTTGTTCTTTATGAGTTCTGTGATTTGACCTAAGTTATTTTCAGTTGATAAGTTGATCCTGAGGTGATTGTTTCTTTTGCTTATTGTTTATGATAGGAAGGTAAGCTATTGTATTATTTGTTCTTTTGATAGGTAAGGTATATTATTTTTCTGTTAGTTCTTTTGGTTTGTTACTTTAGTTCCTCAGTGAGTTATACACCCTTATGTTATGACCCAAGGTTATGTTACACTTTTGTTATTACTTTATATATTTATAAATAAACCATTGTTATATTTTGCACTTCAACCCTTTAGTAGTAGTGTGGCTACTTGGGAGTTGGGGAAGGCGGGAACATATTCATGTTGTGTCTCAGGCACCCCTAGACTGGGGCATAACAGTGTAGTATAACATCCATTGTAATGCATTGCCATTCATATAACTTGGCCCAACAACCACAGTGAAATTATGCTAACAATGTTGTGTTACAGGTGGTCAGGGTAAAAGAAGACTCATCATGATCTCTCCTGATTTCAATGATGGATACTCTGGTACCTTCCATCGGAGTGTTACGGGGGGAGGGAAAAACACCATGTATGCTGTGCCTTTGCAACACAAGTTCGACCTGACTCCATTACCTCTGAAGAGGTATTATACATAATGTTATTTTAATGTTTTGTGAGATGCCTGCATTAACCGTTTTGTGTGGGGCTGGGCAGTTGTTCATTTTCAATTTGTTTTCCATCAGAAGGTTCAGTGTCCCATCTGTTTCATGAAGTTCTCACCACAGTTCTTGGAGATCCATGCTAGCATGTTTGGAGAAAGGTATTTGAGATGGTGTATATTTGTTCATTTTAAACGTATATGCTGCCTAGTGCCTATAGTACTTTCTTCCCCCTTATATCAATGTCTCACTTGTAGGTACCTTTATAGAGGAGAGGAAAATCTTAGTGATGCTGAGACAACTGCCATGAGGAAGGAAACTGCCGTGGGCCAGGACAGTGGAGAGGAGCAGATCAAAAGGTAAATAATGTTGTCGAAATACATAAAGGTTTTATAACATTTAGTCATTTACATGCCTTCATTTTGAGTTATGTTTGGCAGTGTTGATGTATTGGACACCATCTATCGAAGAGTTGAAAGAGTTCAAAATCCTAATCTCAAGAACCAACATTCTGTAGAGGTCTTCTGCAATGTTGGCGTCAAAAGAAGAATTCACCCTCTGCTACCCTGACAGTTACCTTTCTTTTGCAGGAGTGGACAACGGTGCTCTCCGAAAATAATTTCTCACAGGTAAAACAAAAATGAACATATTTGGATTCTTATATACTGTAGACAACTATAAAGTCCACTGAAACAGTTTTAGATGTCAGCTTATGAATGATATCAGCCATACTTTGGTCATATGGGTACCTAACCAAATCTTCATGAAGACGTTTTACAATGTTTTCTGTAATGTCATACATACCAATAACCTTCTCTAATGTATTTAAATAGAATACCCATTAATTTGGTCTGAGATTTTATGCATTTTAATTGTAAAATGTTCATTTAACCACTTGAACCTACTATCCTTTGCAGAGTTTGCCCCTTCATGTTCAGCAGTGTGTGGATACTCAGTCTTCAGGAGGGGATGATGATAAGGAGGTAAATGTCACCATTAAATATGAACTTTTGTTTATGGTATGTAAAGAAAATACACCATACGCACACAGCATGTGAGATTGTATGGGGGCTGACGGCTATGTATATAGATTTCTATACAGCACTGAAATAAAGAGAACTTCAAAACCCTGCTGTCGTATGTGCTCCACCATTAACCGTTACAGTGACGGATTGGCTGGGAAGATGACAGCAGGGTTTGAAGAAAAGTATCTTAATTTCAGTGCTGTATAGAAACCTACATCCAGCTGTTTGGCATTCCTTTGGTTTTATATTTGCAATGTAACGTCACACAGAAATGTAATCCACAGAGACTATAGAACCTGTTAGGGTTGAGGGTTTAAACTGTCATCTATTTGCTTCACAGCTGAAGATCAGGGGCATGTAGATGACACCACTGGACAAGTCTCATCACACCTTTAAGGCTTCTGCAGTGGATCACAGGCCAAGGTCACATCCCACTTCTGCCGTCAGGTCACATCCCACTTCTGCCCTCTTGAGAAGCTGGACAAGTCTCATCACACCTTCAAGGCTTCTGCAGTGGATCACAGGCCATGGTCACATCCCACTTCTGCCCTCCGAGAAGATGGATTTGCTGTAGGGATCAGGTTCAACCATGAACTTGAAACAGCAGTTAAACGTTCTGTTCTCCCGGCTCGCTCGGCCTGGCAACTGCAGACTTTGGGGATCACAATGTCTATTACCCTGTTGTGTCTGCATGTAAGACTCATGAGGTCCTATGATTGATCAAAAAAAACTGTTCTAACAGGAGGCTTTTGGATGGAACTGTCAACGCGTCTCAATATACAGGAGTAACACAACAACAATCAGACCCAGAGTTTACGTACTGAATTTCACCCACTGTGTTACACTGTAAAACCTGTGACAATAAAGTTGATTCTGCCATTAACTGCCTTTTTTTGCAAGGTCACACTAAAACCTAAATGTTTACATGACAATGTTTAGCACCAAACTTAGTAACCTACATGATCGACGTTGGCAGAATAAGTCAGGTAGCCTATAGCATTTTTTTTTCATTTCTAGATGGCTGGCTATGGATTATTTTTTTTGATAAAGTGAGTGCAAATTATACTCCAAGGTTTAAAGACCATATTCATGGCACTCTTAAACAGGATTTAGATATAGGGGATATCAGCGAGTGAATATCAATAAATGATAGTTGATTGTCCAGTTACACCTGTCCTTTACTTTGCCCAAAATTCAAAAAGTTTCACTACTGTTCCTCCTGGTAGACCCATTGTTTCAGGAATTGGCTCTAGACTATTTTAAGTCACATGTTCTGTCACTTATGTGAGACTCGAGTGATTTTATTCAGGTTTTACAAACCGTAGAAACTAGGAAATGATTCACTACTGGTTCCATTCGATGTAGAGAGTCTTTATAATAATCATTCCTCACCAAGGTGGCTTAGAGGCTATTGAATATTTGCTTAACCAGAGGACTGTATACCTTGTACTACTTGCATTAAAGAGCTCACTGAAGTAGTAGTTCTCTCTAAAAACTTCCTATTTGAGGCCCAAATTATGCCAACCCTCTATGTTGGGCTCCTTGAAACGAATCGAGTTTTGAATCCGAGCTGCAACCCTTTCCTGTCGCATATTATCCAGTTATGGAAGCACATGTTTTTTGTATTGCTTTTTTACAGCTTTTCATGGTTTCCTAAATCACAGTAGTCAGTTTTTGAAGTTCACCATAGCCTGATCAGACCTGTATGAATTTTCTTGACATCCTGGTACTCAAAGAAAACAATAGATTAA
This sequence comes from Gymnoscopelus microlampas, assembly GCF_963454915.1. Classification (NCBI taxonomy): domain Eukaryota; kingdom Metazoa; phylum Chordata; class Actinopteri; order Myctophiformes; family Myctophidae; genus Gymnoscopelus; species Gymnoscopelus microlampas. The sequence continues at coordinate 3,224,182 of NC_139950.1, read as the reverse complement.
ATATTAATCTGTACAGAAAGCCCATGGATTGTAATGCCCTACGACATGGTGACAGTTACCATCCTGGGCCACTAAAAAAGGGCCAATTGGGCCAATTCAAACATATTCGCAGGATTTGCAGTAAAGATTATTCTTTCCAGGTGCATGCAAAGGATCTAGAGTGTCGATTCAAACAACGTGACTATCCAGTCCAATGGATTCAACCGGCTGTAGACTAATTTAATAGATGTACACTATTAGATTGTTCAAAACCCAAAGACAGAACGAACAGAACCGGAGAAGAACACATTTCTGACCCTACTCTTGGTAAGTCATTTACAGCCCCCCCCCCCCCGCATTTTGTATAAAAGATCATCTAATTTGAGGAACCTATATATAATATAATATATATAATATTCCAGATGGTAATTACAAATGTGGCAGATGCGTTCAATGCAGCTTTACACATAAATGTCACACTTTTAATCACCCTGTAACAGAGGCGTCACCAAATATCATCTATATGATAAAATGTGTGTGTGCAGGCTTATATTGGCAAGACACTGAGACCCCTGAAAACTAGGATTTCGGAACACAGGAGTGACATTAGGACTAAGGATTTTAGAAAACCTGTGGCATTACATTTTCACCAAGCCCAACATTGCATCTCCTCTTTGAAATAAATTGGCATTGAGCGTGTCACATTGCCACCCAGGGGGGAGACAATTGTCTCCTTATTCCTCAAGGAAGTTATTGGATTTCCACTTTAGATACAGTTAAGAGCTCTAAATGAATCCTTTGACATCAGGCCTGTTTAGGTCTGTCACTCAGGTACAATAATAATAATAACTAGAAAAAGTGCTCCTCGGAGCACAAGTCTCTGCCAGGTCAGGTACATTATTGTGTATAATAGGCCAATGTGAAAAGGGTGCCATTTATTCTTAGGCCTTTCACGGCAATCGAACACTTTGATTCATTTTGTTCCAAAAATGTGTTTTGCTAAATTAGATCTGGTGGTGGCGCTATAACAGGCCAATGTGAAAAGGGTGGCATTTCTTCCTGGGGCAAGTGGGAATCTACGTGGAAAACTTCACGGAAATCGCATGCTTCGTTCATAAATTGAGGCATTGTGTATAATGAACCAATCCTGCAAATTGTGGGAGCCAATCTTAGCCAATCAGGATGGAATCTGCTAAATCAGACAGATCCGTGTAGATCACATGACTATAGAGATACTGTGTACCGATTTGCGTGTTTTTGGAGAAAATCTCTAGGAGTAATATCCAATAATGTGTTTTGTAAAAGTCGGCCTCATGGTGGCGCTATAAAAAGTAGATGTGAAAAATGCAGGGCAGACGTTTTTCCTTGGCCTCTGGGGAGTGTGCGTGCAAAGTTTCACGCAGATCGGTGCAGTTATAGGTAAAAACGTGAATTGGCCTGTTATAGCACCACCATGAGGCTGATTGGAAAGTTTTCAAGTGGCATTTCTTCCTGGGCCAAGTGGGAATCTACGTGGAAAATTTCACGGAAATCGCATGCTTCGTTCATGATTTGAGGCATTGTGTTAAAAAATTGTGCAGAGTTAGCACATCCGGGGACGCTTGGGTGAGGTGCCTCACCGCGCTTCACTGTGTGCGACCCGCTGCAGTTTTCACCGTCTATGTGTGTTTTATGTCGCTTTTAAAGTTTGCGCTTTTAAAGTTTTGTGTGCTTGTATAGTCTGTGCCAGCTCAGTATGTGGACTTCGGGTACATGTACTGAGTAACGTGTGTCTCGGACACGAAAAGCAGCATGGAGGAGGAGGTCGCCTCACAATCAGCAGAGAGATCCTCCTATCTCTACGGACCTCGGCTACGGGAGGCTTGGTTCCGACCGATATCCCGGTGGAGATACAAACGCCGGGTAACCGACCTCCGCGGCAAAAAAGAGGACGAAGAGGAGGCATCCGCCGCAGAGTGAAGGCTCTCCGCCTCGACAACAGACGCCGGCTACCTCCCCTGCCCTCTATCTTCCTATCAAATGCACAGTCCCTAAGGCATAAAGTGGACGAGTTGGAAATATGGGCCAAATATAAACGGGAGGTCAGAGAGGCCTGCCTTCTTGCCATTACTGAAACATGGCTTAAAGAAACAGACGAAAACAGCGACCTGGCTCTGACGGGATTTGGTTCCCCCATTCGACTCGACCGCAGCCCCGACGTGACAAGGAAGAAGCGAGGAGGCGGTGTCTGCTTCTACATAAATGAACGGTATTGTAAAGATTTCACGATACGGGAATCACTTTGCACAAAGGACATTGAGCTGTTGTCTATTTCAATCCGCTCCCAAATTCTACCTTGGGGACCTGAATCACGTCAAACTGAACAAAACGCTTCGGACATATGAACAATATGTGACGTGCCCCACAACGCGGAAAAACACGACTCTTGACGTATGTTATGGAAACGTGAAAGGGGGCTACAAGTCAATAGCCCAGCCCTCTCTAGGTGCCTCATATCACAACAGTATCTTTCTTCTGCCTGTATACAAACCACGCTTTAGAAGCGTAGAAAGGGAGACGAAAACTGTGAAAGTATGGACAGAGGACAGTACTGTATATCCTCCCTCCAGGCATGCTTTGAATGTACAGACTGGCAATGTTTCTTTGATGCATGTGTTGATATTGATGAACTCTCAGACTCTATAACATCATATATTTCTTTCTGTGTGGACCATGTTATACCCTCAAAAACTGTTGTTATCTTTCCAAACAATAAGCCCTGGGTGACCAAAGAGCTAAAGTATGCTATAAACAGGAAGAAACAGGTATTCTTCACTGGTAGCCCTCTAGAGAAAAAAAGCAGCCTCTAAAGAGGTTAAAGCAGAAATAGCCAAGGCAAAAGCCAAATATAAAACCAAAATTGAACAACAGTACACAAATGGTAACATTAGATCAGCCTGGCAGGGTATTAAAACCATGGCATCTATAAACCAACGTACTGACACAAAAGAGCAGCCTATTAGCATAGATGGTATAAATAATGCAGATTTGCCAAATGCTCTCAATGCCTTCTATTCTAGGTTTGAAAGGTCTGTCTTTCAAGAAGATGTCTCCAGGCTGAGGGAAACCCTCCTGCCCCAGAATGACCTGGTGATTCCACTAGAGCAGGTGACTAGTCTCTTTAAGAGGACCGACCCAAAGAAGGCAGCCGGCCCTGATGCCATCTGTGGTCGCACTCTGTGACACTGTGCCGACCAACTTGGCGAGGTGTTCACAAAGCTCTTTCAGATATGTGTAGATCACTGCCAGTTCCCCTCTATTTGGAAAAAGTCCACCATACCTAAAGTAAAAACCCCCAGGGAACTTAATGATTTCAGACCAATAGCATTAACATCTATTGTAATGAAAAACCTGGAAAAAAATCCTAAAGGAAAAAATAATTTCCCTGGCTGCTGGAAAAATAGATCCACTACAGTTCGCCTATCAAACTGGCAAAGGTGTAGAGGATGCTAAACTCCTTATCCTTGATAAAGTATACGAGCATCTAGAGAATCCTGGATCCCATGCCAGGATCCTATTTGCCGACTTTTCCTCTGCGTTTAATAAAATGCAGCCCCACATTCTGATAGAGAAAGTTTCCTCCTATTTTAACTTCCCTGACCAACTCTCGCTTCTGTGTCTAAACTTTCTTATTGATAGAACACAGCGTGTCCTAGTAAATGGCACTATGTCTGGCCCTATAATCTCTAATACTGGCTCCCCGCAAGGCTGCGTGTTCTCATCCATTTTCTTTATTCTTTACACAGATAGCTGCAGATCAAACAGAGAGAACAGCCTTCTAGTCAAATACTCTGATGACACTGCACTCCTGTCGCTGCTAACAGGGTCAGAGTCAAACCATGGCTGTGCTCTTCCTGACTTTGTCCAGTGGTGCGACGACAACCTCCTCGACTTAAATGTGTCAAAAACCAAGGAGCTTATAATTGACTTTAGAACTAAAAAAGCGGACCCTGTCGCTAGTTCTATTCACGGAGAAGACGTCCAGATAGTTGATACCTACAAGTACCTAGGAACTGTGTTTGACTCCCACCTCAAGTTTGACAAAAACATTGAGTCTCTCGCTAAGCGGGGCCAACAGAAAATATATCTACTTAGGAGAATTAACTCCTTTAAAGTGTCAAAAAACATCCTGTGCACTGTCTACAGGTCCTATATTGAGAGTAGGGATGTCCGATATTATCGGCCTCCCGATATTATCGGCCGATATTAGCATAAAAATTGATATCGGGAAAATATCGGTATCGTTTTTTGAAAAAAAAAATGTTTTTTTTTTTTTTTTTTTTTTTGCTTTATAAATAAGTTACAGGAGTTCTTACTGTATATGGTGTGTGTGATATGAAATTTTAGCTTACCCTAATCACAATAATCCCCGCATATATCGGTATCGGTTGATATCGGTATCGGTAATTAAGAGTTGGACAATATCGGTATATCGGTTATCGGTAAAAAAGCCAATATCGGACAACCCTAATTGAGAGTCTCATAACCTTTTCCTTTATATGCTGGTTTAACGGTTTGTCTGTGAAGGACAGAAACTGCCTCAATAACATCGTCAAAGTCTGCTCCAAAATCACTGGAGTCAAGCAAAATGACATGAACACTCTCTGGAAGAGGAGAGTGGTCCAGAAGGCAAAAGGTCTTATAGACCAACCTTACCACATCCTGTCCTCTAACTTCTGCCTCATGCCGTCAGGACGGCGATACAGAGCTTCTATCTGCAGTACAAACCGCTACTCCAAGTCCTTTATTACGTCAGCCATTCGGCTGCTAAATGCTGATAAATAACTGAAGTGCTTTTTTTATTTATTTATGTGTGTATACCCCAACGACAGTATGCAACTATTTAAAAACCTGCACTATGTATATGCACATTATGTACTTTTTTCTGTGTGTTCTTGAATTACATATATCTATGTCTTTTTATATGCACTGCTGCTCTACTCTTAACACAAGGAACAATGTACAATGTACTAGGTCGATCAATCTGAGCGTTCTCTGTTTTGTGTTTTTACTGTTGTTCTACGTATGTCTTGTCATGGTGAGATCTGTAGAAACTGAATTGCCCCCCGGGGATAAATAAAGTCATCTGAATCTGAATCTGAATCTGAAAATGATCCAATCCTGCAAACTTTGGGAGCCAATCTTAGCCAATCAGGATGGAATATAGTAAATCGGACAGATCCGTGATGATCACATGACTATAGAGATACTGTGTACTAGTGATGAGCGGGTCGACCTGTAACCCGCGGGACCCGCGGGACCCGCGGCGCGGGTGGGTCGAGTCAGGATTTCAGAGGAAATTATGCGGGCTGCGGGTGACCGGGTCAGCCGCTCTCACACGCAAAAAAATCACATGCTCTTGTTTTGTCTTTATTCCTAATAAGAATAAGAATAATAACAATAAAACAGTTTGAATACACTTGGGGTGTATACTTGAAGATTATTTTCCTTCATGATTTTACCGATTTTTTTTTTACCGCGGGTCGCGGGGCGGGTTGAGCCATAGATTTATAAATGGGTTCACGGGGCGGGTTGGGTCCCGTGGCGTGGCGGGTCGGGTCATGAAAAAACCCGACCCGCACATCACTACCACTGCGCAAAAAACAAGGTTTCCGGTTATGAAAACAGATGAAAAGGAGATGTAAATTCAGTGAAAATTCCTGTATTTACAGGAGCTAAACCACTCTGAAAACTCAAAGTTTTCTGAGTCAGTAAACACCGGTTTAGTACCAAATTAACTATGCGTGACCCCCTGCTGGGGCTGCTGCCAGAAAATGATTGGCTGTGACGTAGGTGGGCATCCCTCCCTTATTTTGGGGGTCACATTGTGGGGGGGGGGGGCTCACAAGGTGACCCCCCTCCTAGGGATCTGGTGGGTGGTGCCCCCCCCCTTATTTTATATATATATATATATATATATATATATATATTATATATTTATATTTATTTATGTATTTATACACACACACACACACACACACACACACACACACACACACACACACACACACACACACACACATATATACATACATGATTCTGAAAACAAATAGGCAACAAACTCAGTCAGGTAAATTGTGTTTATTGATAATAAAAAAAAACAGTATACAGTATACTTTGGCTATTCAAAAATAGCAGATCTACAAGCTCATAGCGTGGTACTGAGTGCAGCGCTGTGAGCTTGTAGATCTGCTATTTATTTGGAAAAATCTTTGAACGCATCAGTAATCACTAACCATTATTTTATACTTTGGCTATTCAAAAATGGCAGATCTACAAGCTCATAGCGAGATTGTAGATCTGCTCCAAAATCTTGGAAAATGTGTGCAAATCTTTGAATATATATGTTTTCTTAAAGGAGCTACACCATGAATTTAAAAAATAATAATAATATTTGATATCATATTGTTTATGTCCCTCAAACGTTTTTCAAAAGGTTTGAGCCTAAATCAAGCCTCAGATATACTCATTCCAACTAACTTCTCTCTGGCTTATAAAGCACTTTCACCTGCAATACCACATTGTCCTGTTTGGCACGGGGCGCTATTGAGACAGTTTGTATGCATGTCATGTCCTGGTTCTGTGTGGAAAAAGTAAAAAAAAAAAAAAAAGAAAACATTTAAAAAAAAAAAAAAATGAAAAAAAAAAAAAAAAAAAAAATTGGATTTTTTTTTTTTGGTTAGAACTGAAAAACGGGAGGAATTGTTCCCAGACGTGACGTAGGGTGGGGGAACAAATCTGACGGACTGTTTTCAGACCAATTTACATAAAAAACACAGATAGCCTATGAAAGCCTGCATGCTCGAAGTCGGGTATTTGTTGGAACAGAAGAGAGGTGGGGGAGACCAAAAACACACAAAAATGAAGAAAAAGTTAAAATTCATGGTGTAGACCCTTTAAAGCGAACATTTGTAACTGAAATCTTAGTTTCTGGGGATTCTACAAATATCTTCTAAAACAGTAAAAGAAAAAATCCCCATCTCAAAATGTTTTTTTCCAGGGACCCCCAGAAGTTGTACAAAACTCCCACAAAGGGGACAATAATAACAAAAATAAATTGTAGTTCTGTCTCTCATGCAGTGTCTCGCTGAACGGCCTCTCTGCTTCCCACACGGCCCTTTCTCCATCAGTCTCCAGACATGCAGTCCTGGTGGTCATCAACTCTAAAACATAGAATAGCAATTACATTATGTATTAAATTACCATTATTACAGGAACACAGAATGTAAAACAAAAAACATCTTACAAACAGTTCCATATAACTTACCCTCAATCTTCTCTGTCGGCTCTTCATTGAGGCATTCATCTTATCTTCTCAGAGACTCAAAGTGAGTCCTGCAAGCAGCTAAAATACAAGGAAAATACAATTAGGATCTATTTAGTTGTTTATCTACACAAACAACACAATTCCACATCTACACTGCTGTAAAAGAGAACCTACATGTGACTGCATTTTTTAAAAGTCTACGCTTTTACTGGGGCCAGTGGTGGAAGATGTACTTATTTTACTTAAGTAAAAGTAGCATATATTTTCTTACCCGTTATAACGACACGGTCTACATCAGGGAAATATGGGTCATCGCTGCAAGATTATGTGGAGAATTGATACTGAAAATAGCAAAGCAGCATGTTAGTTTATTCCAGAGCAGACACACTGCCACCAGTTGCAGAGTGCAGACTGCAGCCCCCTCCATTTGGAACTCACGGTGTTCTCTCTCCATTACGAACATGCTGCCACTCCGACATTGACTTCTAATTGTCGGAGTGGCGGTATCATCCAAAAAAAAAAACATTCCGCCACTCCGACAAAGTTATGTTCACTATGTCGGAGTGGCGGCACGTTCCATTTTGGGAATAGTTCCACCATTCCGACAAAGGTATTATTATTATTACGGGGACAGAGCTCTGCTCTGTACACGTATTGTTATTGGCAGTATTCTGTCACTTCTTCTTCTTCTTCTTCTTCTTCTTCTTCTGCCACTTTTCGCAGTTCTGGCTGAACCGTGCAGTCGCTTTTTACGAAACTCGGCCATATGGTAGATGGTCATGAAAAACGATCAAAAAATAATTCTCACAATCTTTCGTCCAAAGGTGGCGCTATAGCACTCAATTGAAAATGCCAACTTTGACCAGGTACAACTCATGCCCTGTTTGACCTACAGCCATGAAACTTGGATACACATATGCGTCTCCTCATGCTGAACAACTTTCGCACTCTGACTTTTGACCTCTGACCTTTAGATCTCCCACCATTTTGAATTATATGAAAAACAGTCATTGGCTCCTAACTTCTGCATTTTTTCACTTATGGAAAATCCGTTGGAAATTTTTGTAGAAAGTGGTCCAAAGTTCAAGTGTGAAACGTTTCGTGCAGATTGCTCAAAAATCCCAGGAGGAGATAGATTTTAACTATTACAGTTTTATGAAAATTATTCATCTGTGCCTAAAACATACATGCAGACTCACATTTCTTTGAAACTTTGCAGAAATGTACAGAGTCATTCCAAATATCACTGAAACCAATCTTACTCCAATTGGCCAAAAGGGGGCGCTATAGCAATTTTTTGAAAAGGCAGACTTTAAACAGGCATAAGTCATGCCTCGTTTGGCCGAAAGTCGTGAAACTTGCTTACACATGTGCCTTGACTCATGAGGAACACACGTATCGATTTGACCAGTAAGCTCCGCCCTTAGATTTTCCGCAATTTTGAGCAGTTTGAAAAATACTTGTTTTTGCCAGTTCTGGCTTAACCGTGCATACGCTTTTTACGAAACTCGGCCATATGGTAGATGCTCATGAAAAACTACCAAGAAATAATTCTCACACTCATTCGTCAAAGGGTGGCGCTATAGCACTCAATTGAAAGTGCCAACTTTGAACAGGTACAACTCATGCCCTGTTTGACCTACAACCATGAAACTTCGATACACACATGCGTCTCTTCATGCCCGACAACTTTCGTGGTCTGACTTTTGACCTCTGACCTTTAGATCGCCCACCATTTTGAATTATATGAAAAACAGTCATTGGCTCCTAACTTCTGCATTTTTTCACTTATGGAAAATCCGTTGGAAATTTTTGTAGGCAGTGGTCCAAAGTTCAAGTGTTAAACGTTTCGTGCAGATTGCTCAAAAATCCCAGGAGGAGATAGATTTTAACTATTACAGTTTTATGAAAATTATTCATCTGTGCCTAAAACATACATGCAGACTCACATTTCTTTGAAACTTTGCAGAAATGTACAGGGTCATTCCAAATATCACTGAAACCAATCTCACTCCAATTGGCCAAAAGGGGGCGCTATATCAATTTTTTGAAAAAGCAGACTTTAAACAGGCATAAGTCATTCCTCGTTTGGCCGAAAGTCGTGAAACTTGCTTACACATGTGCCTTGACTCATGAGGAACACACGTATCGATTTGACCATTAAGCTCCGCCCTTATCAATTTTTTGAAAAAGCAGACTTTAAACAGGCATAAGTCATTCCTCGTTTGGCCGAAAGTCGTGAAACTTGCTTACACATGTGCCTTGACTCATGAGGAACACACGTATCGATTTGACCATTAAGCTCCGCCCTTAGATTGTCCGCAATTTTGAGCAGTTTGAAAAACACTTAAACCCAGGATTTTTCAGCTATTTGCGTGAAACTGTATCATCTGTGTGATCTCCTTTTTCACAGTTACTTGTCTGTTGGGCCAATAGCGTCTCCCTTAAATGAATGCCTCACAATCTCAAGGTCGCCAATTCAAGCCTCACTTGATGCAGACTTAATTTAAGTTGAATTGCAAACAACATGACTGTATCAATGAATACATGTGCAAATGGTAAAGATAACCTGAAATGCTTATTTGAGAGTACGTTTTTTCAACGTATGACATACTTCATTCTGAAAATAGCTGATCTACAATCTCACAACTTTTCATGGTTTGTGAGCTTGTAGATCGGCTACTTTCACTAGTTTTGGTTCTGAGGAGATGTACAATTTCTTCATTGGTAAATGGTTTGTGAACGAGTGATCTTAGTGTTAGTGAAACAGGGGCTTGGTTCATGAAAGAAGGCAAGAGTTTATGATCTTCAACAGACAATATCAGCCTGGACAAAGCTATAGCACTATAGGTAGTGTTGCAGCCTATTAGTCTGAAGGTTGAGAGTTCGAATCCTGTTAATGGCAGTAGGTTGAGATGTCCAATCAAACCATTATGTTTCCATCTCTCTCTCTCATCAATCTATTGTTTCCATGTCACTCTCTCTCTCTCTTCAATCTATTCCGTTTCCATGTCTCTCTCTCTCTCTATTCACTGGCCCCGTATTATCGCTGCTTGCAGCTGTATTTTAAGTTGAATTGCAAACAACATGACTCTATCAATGAATACATGTGCAAATGGTAAAGATAACCAGAAATGCTTATTTGAGAGTACGATTTCTCAATGTATGACATACTTCATTCTGAAAATAGCCGATCTACAATCTCAAAACTTTTCAGATAGCAACGTGTTTCTGAGCTTGTAGATCGGCTGCTTTCACTGTTTTCGGTAGCGAGGAGACATACAATTTCTCTATTGGTAAATGGTTTGTGAACGAGTGATCTTAGTGTTGGCTTGGTTCATGACAGAAGGCAAGAGTTTATGATCTTCAACAGACAACATCAGCCTGGACAAAGCTATAGCACTATAGGTAGTGTTGCAGCCTATTAGCCTATCATGGGGCGGCCATAGCTGGGTGGTTAGTGAGCACGCCTAGGGAACCAGAGGCCCTGGTTGCTCCAGGTTCGACTCCAGGCCATCTCAGCATATGCGTCGATGAAATTAAATTTGTCCCTGAGCAAGACTCTTAACCCCTAATTGCTCACAGGTTCTCATTGGAAACAAGACCACAAGGACTTTCATGAACGACCTGTTAAAAAGGAATTATCCTTATCCTAGTCCGAAGGTTGAGAGTTCGATTCCTGTTAATGGCAATAGGTTGAGATGTCCAATCTATCCATTCTGTTTCCATCTCTCTCTCTCTCTTCAATCTATTCCGTTTCCATGTCTCTCTCTCTCTCTCTCTCTCTCTCTCTCTCTCTCTCTCTCTCTCTCTCTCTCTCAGTTTCCATCTCTCTCTCTCTCTCTCTCTCTCTCTCTCTCTCTCTCTCTCTCTCTCTTTCTCTCTCTCTCTCTCTCTCTCTCTCCAGTTTCCATGTCTGTCGGTCTCTCTCTCACTGGCCCCGTATTATCGCTGCTTGCAGCTATATTTTTACATTATGTTACATGGTATTTACTGTTCCATGCTATAAATGAGTCTAGGGATAATGTCACTTAACACATTGAGTGCCTAGCACGTAAATCTACGTCTTTAAAAATAAATAAATCCACAAGCGGGCGCTCTAACGTAACTAAGGAATGATCCCTCGACTCTGCTAGAAGGAATCGACGGATGTGACGTCCGTCTTGTCCTATACTAGGATTTGTAGAAAAACACTTAGCTCTGATTCTTGTTTGGGGGTGAAAACGAGCCATTTTTAACTGGCGATAACAACAAAATGGCCGCGGTAGAAATTTTTTTGTTCTAGTGGAGAGATGAGACCCACCCCCGGACACTAGTTGTTTGCTTGCTTGCTTATGGTTGTCCATCGAATCCGATGATGACGTCCACTTCTATCGGTGAGTTCTTTGGTGGCTGAATAGCCCTATCCTGGACCCACATATCCTATTGCAGGTAGGACAAGTGTATGTGGTGGTAGTAGCAACGGCAACTGTAGGTGTGTTCCTCCTGAGTCTCCTCTCCTGTCTCCTGGCTGTCCTTTCCTCCTCCAGCATTTGGGTCCCATCCCGGCACAGCTGGCGCCAGGTGTTACGGTCAGCAGCAACATCCTCCAGGGCCTCAGGTCTGATTTTGCATTTCTTTAACGCAGTCTTCAGCTGGTCTTTATAACGCTTCTTCTGCCCTCCAGCAGAGCGTCGACCATGGTGTAGCTGGCCATATAGCACTCTGCGAGGCAGGCGGTTTGAGGGCATCCTTACTACATGGCCCAGCCATCGTAGCTGGTGCTGAGTAATTGTGGCCTCAATACTCCTGCAGTTGGTCTTCGAGAGTACTTCAGAGTGAGGCACACGATCACGCCAGGTAATTCCCAGGATGCGCTGAAGGCAGCGTATGTGGAACTGCTCTAGGGCCCTGATGTGGCGGCTGTAAGTTACCCAGGCTTCGCAGCTGTAAAGGAGGGTAGTGATGCAGATGGCTTGGTAGACACAGACCTTCGTGCGGAGATGGAGGTTCTTGTTTTGAAAAACCCTACGCCGGAGTCTCCCAAAAGCAGCTGATGCCTGCTTTATCCTGTTTTGGACCTCATTGTCGATGGTGTTGTCTTCAGAGAGAATGCTCCCCAGGTATCTGAAGGATGGTACAACAGACAGTTGTTCACCAGCAGCAGTGAAGGTAGGTGGTGTAGATGGGATGTTGGCACTCCACTAGTTGTTTACATCCACGTGCAAACACGGTAAAAAAAATGCTGGCACCCCACGGATGAAATGGATGCATAGTACCTGGCACTCAATGTGTTCAGGGCCTAGAAACAGCATAAATAAATTGCCTATTAGGGGAAAACAGAGCAGACCAAGTAAACCAAAAAAGTGTAATCTGAAACTCAATTTTATACACACACTACCCTAATGATGAGCAACCCCAAACTCCACCTCCCCCACCTCCTTGCCTCCACAAGTCCTCATACTTTTTTTTGGGTTCTCTCTCCCCCCTTTTCAAAATTGCTTGTACATGTAAGATATTTATGTATGTATTTATATATATACTGTATATGTAATAGTAGAACATAAATGTGGTTGCTGCATTTTATTTTTGAAGGACTTCTCTCTCAGCTAAGGGGGGTCCTTGGCCTGAACACTTATAACTTCATCCCCTTAGAAACACATGTTGTATGTGTCAGTGTGTCTTCCATCTGTGACAATGGTGATGGCCCTTGCTCTTTGAACCCCTAACTCTCTGTAGAGCCCACAAGTCCATAGGTGTATGCTCAGCAGAAATAAGTGGCATATAGATGAATCATATACACATGTATGCAAGGACACTCACTGTCCCCGACTTTAACCCTTGAGTTGGCTGCCTGCGCAGCAAAGGTGCAGAGTCAGGTTTTCCCCAAACAAGCTCTAGAATTGTTCATCATTCATCTGTTTGATTTACAAACAACCGGTAAATACTTTTTTTTATCATGTATAAGTAGTTGCCACGGGCAAGATTCTTGTATTTTGCTCTCTTCTGTACTGCGAGTACTGCACTTTAGCATGCAACTAAATCTATACCTATACCTCTTTAGCCTAAAATAGCAGATCTACAAGCTCACAACGCCTCACAGCGCGATGCGTTGTTAGCTTGTAGATCTGCTATTTTTGGCTCAAGTTCTCCTCAGAAAAAGGGATGTTAGGGTTCAAGTGGTTAAGGTAAAAAAAAAATAATCCTATCACACAAAGATTTGGCTGGACCCCCTTGTAGTAACTCTGAGGACCCCCTCGTTGAAGACCCCCTGATTTAGAAACAAACACCGGGGATTCACAGATTCACACACACATCCATTACATTCACCCATTCACACGCCGATGTCAGAGGAAACCATGCAAGGCACCAACCTAGACATCGGGAGCAATTAGGGGTTCAGAGTCTTGCTCAAGGACAATTCGACACTAACTCTGGGGGAGCCCGGGATCGAACTGGGAACCTTGCGGTTGCCGGCCACTCTACCCCTGAGCCACTGCCGCCCCTGCATAATTAAACAAAATTAGCTATAACGTGTGTGACTCCCTCCCAGTACTGATCTAAGGTCCTAAGACCCCTCCGGTACTGCGTACGCAGGCGCTGGAGCCTCTCGTCCAGCAACCTCCACTTCCTCCGTGTTGCAGGCGGGCGGCCCCCACGCTCTGCCAGGACACACAAGGACTCCACCTGCCGTTGTTCGTCCTTAAGCCTCCTTATGAATACCCACAAGGAGGGGTGTTGGCGATTAACAGCGGCATTCCATCTGTGATGGAAAGCTGAAACAATCATAGATGTGTAAATACAACACACATGGCATATATGGCCCATTGATATTTTTTCATACATTGCTCAGTGACGTTTAACTAATTGAACCAATTCTGCATGAGAAGATGCACAGATGTAACCTCACTTTTGACTTATGAGTCTGCTTTTTCAGTCATGATGCTATACGATTCTATATAGAAACATGTCACCATGACAGAAAAAGGGAAAACTTTAATTCTCTATCATTTTATTTTTATGAAATCCTCGTAACCTGATTGATCACTAGTTTTTCAATTATGGCCAAACTTTTTAGTGTACAGTATCCTGGATCAGGATGCTCTCACAAGGATACCACACACCTCCTGTCTCCTCACAAATTGTAAAGAGAATCTATAATCATTTTCCGCTATCTTACCATGCAGGGGCTCTTCTTGTCGTGACCAGTGCATCTTAGGCCAAGGTGAGAGTGTCATGGGTAAAGTGACCAGCATGTTTATTGGCCCATGTCAAAGTGTCATATGGTTAAAGTGGTTATTGTTTAGTTTTAAAACATTGAAATTAAAAACAAAACTTTTACTTACAGCACCAATTTATCTCATCTCTGTAGTCCAAGTAGTTTCCCATTCCAGTCCAAAAATGTATCTCAATCAAAGAATGACTGATGATACTGATCCAGTGCCCTGATCCTCTTGCATTGTAGCAGAGTATGTTCAGAGTGTTCAAATGTACTAGAGTTTCTAGTTAAAGGCAGTGACTATATATACATATATTTACAAGTGGCAGTGGCAGTTCAGATGCCTAACTGCAGTCTAAAAAAGTCTATAGCGCAGAGAGATGTACAAAGTGTCATCATCTCTGTATGACTGGATTGCATCATCGTCTCTGAATGACTGGATTGCATGTAGTGGGTGATGATCAAGCAGCTCGTTCACATCAATAGCCAACAAATCTTTGGTATGGCTCACACTGTAAGCAAACAAATGCTTCTCAAACCCTGTCGTTTCCCACCTCTGCACAACTAGCTTTATTGTTGAAGCGCCTGTTTGCTCCAGAACCAAAATGGCTTTTATGAGCCCAAATTGAGGCTCTCCATCGTGGTCATACGACATAAACACTGTCATGCCTGGTCTATATGTAGTACCCTTAACTGTGACCCTGGCCGGTACATACAGTTCAGTGAAAAGGGGAATTCCTGTCAGACCACTTTGGATCTCTTTATAGCCATCAAGATTGGCCAGAAAGGTAGTGTACCCTGGACCAATTTCTGTGTTGTGGCTTAACACAGACCCATACATGAAACTGTAGCATTGCATTATCTGGTGTCTATATGCCATGGTTTTGCAAATGTTGCGGAAGTTGCAAGTGACATGACTGACTTGTTTAAAGAAACCATGTTTTGCCTCAAAGCGCATTACCCACAAATGTATCAATGGTCCGAGTGTTCGAATTGCTCTTGGATAATGGAGCATGAAATGGTGTTTTGGACGCAAATTATACAGAGGAAAGAGCTCCAGGAAAAGACAGTGATGCTCTTCAATGATTTCACTCAGGTACCGTGTTGCACCAGTAGTAACAGATGGAGAGAAGATGATCTCCATGCACTTTAATAACAGTAGGAGAAGTTCCCATTCCTTGTTGTCTGTAGGGATCAGGTCACCTATCATTATTGGAAGTAACCTCAGTAGGCACCAGGTCTGAGCTGCAGACTGCCGCAGGGAGGTGTCAGGGTTCTTCAGATCACCCTTACTTATTACGGAGGGCTTGTTTCCCATATCACAAAAGCCATAATCAAAGCTTGTGATACGGAAGTTTAGCATATCTAGTGAGATATGCTTTTGCTGAATGAGTGAATTCAACACAAGCTTAAATTCTATTGGCCCTATCCCTTCCAAGATGTCATGCATTATGTCTAGTGCTATATTGTCTGTCACGTGATAGAAAGACAGGCTGTTCAGGGCACTGTCTCTATGAATGCCTGTCTGAGAGGAGTCTTTTCTCTGCAAATCTGCTTTGTGAGTATTAACATCACGGAACAGCGTAGGATCTTCCCGTGTCTGCCCCCGCATGACATCTCGATGTACTCTGCACAACCGACACATATGGTTTCCTATGAAACTCTCAATGTAGCCAAGAATAGCATTCAAGCCCAAATTATCTCCCACCACCTGGACAACTGAGAATTTCACAACACCTTGAAAGTTACGAGTGTTAACAGTGATGCCATCCTTCTCAAGACACTTTAGTTCTTCCACAATAGGGCGCAACACTGTATCAATGCCATAGGTCTTTGCATCATCAGACTTATACACAGCTAACAGGAAGTGTGACTGCAAATTGGACAGGAGGTCTGGTGGCAAACTCTTCAAGATAAAATATATCAATCCTAACTTGTGAACCCCTGTCTTTGACCCAAGGGGGTTGACAGTTTCACAATCGTCATTATATAACACCAACGGGATAGACACCTCTTTCAAAAAGAGTGGATGAGTTTTACAAAACTCTCCATCAAATATATCCTGAAGAGCATCACTTTCTTTCTGTTGCCATTCCATCATGGCCTGTAAAATACCAGGAAGTTCCAGTATCTTGACCAGAAGTTGCTTGAGTGGAATACGCTGGTAAGCATCAGTCACAGCAACTTGTCTAACATTGCCAGTGGCAGAGTCCCTCTGCTGTACAAAGGTAAGGCTGCCTGGAAAAACCTCCTCAATTGGCTGAATGAAGTTCCCCGAGTTAGTGAAATACTTCATCTGTTTGTAGTCTGTCTCCAGTCCCTTGAAAGGCTCAGCTGCATCTAAAAACTCTTGCCTGAGCTCCTCTACCTGTGGGCTTTGATCATGCCCAAACTGACTAAACAGCGACATAGTCTTTGTTTGTAATCTACCCACTAAATCTCCAATTACACTTGAGGTTTGCTGAACCACAAAGTTGATATTTGAAAATGTCTGGGAAGATTTAGATCTAAGATGAGCTATAAAATGGGCTACTCTGTCTGTGATTCCCTCTTGCTCTAGTTCGTCCCTGTCATCATCATCATCTTCCACTTCTTGTTCACCTTCAACTTGCTGTACTAGCTCTTCAGCATTGAAAATGTTAGCAGCCTGATTTGGTACATTAGCTGGTTGGGCCAGGGCCTGGTTCTCTTCATGTTCATTTCGTAAGTGCCTTCTGTATGATCTAATGAATGAAAATGTTCTGCTACAACCGCTTTCACAACATTGAAAATATGTGGATGAACTATTTATATTGTGTGCTGTGCGTAAATGTGAAAAGAGACACTTGACATCACCAGGTATTAGCCTTTTGCATTTAAAGCATACATACGCCATCTGCCTTGAGGATGTTGACGAAAATTAGAGCTCTAATAGTGATAACTACTTACAAGTTCTCTAAAAAACTTAGAAAATGTGACCCTTGGGCCAACTTTGGGGATCAGGCTTTGGATCGTTTCTGCATCCAGCAGTAGAAAGGCCTCTTCATCAATATCTTGATCTGAAAGACATAAAGACAGAAAAAACAGATCTTACTATTTTTACAGTAATAACATTTCAAACACTTGCCATTCAGTGGCAGCATACAATGTCTAATTGTTAAATGAGTATTGTACAAAATAAGGCGATACAATTGTGCATCACTGACCCAAATTATCTACAATTATTACACCAGCAATGAATCGCTTTTAAGGGATGTTCTGGCCATTTTTGAAACTTGGCCCTATTTACCAATGGTACTGATGAAGGCTCTGTTCCATTTAGTGTAGCACAGTGGTTCTCAAACTTTTGAATTTCAAGGACACCAATAACTCTGTGTGTACAAATGGAACTAGATTGTGTACGCTCAAGTGACACACCCATTACAACAGTTACACATCCATTAGGGGCCATTAAAGGAACCCTATGAAAGAACCATGAAGGTCCCTGTACCATACTTTGAGACCCAATGGTGTAGCAGAGTGTTTCCAGTCAACATGCACAATATCAGCATGTTTGACCATTATGGAACAGAGCCTTCATTAGTATCACTAACACATGTGAAGGAAGTAAGGAAGAAGCCCAATTTCTTTCCAATTTGGCTGCTGTGGATAGAGCCTATTGTATGAGTTGAGGCATTACATTTAGTTTGACTCGGTTCCAGAAAATATTATGACAATTATTCAAGGATTTAAGGATAAGGCACAATTATAAGCTATTCAGATATAAAACTGAAAACGTACTAAACACAAATGCTTATAGGCATGGACATATTTTGGATGGCATGGTCAAGGTAGGTAAAATGCTCACCTTTAAAATGATCAATGAGCTCTGGCAGCTGCCAAGCAATTAGTTTATCAGCAACAAACTGGTCCATTAATGACCTGAAACAAAACATAAAGCAATGTGTACCGATCAAAACTTAGATTGCCATTAGCATGGCTTTTATATTACATATAAAACATATAACTAACACAGTGAATGTTTTTAACAAATTGTGTTGGATTTGTTCACTTTGGTGTGACTCAAATACTGTGGCTAGTCACAACCAACGGTGGAAAAAGTACTCACAATTTATACTTAAGTAAAAGTACCAATACTATAATGTAGAAATACTGAAAAGTCTGGTATTCAAAGTGTACTGATAAAAGTACAACAGTATTCACATTAACATATAAATACTCAAAGTAACAGTACTAATTTAGCAGACAGAATGTCCCATTTCACACATTTCCAAATGATTTCCATCCAGAAAATAGCAGATCTACAAGCTCACAATGCGCCGCTTTGTAGATCAGCTATTTTTTAATAGCTTAAGTATGCATAGGGCTGAAGTGGTTAATACATATTTTGTAACAATAATAAAAATCTACAAAGTAACTAGTGACTACGTTTTCTAATAATAGTGGATTAAAAGTACATTATCTGCATCTGAGATGTAGTGGAGTAGAAGTGAACAATATGGAAATTGGAAACACTCCATTAAAGCAACAATCTAGTGTACTTAAGTACAGTGCTTGAGTAAATGTACTTCACACCACTGGTCACAACATGGCTAGTAGCCCGAAAACTACAGCATGTAGCCAGCTAGTTAGTTATGTAGCTGCAGGACAGCAACCTGTGTGTGTGTGTGTGTGTGTGTGTGTGTGTGTGTGTGTGTGTGTGTGTGTGTGTGTGTGTGTGTGTGTGTGCGTGTGTGTGTGTGTGTGTCTGTGTGTTTGATCCATAAAGATATCAGACACAGATAGATGACGCATCTATCGGTCTCCAGTTAATCTGGCCTCATTACAAACTGCAAACCAGTTAGCCGTGTAGCACCTACAGTAGGCCCATGTTGTGGCTGCTATGTTGCCACCATGGTCTGGTTCGTCACTTTCAGCAGACTAAAACGTGTGCATGCTTGAATGGTAACAGGATATATTTATAATAGAAGTTACAGATTATAGCAATAAGCCAATTGCACTTAAGGCAAAGTGCTAAACATGTGATCCCATATGATGTTTATCAAACTGAGCCAAAATGGCGACGAGGGCATGGGTACAGAATGAAAGAAAACTTGAGACGTTAATACTGTGCAAAAGTCTGATGTTATACAAACAAACTTCTCAAACAAAATAATCTTACCTTGAATGTAATGCACGTGCAGAGTAAAACAAGGAGGAACAGTTTATGCTTTTCGTGGTTTTCTTCTTGTTGTCTCACAGAGTAGAAAAAGTTTGTCGACCGACGCTCGCGCTGTTGTTTGAGTGGGGGAAGGGTGGGGGGGGGGGGGGGGGGGCGTGTCTATAACAGGTGTTAAAGTAGGTTTTTTCCTTATCACCCATATGTATAGATACCAATGCAGGGCGAAACATCACATCAGTATGTATACAAAGTACCAGTAACTTTCATCAAAGGCGACAAAGAAAAACCAGACTCAGGACACAGGCAGCCATGGATGTAACGAAAGTATATTATTCAGACAGAGAGAGTGGGAAGGTTACAGTATCACAGTGGTAGGCATCATCGGTCGTCGTCTCTCTCTGCCATTAAACAGAGAAAGCACTGGTCTTTAACAGCGTCCGTTAACATAAACATATGACATCATTGAAGATACATCGAACGTCCAGCCCTTGGAGGTGTATTCCTGCCATTGGTGGATAGAGATGAGTACGTCATCGTCAGATGAGGATGATGATGGTAGATGATGAAGATGATGATGATGGTGTGACAGTTTATCTTTGAACAAACAGCGTCGACATGTCTCGAACACGTTAGCCTCGGCTCTGACCTGTCTGGTCAGAGGTAACTTCGTGACACTGCGAGAAGGGTTATGCATTTGGAGAAGAACACCGAGATATGGTGTTCTTAAAACAATAGATAACCACAGAAAGGCCTGTAACTAGTGTGACCTTGCATAGACAGAGACAGGAGAAATAGGGAGAATAGAGTACATGACAGAATTTAGGCCAATATGACAGCATTATATTAATTTGACATTTAAAGCAGGTTTAAGACATTAGACAAATTATGATTAATCAAAATATATCTATCAAGCCTACCTCTTGATCATGATTTGGATAGGGTCAAAGGGCAAGCTGATTGTACCTTGTGACATTATTCAAACCAAACCAGACACAGACAGGCTTACAGTGACTAAGTAAGGACACAGAGGTTTCAAATGACCTAAAGGGCAAATGGATTGGAAGTACAAATATATTTTAAGGACTGTATACTTTAAATCGAAGTGTAGATTAATAAACCTTACAGATATTACTTTGAAAGGACTGTATATAATGGTTATTCATTCAATTAGGAAGTAAAACAGGGTTATATTTCATGAGATTTCGAGACACATACGACAAAGTTTTTCCCGGGTATTACCTTTTGTTTAGTGGAGTCGTGTCTAGCTCTCCACCTGCAGCGTTCAGCAACAGCTGATTAACAATTCACCTCTCCACTAACAAATAATTTTATTATAATTCAAAAATCTCAGCTAATGTACCGTTCCAAAACAAATCTTTTCAAAATATGTTTGGATGTAATCAATTTTTTTTTTTAGCACCTGTTATTGACCCATAGCCCGTTTTGGTTGATAGAGTGAGGGGAAATTGACCAGGCTGACAAGTTTTTGAAATTGGACTTTGACAAGACACCTACGTAACTGATCAAAGACGATTCTGGACAATTCAGATAAGAGAATTACCCCTCCTCGTGTTGAGCTGGTCCAGATACTTTAACAAGTTTTTAAGTATTTAAAATGTAACGGTACACTTCTGACCTGTATTTTTACTTGTTGGTAGTAGGGCTGTGTCTAGCCTTCCACCTGCGGCCTTTAGCAACAGTTGATTAACCATTCACATCCCTACTAACAAATAACTTTACTTTATTTAGGGAAAAACTCAGTGGAATGGCCCCAAAACCCAGGAAATACTCCCCGAATGTAATACCTCCTGATTGCATGTATATGGGGTTTATTTTGGTAGGAGGAATCATGTTAATGGATTAAGTAAGTACAACCTGAGTAAATACAAACTGTTTGTGTAATTTTCAAATGTTTTCAATCTAAGTATATTCAGCAAATCAAATCAATTATTCATCTACAAATCTCTCCCCTTGTCACATTCAATGGGGAATGGATGTGACATGGAAAAGAAACAAATCAGATTTAAACACAATGGGAACATGAAAAATGTAAAAGAAAATATGGAAATATTTATTTGAGGTTCTATTCTGAAGGGTACATTCATTTCCACCGAGCTTAGGACAACTGTGAAAATTAATGACTCTTCACTGATTTATTCTTTTATCCTTCATCTAAACTAAAAACAAACAAATGCATTCCAGGATTCGTATTAATATGTAAATCAGTTGTGGGGTTGTACCCCACTTACCACCTCCGAGGTCTATTTACAGCACAATACGAATTGGCCTGGAACGTGAGGCATACTGTGTTTTGTTCTGAAAATAGACAAACAAAAAAAATGACAGTACAAAAGAAAACAAATAAAGAAATACATATATTCATATATCTATATACATATATATAATAATTTTAAACCTTCCAATACCCTCAGATACCCATAACCATACATGGCGTTACATCATATGGATATAGTATATATGAAAGAATTATGATTAAAATGTTTAAAATTAAAATATAACAATGACAAAATTAAAATAAACATATTCGTTGCGAAGAGTTAGAGTTAGATAAAGTACATCAAAATAAATTGAAAAGAAAACACACAGACTTTGAAAAAAAAAAAAATAGCAGATCTACAAGTTTAGTCAAAAATGATCAAATATCTTTAAAACTTTAAATAAAATAGCAGATCTACAAGTTTAGTTAAAAATGATCAAATATCTTTAAAACTTTAAAATAATTCTTCTTATTCATAATTAAAATGTTTCCAAAGAATAGTATAAAGAATATTATAATATTGTAATGTATTTAATCTAATATTCACTGATAAGTATTGAATTCAATGGAATGTGTAGGAGTGACCCTGATAAGTATTGAATGTAATGGAATCTGTAGAAGTGACGTGGTAAAGTGACGTGACAGGGAAGCTGATACTTCCTGTTGAATGAATTCTGGGTAATTGAGTCAAATGGAGTGTAAGAGAGACCATTAAAGAAAATCCAAAAAAATTAGAACTTATTATTTAAGGAATATGTCTATATAGACATATCCATACATGAGGCGAGGGAGGGAACTAGAACGGTCAAAATATGGTTACAGAGGTCTGAGTTTAAGATATAAGTACTGCAATGAAACCACAGAAAATAATCAGCATTCCTGGGTTGAGTTTATTAGTCGACTTAGTCTGTCTAGCAGACGAATGAGCTCTTGTGATTGCTTAAATCAACCATTTTTATCGATTAATGGTCTACCACACGTACAATAATTTATGAAAAACATATCCCCGAAAATCAATAATTTGTGAATGCAAGTCGACCAATATTCATAATCCTACAGAGTAAAATAGATATATTAGTTCTCGTGACAAACATTAACACAAAATTAATTTACGCGAATGACGAGGGGTCGCACACTTATCTATACTTGATCCACCCTCCCCTGGTGTGAGACCAGCATAATGATTTATACATGTACCTAAAACGTTCTCATCGAACACCCCAAGGTTTGGATCGGGGGTTATTCTAGATGATATGATCAGAGGTACACCATAAATCCATATACATATATACATACAAGTATCTATATATAAATAAAGAACTGGAAATATTCAGAAATGAGAATATCCAGCTGCTTAGTCAAACACCAGTGTAAAAAATATGGAGGATGTCCAGTACAGACCGCGTGCGGTTAATGTTAATATAACCTTCTTACGTCATTATCCTACACTTTTTCATAGCACAAGAGGGCTGCCCTCACAAAAAATTACCCTGAGCATGTCAGTCAACAACTTGTCAACACATTAACAGCACAAAAGCAACTACGAGCAGCCTAAATGTTTACCGCGGAGAGGAAGGAAGAGAAAAAGAGAGAGAGAGAGAGATGGAGAGATGGAGAGATGGAGAGAGAGAGAGATAGATATATAGTGAAATATTGTATTTTTAAGAACGTTTAGTCTAGAATCTATTTATGGCAGTGGATACGGGCGCTCTAACAGACTATAGTTAAAGTTTGACACGCTCAAAGCCCTGAAAAGATTCCCCGTTCAAAAAGTTTTGAAGAACGAAAATAAATGATGAGTTATATAAGTGACCGTCTAGACCATATTATACAAAATATATATATTCAAGAATGTTTTTCATGAATTTAAAGGGGGTTATAAAACATTTTAGTTTAAATCAAAATTAACAAAATAAAATTAAATCAAAATTAAGGAGTAGTCTGTTCATAAAGTCTTGTTTGTGTAACATAAATGAAACAATATTACAATTAAAAGAAAAAGATTTAACTCTTGAAACGTAATGTCTATGATTATCACAATCCCTCTGTTGACCCGACATAAAAGTCAGGAAAATGAGCGATTTGACCATAAATGGTATCTTGCAGTTATACCTATATATACACACATACATACATATGCCTGTCGATATACATATACCCACAGATACAAAGAACTACTGGTATTTATATCCATACGTACGCATCCTGCAGGCAAGGTAGACCCATGCCGGTCACACATACTGTACGTATGTATATATATACAAAAAAAACACAGATCTACGATCTATAAAAAATATCTGTATTTAGAAAAAGGTTCACCAAAAGATTCCTTGTAAGCATTAATCTGATATAAAGGTTAGCGTTGTATTTTTAGCATGAATCAGTTTCGAGGGAGCGAGTTCTACAAGCTACTGTATGCTAGATGCCAGATGACCCCGGAAACAGAAGCTACCGGAAATCGCCCCGGAAGTATAAGCCCGCAATGATTTATGGGAAATGAAGTCATCTAAAAGTTACATAGAAAAATCAGCGACAAAGCATTGAAAAGTATTTACAATTATCTGAATTTATGGGGCATAAACAAAATATATTTACTGGTTCACTGAATTTAGAACAGAAGGTTCAAAGAAAGGAATATAAAATTTATTATTAAGGCTTATTTTTAAAGCTCTATATTAAATGGATTTAATCTACAGTGGTCAAAATAAAACCGGTCAAAGGTAAAAAATCTATATACGCTCAGAAAGAGACAGATAAGATATAGTAATCAATACGAAATCCACCGAAACAGAACGTAGTAACAACAAGCAGTAACCAGTATATAACAAAAGGACTGACTTGTGAATTATACATGTAGGTAAGAAATTGCTGAAAGGACCTTAATAAATGACCACTAGATAAGAGAATTTATGAGACATTAGGAATGTCTTCCCAGGAATATAGGTGATAAAACATTTTTACTTGACTGACTCCCTGGCGGAGCTGTGTTAAACAGTAATTTAAAAACAGGCTTATAATTTATGAGACAAATCGTTCGGTAAAGACAATAAAATAAAAATAAAGAAAAAGGTATACTCATCAGATCAAGGTTTACATGGAGAAGTTACGTGGAGATCCCAATCACTGGACCATGGTAAAAAATAAAAATAAAAAGATATACTCATCAAATCGATGGTTCAGGGATCCTGACCCCGATGGCTGGACCATCTGGAATTTGAGACATGTCGAGAGTCAAGGGGCAAGTCCAAAGGTCCAGCGATCGCGTCCAGGTCCAAAACAAAATAAAATAAAATAAAAATGTGATACTGTTCAAAGATAACCTTCATCTGAATAGAAGTGATAAATCGTTACACCCAGGGCTGGTTCGTTTGATACGTATTAAAACATGGTCTGCCAGGGGAAGAGAGTCTGACCGTACAGTTCCGGTCAATAGCTCAGTTCCCCCCGTCCACCCTGTTTTAAACATATCCGGCTTCGATCGGACCAATTGTTAAAGTAGGTTTTTTCCTTATCACCCATATGTATAGATACCAATGCAGGGCGAAACATCACATCAGTATGTATACAAAGTACCAGTAACTTTCATCAAAGGCGACAAGAAAAAACCAGACTCAGGACACAGGCAGCCATGGATGTAATTAAATATCTTGTATTCAGACAGAGAGAGTGGGAAGGTTACAGTATCACAGTGGTAGGCATCATCGGTCGTCGTCTCTCTGCCATTAAACAGAGAAAGCACTGGTCTTTAACAGCGTCCGTTAACATAAACATATGACATCATTGAAGATACATCGAACGTCCAGCCCTTGGAGGTGTATTCCTGCCATTGGTGGATAGAGATGAGTACGTCATCGTCAGATGAGGATGATGATGGTAGATGATGAAGATGATGATGATGGTGTGACAGTTTATCTTTGAACAAACAGCGTCGACATGTCTCGAACACGTTAGCCTCGGCTCTGACCGGTCTGGTCAGAGGTAACTTCGTGACACTGCGAGAAGGGTTATGCATTTGGAGAAGAACACCGAGATATGGTGTTCTTAAAACAATAGATAACCACAGAAAGGCCTGTAACTAGTGTGACCTTGCATAGACAGAGACAGGAGAAATAGGGAGAATAGAGTACATGACAGAATTTAGGCCAATATGACAGCATTATATTAATTTGACATTTAAAGCAGGTTTAAGACATTAGACAAATTATGATTAATCAAAATATATCTATCAACAGGCTAGACTGGAATCTATTGGCTTTGCAGATTTGCTAAGATCCGTTCTGAGTACTAAGAGGAAACGGAAACGGTGCGTCTGTGTGTATGCATGTGAAAATAACCGGATATGAAGGGCGGGCTCTAAACCGGACCACACTGGGTCATAATGAATGAAAACGGACGACGCCATCAACACAGATTAAAAGAGAAGAGAACATTCCTGGATTGATTATATTATTGAATTTAATTGCTGCACTATTAATTTATATTATTCTCATATATCCACTTCACTCACAGGACATTAATTTATTTCTCCTAAAATGGTGATACTACAGTAAAGTGGTGATACTGATTGATTGATTGATTGATTTATTTTTTTATTAGGCAAAAGAATGTAAAACAACACAGTTACATTTATAATGCTTTTGTCTAAAAGGTCCAAGTCCTTGCGGGCTTGTTTCCGTTGGGGTCCTTGAATACAGCAATGTGGTGATACTACAATGATTGCAAAGTATATAAGATAAGAGGTGTGATATTAGTTCATAATATAAAATATATTTATATGATAACTCAATAAAATACTCCCCTCCAAGAAAACATAAACATGACTAGGACACAAATATGTAAATACACAACTCACTGACCCAACAATGGGTTACTGTCAGAAAAAATATTACCTAACTATAAAAACCCAGGAATTGGGTCAAAATAGTAGCCCTACAACCCAGGAAATGGTTATCGCTCTGAAAAATAACCCACACATTTGACCCAACACAAAAAACCCAGGAATTGGGTTAAAGAAATAACCCATCAGTTTTTAGTGTGTACTTCTACCACTACATCAACGAGTAATTATTGTACTTTTTACCCTGTATACTTACTTATTTGACAGCTTTGGTTACAGGTTACTTTGCAGATTCAGATTAATATTACAAAAGCAATTAAGCCCTCTTTTATACTTTGACTATTCAAAAACTATTTAGGTTTTTATACCCTGTCCCTGAATAATAACATATACTCTGTGTTATGTTAATGTCCCGCAGAACGGTTGAACCTGTCCCTCAAAGGGCCTGTTTGGAGGTGGTCACCCTAGCTGTGTGTGTGTGTGTGTGTGTGTGTGTGTGTGTGTGTGTGTGGGGGGGCACAGGACAAACTCTTGACGAGAACACATGAAACATATAACACATTGGGATTTGTATTTCCTCTTTTCTTTTATCATTATTGGGATCTTTTTTTCCTCTTTTGGGTTTTTGTTTCCCCTATATTTTTTTTAATATTGGGTTTTTCTTTCCTCTTTTATTTATTATTATTATTGGGATTTTTCTTTCCTCTTTTTGGGGATTTTCTTTCCTCTTTTATTTATTATTGTATTTTTTTTCCCCCTCTTTTTCCCCTCTTTCCTCTTTTTGGGGATTTTCTTTCCTCTTTTATTTATTATTGTTTTTTTTCCCCCTCTTTTTGGGTGACTGGCCAGCTGGAGTGTTGCTGGCTAGGTGGCTGACCGGAGAGCCGACTGCAGGGGGACTGGCTGCAGAGTGTCTGGCTGACTGGCCAGCTGGAGTGTTGCTGGCTGGGTGGCGGACCGGAGAGCCGGCTGCAGGGGGACTGGCTGCAGAGTGTCTGGCTGACTGGCCAGCTGGAGTGTTGCTGGCTGGGTGGCGGACCGGAGAGCCGGCTGCAGGGCAACTGGCTGCAGAGTGTCTGGCTGACTGGCCAGCTGGAGTGTTGCTGGCTGGGTGGGGGACTGGCTGCAGAGTGTCTGTCTGTCTGTCTGGCTGACTGGCCAGCTGAAGGAGGCCCAGGTGGATTGGACTGCGTACGAGAGGCATGGCTGAACACCTTTGCGCTGCACATCACTCGCTACTTGCTGCTGCCGAAGTCAACACACAGTATACCGCATCGTGGTAACTGTAGTAAGTGTGCAGTACACCTGACTGTAGGCAATACCCTGGTTGTGATATGTAGATGTGATCAATGCGGGTGTTCAGCCTGGTTGTTCCAGTGGAGATAAGCTGGCTGTAGCCTTTGGACTGAAACACCCCCATAACGCTTTGGTGTTCCTTCTTGACTCTGTCCTTTTCCGTCTCGGTCAGCTTCTCGGTCAGGTCCTCATTGAAGTCTCCGCAGACGACAATAGGCTGACAATTCATCAAGGCTACGGAGTCCAAGAAGTGTCCGAGGTTGTCACAAAAGTCGCTCACTTTGTATTTTGGGTGTCTGTACACAGTGGCTATAAGCGCTTTGACTGGAGCCTCAACTCTGACGACTGCAAACTCCAGATCGGTGACATTTTGAACGAACCTCCGGGCATCTGCTTGAAGACTACTCCTGTAGTAGACAGCAACTCCACCTTCCTTCTTCGTAGTAGTGTCCTCAGTGTTGGTGTGGGACACGTGTTTGTTGCATGCAAACAAATGGTATCCCTCCAACTCGACGCCTGAGGGAACGGCGGATCCAGACAAATGGGTTTCCGTCACACACAGCACATCGGCATGTCTGAATTCGTGGTGGGCTTTCATGTCCAGAATGTGCGACATCAGTCCTTCTGTGTTGTGATGGACGATGGTCAACGTGGGACCGATGTTGTCTGCTGACTTGACAAAGTGCAACAGTGGTCTCGTCATTTGGAACGAAGCCCGATTCATGCGCTCCATTGCCATGGTGGTGTCTGGCTTGGCGTAAATTTTCTTTTCGTCAAAGTCGGTGATTCTGAGCCCTTGAAGGGAGGTTGTTCGGCTCAGGGCGACATAGGCCATTCCGGGTTGAAAGATGTGCATCAGAGACACCACTGCAGAATCCATGGTCATGCCTTGGACTTTGTGGGCTGTACACCCAAAGGCCAGTTTGATGGGTAACTGCCGCCGGAACATTGATTTTCTGCCTTCGATTGGATCCTCAGTCCTTTCGATGTACACCAGGTCATCGGTTGGCCCTTGAATCTTCCTGCGGAAATTCTGACCTGCCGTGGGATTATCCAACTTGAGGCCCAGCAAATCCACGACCGTCGGTCCGTTTGCAGCGGAGGTAACAATGTTGGCTATTGTTCCAAAGGTTCCGTTGACGACCCCATCTTCGACATCCAGATTCCTGATGACCATGACCCGCGCTCCTTGAGCAGCTTGGATGCTTGTCGGCAACTCCCTTCCTTTGACGCTGACGTGACTGGGCAGTGGTATCTCCTTTCCTGTGCTGTTGTCCTTCCAGCAATTGTGAGCCGGAATGGTGTAAATATGTGTGCCGAGCTCAGCTATAGCCGCAGCATTGTGGCCATCGACCTCCTTGTTTGTAGCAAAGATGTGAAGGACATCGTACGGGCAGTCTTTCCTTTCAACGACAGCCTGTGTGAGCAGAGCCCTGTCGTCGGCAGTCAGACGATCCTTCTTTCCCTTTACTCTCAGCCTGTTAAAGAGTTGGGCAAAAACAAGATCGTCTTTCTGACGCATGATCTCAGTGGGGTCAACCATCTGAAAATCTGTCCAGACACCTGGCAGAGCCTCGTCGACATGGCAGAGCGCTTTGCCTCTACCTACGGGTGGCAGCTGGTAGAAGTCTCCAACTGCGAGGACAGACATCCCACCAAATGGTTTCCTGTTGCCTTTGATTTGGTGTAATCTCAAGTCGACGTAGTTAAAGATGTCCTTAGAGACCATGGATATCTCATCGATGATCAAGATCTCCGCGTTGAACAGCACTGCTCGGATGTCATCCAGTACATTTCCTAGTGAAACATACTTGTTGGTGATATTTCTCCAAGGTAGCTTCAGCAGGTTGTGCAGGGTTTTCCCAGAGATGTTGAAAGCTGCAGTGCCGGTAAATGCTGACAGCAGCACAGTCCGCTGGACCATGTCTGCTTCGTCGCGGAAACTGGGAAGTTGTCGCAGAATCTTGGTAGCCTCCTGATGTATGCACTTGATGACGTGGGATTTGCCACAGCCGGCACCCCCAGAGATGAAATAAAAGAAGGGCTTGGGATCGTGGCCCCAGGTGCGTTTGTAACACCATTGACTCTGCTGCTGTTGGCCCGGACTTGGTATTCCGGAACCTCGTCTCGCTCTCGTGGGTCGTCGAGATCGCTGGCTTTTCGCTGGCTGATGCACTCCAAACGATCGACTTCCACCTCTGGTGCAAAAGTGTTCCACGCATGGACGACTGGTCCTAGACGTCGAACCCTTTCCAGTGCCTGTTCCATATTGATCCCCCGCCCTTCAAACAACTCTTTGTTCTCTTCGACAATCGATTTCACAGGCCAGCCGAGGCGCCCTGTGTTGGTACGACGCACTGTAGCATGATTGTAGAATTGCTCATATGTTGGATAGGTCGCGCTTCTCAGCTGGGTCCTCTCTGTGTCCTCTCTGTGCGGAAAGTACAGTTTCAGCATGCTTCTGAAGTACTTTTCCTTGTTTTTCAGCTCAGAGAATCGGGTGAAACGAATGACTGCGAACTTATCTTCTTTAGTTCTTTTCTGAATGAACCCCATGTCTTTCTTCAGGGCAAATGCATTTGGATTGTCGCTTGGTAGGCTGGGAACAACCCTGTATTCCGAAGCAAATTGAGCCAGACACATGCCATCGAAGTCCGTACCGTCAGGTCTGTTCAAGTACTTGTCAGGCAATCCTGACATCCACACATCTTGTGCGTCTGGGTCCATTTCCTTCAGTCTAGCCATGGGGAGACTCATTCTCATACCATCCTCGTCGGTCTGTATGAAAATGACTTTACGCGTGCAATTTTTAAGCGGGAGACTGCATACCCTGGCCACAGACTCCTGAGCGCTGACCTCTCTGTGCTGAATGTACGCGTGCATGATGTGCTTCATTTCATCCCGTTCATTGACTTCCGGTTCTGCTTTGCACACTTCTTCAACGACTGCCTTGAGGTGCTCGGACATCTCGTGTTCCGGTTTCGCCACGTACGCCATCATGTACTGGGCACAACTGAATTCATCGAGTACGTATTGGATGTCCATGTTGGCGTCCCACGCTCGCAGCAGATCGGCATTGTAGTTATTTACCCAGCAGTCATCAGGTTGATTGGTTTATTGTCACATCACAGGTTTACAAGGTCAAAAAGTGGGTGAAATTTGTTTTTGTACATCATTCCCATCGCAACATTAATTTCCATAGAAAGAAGAGTGGGGAGAGAGAAGAAGAAGAGGGGTGAGGGGCAAGTGGGAAGGAGATCAAACAAGAGAACAATAGAAGGCCAAACAAGTTATCGAAATATTTACAAAGTAGCTGAGAATTTACAAATTACCTGGAACTCGACACGATAGAAGAAGTCCACCACTTGACCGACTGGGTGGGAACCTCCCTTGAGCATTGCGACGGCCCCGTCCACTCTCTTTTCAAACATGCGCATCAGAGTGACAGGGTTGCTTCGGAGAATGGTGCATTTCGCCATCCAGTCGAGTGATGAATAGTCCCCTTGTTCACCTTGCTGCGCTTTGATGGCCTGAATGACTTCTGGCCATCTCATCTCCGCGGCACTCAACGTGATGAACCAAGTGGGCTTGCCGAGATGTCTGCACATAGCGTAAAGATCTTTCAGTGCTTTGTCCCAGTACGCCGGAGTGCCTCTAAGAGGGACAGGGTTGCTTCGGAGAATGGTGCATTTCGCCATCCAGTCGAGTGATGAATAGTCCCCTTGTTCACCTTGCTGCGCTTTGATGGCCTGAATGACTTCTGGCCATCTCATCTCCGCGGCACTCAACGTGATGAACCAAGTGGGCTTGCCGAGATGTCTGCACATAGCGTAAAGATCTTTCAGTGCTTTGTCCCAGTACGCCGGAGTGCCTCTAAGGGGTTGCATGAAGCGTGTCGCATCCTTGTTACGGATGAGTTTTTCTAACTCTTCTTTATCCTGAAGCATTTTGTTTGACAGTTCCCTTCCGTCCCTGGTATGCTTCTTGCCTTTCCGTGACTGGATGAACATGCTGCTGGTAGCCGTGACGGTTTCTGTGACAAACTGCGAGAAGAAGAGGTAGGTTTGGTCGGTGGCAAAGCGGGTATCGACAGAAAGGAGCCTCGTGTTGAAGTACCTACTTGGGGTCAATTTGACTTGTCTGACCTCATCGAAGGTATTTTCACCGGTTTAGAACTGCACGGGAAAGGCCATGCTTTCTAGCTTGGGGACGGTGAAAACACCCACAGGTCTGTTTCCTTGGGCTGGAGCGATGCTGAATATTCCCTCGCCGTACGAGAGAATTTCCTGAGCTATGTCAGGAGGCTGCATGCAAGAGTCAAAGGTCAGACCAGGTCTAAGTTCCTCCTTTTCGCCGAGCTGCTGTTCATCGGTTGCGTTTTCGACGAGCTGCTGTTCAGCGGTTGTGTCGGCAGCGGTTTCCTCTTGCGCATCTCCTTCGTCGACCGGCTGCTCATCTTGGAGACGGTCAAACGTAGCGCTTTCATTGATGACTATGTCACGGTACTCGGGATGCGTTTCTTTGAGTTTCCTCAGTGCCGCCAGCACATTTGTCATGTTGACCGTGTAGAAGTGCTGCTATACCTTGTACTTGAGGTTTCGCTTCAGCTTTACATTCAGCAGCTGGTCTTCAGAGCTGGACCTCGGGAGAGCATTTACCGTGGCTTCCACTTCCGATGGTACGCAGACAACTGCACCATGCACTGCCCTTTGCCGTCCTTTAGGCAACGAAAGGATTTTAGCGAAGGGTAGGTACTTTGCGATAATCTGCCTTTCCAGCACATTCAACAAGTGCAGCTCTAGGGGAATGGGTGCTGGGTCCAGCTTATTAGCAGCTGCTATGGGTGGCATCCTTCCTTTAAACAGGTGATGGTGACAACTGGCGCAGATATACTCTGTTTTCTTCTCTTCTGCAACGTTACATGGGGCTGAGCATTTGAGGTCGCATATGTGCACATACTTGGCTGTTAAGCAAGCAGTTACCAGACGAGGGTTTCTCTGGTAATTGTCCCTGTTGCACTTTCTGACCTGATTGGAAAACAAAGCTCTGTGGCACACCGTACAGACATATGTTGGCCCACATCGAATCCTTTCACGGAATGCAGCCGTGGCAGCTTCCATGACAGCTTCCATTGCATTTTTCAAGTGGTGGTTTACAGTGTGTATGGCTCTCCTCTTTATTCCCATGGCACACTGCAACTTGTGACGGATACGGAGTACACCATCTCTTTCGAGTCTCTCCTTGTTGAGCTTGGCGCATCGTTGTATATGCCGCCGCCTGAATTCTGCGTGTTTATGATATTGTTCATGCTGGTAGGTTTTCTGCCTAGTCTGATAATGAGAATCACTGCTATATCTCGTGTTCTGGTTCTTTTTGTGCGTTGCACGGAAAGCAGCATCAGTCCATTTCTTCTTGTGAAACTGTGTCATGAAGGTTCTTTGTCTTTCTCGAAAAACGGCATCAGTGTTCCATCTGTTGTTCAGGTTCTTTCTGTGTTTTTCCCGAAAAGCAGCATCAGTCCATCTCTTGTTCTGAAACAGTTGCATGAAGGTTCTTCGTCTCGAAAAACAGCGTCAGCGCGCCATCTCTTGTTCCATGCCTTTAGTTTTTTCTGACGGACTTCTGGAATTCTTTATCTCAGTTTGTTATATTGAGCAGGATTGGAGGTTCTCAGGCCCTTGTTTGCAGGTGGTACATGTTGGTCATCGTGCTCACGTTGTTTCTGCAAAAGTTTCCGTTTGTTCTTTAGTCGCCTGTCTTTACTCAGTTTAGAGAGATTAGGTACTGCTTGTTTCTCACTGGAGCGATGGTCGAGTTCGGAAAGATGACATGTAGGTACAGCTGGTGTGTCAGTGGAGCCATGGTCAAGTTCGGAAAGACTATATGTTGGTACTGCTTGTGTCTGACTGGAGCCATGGTCAATTTCGAAGGCAACAGGCATGAGCTCATACGTCGCAGCAGGAGGAGGACCTTTCAGGATCTGGCGCAAGTGGTAGGCCAGATCACTCAGGTTACGGAAAGTCAACATGATGGCTTTTCCTCCAGCTTCTGACACACGACCCGTTGCAGATCTTGAGTGGGAGTCAAACAATCCATAGCGTCCAGATTTGTCGCGGAACACTGCAAAGCACTCAGGAGATACCATCAATAAAGCATGGGTGACATCCCGTGACAGGCACTCCAGTTGTTTGGCAAGGGACAAATTCTTTCTTATAGTTTCTCCCAGAGGACCAACTCTCAGGTCTGACATGTTCAGGCATACGCGGTAAGTATTGCCGTTGGTGAAAACCTGTTTTGCCATCTGCTCCATGGTCAAGAGATATGATGTGAACATGTTGTCGAGACGCAGCTGCTGTATAACGGCTTCGTAGAGAGCATCTCCCTTGTGAAGCACTTTGTCAAGGGAGGCTGCGTCAAAACTCAATCCCTCATTGTGATAGGCAAGAAAGGTGAGAGCCATGCAGGTGCACTCAGCTGTCTTAAGACTAGGTCCACTGTACCGGTCAAAACCGAAGTGAATGATCTCTGTGACAGCATGCACATCATTCAACATCAGACGTTGGTATCGTTCAGCGATTGTTAACTACTGCTGTTTTTATGTCTTCTGTAGGCAGGTTAGGGATGCATGCAACTTTGGTCTCCTCTTTCAGGACCTTAACAAGGCTTGCCTTGGTACCTGTTCTCATCCTGCCATCTTCCTGGAAGAGGGAAGGGGGGAAGTCACTGCACTCGTGGTTGCCTATAAAGTCAACAAGGTTGAGTTCTCCACCACTGGCTATGATTTGGGTCATGCACAGGAGGGCAGTAATTTCATTGCTCTTGCCAGGTGCTGAGGTTTTCCCCTTAGATTTTTTAGATTTTGTGTTTTGAGTGTAGAAAGTGTTAAGCTTCATTATGCTTGTCTTCTTCTGTTCACTGGACAGTGACTCACACAGTGTCTTCAGACCCAGTTCTTTCACACTCATCAAGTCGTCCTTGACTGTGGAATCAGCACACTGTCCTGTAGATATGTTGATCATGGATGATGTGCTCACTGTAAATGGGTTAGTCTCCACTGCTGCCCTGACTACCATCTCTGCATCCCGGATTACACGACTCTGACCAGACTCATGGTGTGGGTCTGCCATATTGACAACATATAAATTAAAGCTCAAACTGACCAAATGTGTTCATATTACTTAAAAAGCAGACTTTTTGCCATAACAGTCAGCTGTCACTGTAAAAGTCATACTAAAATTCATTTTCGCGTGGCGTCCATCTTGGAAATATGCAAATGAAAGGTCCAGACACACCCAATCATAAAGATAAGTATTCCATTGAGTTTCTCATGCTCTGAAACCATGAAATAGACAAGTTTTTATTTCTAGCCCATCTGGTTCAAAAGTTATTGCCAAAGCTATTTTCTGATAATATTGAGGCGGCCATATTGGATTTCCAGCAGCAAGGTGACCTTGTTGTCCATATAGGTTGTGATCCTACTGGGTCATAGATATTATTTCTGGTGGCCAACCTTTTATGGCAGGGCAAATGCAGCATACCCCCCTTTGCCCCCTGGGTATACGTTTTTACTCTACTGGATGTCGGCCATCTTGAATTTGAGTCAAAACGAGGTCTTACAATTAAAATTGTGTCAGATTTGGAATCCTCATGGTTGACTTGTATGGAAAAGTGCCTTCATACATGATTCTAGGTCATCCAGATCAAAAGTTAATTTTTAGAGATGGCGCCGGGCGCCATTTTGAATTTGGCTGTCTAGCAAAAAATGCCGGGATTTTTGGGAGGGACCTGGGGGCTAAATCTTTTTTAAAGGGTCCATAGAGGTCAAATCAATCGTCAAACCATCCTTGCCAAAGGATGGTCACGGAACCTCAATTTGTGACCCCACTAACAAGGTGAAGCAGGAACGACTCGAGTCTTTTGAACGGCTCTTTAAAACGAATGATGAGATTTGGTTCGCAGCAGGGAGCCGTTCCTTTTTTTGAGGAGGGGAGGGGGATTTAACACACAAGCTCCTCCTTGCTTACTCCACTGAGCACCGAGTGAGAGAGAACAGATCAGGCACAAGGGGAGGGGCGCGCAGCAGAGCAGAGCACAGAGCAGTGAGAGGCTAGTACGCTAGTACGCTAACGCTAGCACACACACACACACAACGAGCGACGACGACACACAACAACAAGACAAGTATGATGCGTGTAACACTGACTAAACTGAACGTAGCGAGCGACTGGCGGTCTGATATGAAAACTTAAAAAAAACTTTGTGGAGGAGTCGGAGGACATTAAGTTGAAGCTTAATTCGTCATCATCAAAGGCAACAATGAGCCAAAGAAAACGCAGCAGCATATGGATGCACTTTTCAGACGACCTGAAGGGTAAAGCAAAACATATCCTTCAAGTCCGGGTCAACAAACAATTTGCATCGCCACTTAGAAAGAATACACCCTTTCGTGAAATTGGGGGAGGTGAGAAGAGAACCACCTGTTCCCGACAGTGATAAAGAATCTGACAACGATGAAGTCTCCCCTTCTCCAGCTGCCACACCAGGTACAAGCAGTCAGTCAAACAATGATGGCACTTCCACTTCTACACATCAGTCTACCACGTCAGGCTCTGAGTCTGATGCCCCTGGGCCCAAAAAAACAAAAACACATCAGACATCTCTCAGTCAGTATAGTTTTGGTGCACCTGCCTTGACCCCATTGAGACAGGAAAAGATAGATGAACAGATTGCAAAAATGATTGCCACTGACTTCCAACCATTTAAAATTGTGGAAGACAGAGGGTTTAGACAATTCTGCAATGCTCTCAACCCCTCCTACACTCTAGTAGTAGGAAGACAATAACCAAGAAAGTGTCTGAGATGTATGTGAGAGAAGCAGCATCACTTAAAGAAAGGCTGACAAAAGTGTCATCTGTTTGCCTAACAACAGATTGTTGGACATCAAAGGGTTACAACTTCATTCATGGCTGTAACTTGCAATTTTATTGAAAGTTTTCACATGTCATCCTGCCTGTTAGATTGCTTTGAATTCCGTGAGCGGCACACTGCAGACAACCTGTCAGAGAAGCTTCTCAGTGTTGCAGCAGAGTGGGGGGTTGACAAGAAAGTGGTGTGTTGAGTTGATTACTTACATGAAGACAATGATTTATCGTATTACACGTTTTCTGAAATTGCATATTTAAATATGCAATTTCAGAAAACTTGTAATACGATAAATCATTGTCTTCATGTAAGTAAGGGTTAGGGTTACCCTAACCCTCTTTTTTAAATTTTGTCATTTTTTCACCTGTCATGTATGGAAAATAACAAAATGTGTGATAACCATGAAAAAGCTACTCCTGTGGAGAGGTTATCATATATTTATTTACTCGTATTGACCCTATGAACAATTTAATATAGGTTTGGTTTTGCCCACTCTTTCGATAATGAAATCTTGTCTGGCTCATGGACTATATTCTCTGGTTACTGTCTGTGCCAAGAATGGGGAAGTTAAGGAAGATCACCCATTAGAATACCACTTCAGTAATGATTTGACTGGGAAATAAGTAAAATGCATGATATCACCAAGATAAATCTAGGTCTATTTGATAATATAATGCACTAGAATACTCTAGGACAGCTTTGTACTTTAAACTTTACATTAAAGTATCATGTTTATTAGGAGGTATTAAAATCAATATTTGCTGGTGACCATAATATCACCAGCAAATATTGCTATATTGATATACAAACATGTTTACGTGCAACCTACAGTAGTTTTTGGTGTTTTACTTTAGTTTAAGTTACATTTTCAATCACCTGTTATGAACAAAGTGTACATGACAACTAAGGTCTTGGACCATAACTAGATACGCTAAACTAAAACAAGTACAGGCTCTTGGCGGCTGAGCTGGACTGTTGAACATAACATGAATCAAATAGTCTATGTCAGTAATGTCACCAGTGTTTCACACTAGTTAGCCTGATTCATTGTTGGGTGGATGTGAGACTTTGTCATTGATTGGTCTATAGCTTCACTATTCACATGTAATTCAGTCAGTAAAGTAGTGCATAATGATGATGGTTCATTGTCATTGTTTGGTCTATTGGTTTACCATTGATTAGTAATTCAGTCAGTAAGTGAGAACTCGTACACAATGGAAGGACATCATTGTCGTACTAGTAATTGCTCTGCCAGTCATTGAAAATCTGCAAATGACAAAAAACATCATCAATATAAACAAACCACCCACACCCTGTTGCATTTCACAGCAGTGGGTATATTTTACAATACAATGGAATAATTATATTCTATTGTAGATCTATTTCCAAATAAAACGACAAATTGTGGAACCCACTAGATGCACGTTCTCAAAACTAGCAGGATATTCCGAACTACAGACCAACCTTTTGCAAACAATGTAGAAATAAATAGTCGATCTACAAGATGTGAGCTTTATGATTACTGTGTATGTCTAACACAGCACTGCACTAATGGAGTGTTTGCAGTTACTCTGCAACCATTTGTAGTGATGCCTGATCATTGTATTACATCACCTTCACTCTGTTAGCAGCAGATCTGAGAGTGTTTTGTTTCTGTTTTCTTTTGCACTTATGTGACAATTTACCCTGTGATTTGTTGACGAGGGTTAAGTTGCAATAATTGTAATTTATAAAAGTATGATGTGGTTTGGCGCTGTCTTCACTGTTGTCACTCCCATGTGTTCAATACTAAACCTAAATAGTGTTTTCCTATTACGTTGTTTTGTTAGTTAGGGTTAACATAGCAATATTAAGTAATTTAAGAGCCTTATTGTGTATTGGAATGAGCAGGGAACTTCTATTTTAGGAACAGACCTATCCCACTTTTCGCCACAAGGTGGCACATCTGCCTGTGAGAGACAGGTAGTTTTAGGTGGTCAGGTGACCAGTCTTTCTTCAGATGAACAAGGAAGAGAGAAAAGACCAAACTGACTCTGTCTCCTGTTTGTCCCTGTTTATTCAGGTAAATGAAGTATTAGAACATTAAACATGTTCAATATGAGCACTTTGTATTGTAAAACAAAGCTTGTCTTGGTTTTATGCCAGAAATGTAGTGGTTTTGTAGTAGTTTGTTGTGTGTAGTGAAATGTGGGTCTAAGCAGTCCGATTCATGGCAGCCATTACTGCTGCTCACAAACATGTCCTGTAGTGTGTTTCACTAACAGTATGTTTGCTGCTCCCTTTAGTGTTAAAAGCTCCTGTTTTATTGTTTAATGTGTGATTGTACTTTAGTGTTAAAAGCTCATGTTGTATTGTTTAATGTGCAAATCAAATGAATGTGTGTTGACATTGTAAAGTGAATGTATTTCAGAGTGTTGGTGGATGTTATGTCTTTATGTTGTTTGTTTTTAATGCTAAATAATCTTCACATCAAATCTGATGCAAAACATTATTAGCAATGTGCATGGTTAACATATGTGAGCATGCTAGCTTTATATGTAATATTTCATTCAATTATGTCTATTCCTAAAAGGAATAGAAATAAGTTCATAATTGTACGTTGTTGTGAAAGGTAGCAACATCATTTATGTTCAATTATTTAACTGAGCTGTATTTGTTTGCCTGAATGTAATTATTGTAATGTTTTATTTTTCAATGTATTAATAATATGTATTTATTAGTTTCTACTTAGGTCTATTTAACTTTGTATGTTTTTAACTTTCAATGTTCACACTTTATAATGAACTTAAAGTAGTATTGAAGGGAATACTGAACCTAAAGAGTGAGTTTGTGTGAGGTTGTGATTGGTGGAGAGATCGTTCTATTGTTCTCCTCTTTGGCCAATCATTCAAGCAGTTAGTGCTTTCACCTCAGGCTCTCTAGTATAAGAAGAGTGTGTATGTGTAATGTCTTCACAACTCCTCCAGGATATCAATCATTTCAACCAACTGACTGTTGACTCCAGACTTCAGGTGAAGATGAACTCTCTCCACCCCACCAGGAACAATTCAGCTGAACAAGATGAACCCAAAGATCATCAAAATCCGTGTACGTAGCGTTCAATTGATATCCGTTCTCAAATCCCAAAATCGAAAATCGGAAATTGTCCGTTCAGTTTATATCCGTTCTTAAGTCCCAAAATCGAAAATAAGAAATTGGCTTCATCTCATGAATGGAAAACGGAAATTGACCCGTTTTTTAATTTAATTTTTTTGTTAAACACAATTTTTGCCAAGATATCAAGTATTACTTTACAAGCCCGTATCTTGCGTTCAGTCTATTATTCAATGTGAAATCAAAAATCAAAAATCGAAAATTGGCTTGATTTTCAATTTTAGCCTTTCATCTACATGAATGGAAAACGGAAAATTACCTGTTTTTTAATTATCGATCATTCATATGCATTATTATACAAAGTTACGGATAGGGAGGGGGCGGAGCCGAGACTCCACCCCCTCCCTACGCGCCATCTTGGTGAGGTCCGGTTCGGTCCAGCAGCACCGTGTTAGCTCCGGCTAAGTGTAACACTGTAAACAAACACATAGCAGCTACTTTAGCTAGTCACTGCTAGAACATTTTACGCAGATTAAGAGGAAACAATACGAGGAGAAGATTACATTTATCGGTATCGATCCGTATAAGCTTGTTACGAGTGAGTTTAGTGTCAATAAGGATCTTTATCCGCCGGGCCATACATTATCCGGATATTGTATGATTATTATTTAGTGTTTACACGCAGTGCCTACTACACTATGGACCAGTTGATGGCCTACAACAGCCTTGAGGCTCAATCTTATTTGTGCAAGGGTAAGTAAGTTTGTTTTTATTATTTTGTTTTATCGTTTGACAGGTAATGTTGGTGAACTGTAGAAGTGCTGTGCAAGTCTGTGTGTTAGCGTGGCTACTGTTAGCCTTGGATCTAGACTATCGTAGATTTATTTTATCTGAGTCAGACTTGATCAAATACAACTAATATATAGTCTTGATCCAAGGCTAAGCTTTTTTAGCCCTGGCGTTAGTGAGTTCTCTCTAACTTAGAGAGAACTCTAACGCTGGACTAAGCTACTGTGTGCCCAAAAGAAGTCAGACGTAAACAAAGCCCAAATATGGGCCTTATTAATGACCCAAAATAATTCATGAAAGTCGAGTCTGTCCATTGTGGCTGGCATGCAGATAGTCAAGCTTTGTTCTTTGAGAGTTTCATAGGGGGAAAAACACAAGTAAAAAGTACTAGCCTGGTTACCCAGCACTTTTCATACAGTCAGTGGCTGGTCTTACAAGCAGGGTCTTACAAGACTGGGTCAAAATGTACCACAACCAGGGTCGGTAACACCACAGCATTCTAACTAGATATAATTACAATTACGATCAGGGGTCTTCAAAATTTT
This sequence comes from Gymnoscopelus microlampas, assembly GCF_963454915.1. Taxonomy (NCBI): domain Eukaryota; kingdom Metazoa; phylum Chordata; class Actinopteri; order Myctophiformes; family Myctophidae; genus Gymnoscopelus; species Gymnoscopelus microlampas. The sequence continues at coordinate 3,182,799 of NC_139950.1, read as the reverse complement.
CAGGCCAAGGACCCCTTGGCTGAGAGCGAGATAAAGCAGGGACCCCCATTATATTGTATAGAATATTTCTTTTTTCGTAGATTTCATAGGCAGCTTCATAGACTTGTTCCACAGCACTATCATGTTGGATTCATGTTAATGTGTATTTCCAAACATTTAATCATGCACTTAAACAACACTTATACCTGACCTTTCACTCTGTACTTAGCCTGCTCTTTTTCCCCGCTATACTAAACCACTTTGCCGAAGATAGCAGATCTACAAACGCACAACGCCTTTGGCTAAAGTTTCTCTCAGAATAGGGATACTTGGTTGAAGTGGTTTATGTAAAAATCACACAAAGATTTGGCGGACCCCCTGTAGTAACTCTGAGGACCCCCTAGGGGTCCTGGACCCCCTGTTGAAGACCTCTGCTTTAGATATTATTTGATTTTTTTGTTGCACGCATGCAGTGTTGTCCTATGTAAGCTGAAGACAATAATACCCTAGCGGTCTGTTCTATCACAGTAATATCACTGTTTACTCTATTCTCAGGTGCTGCACTCAGCAACCGAGGGAGAAGCCAACCTCTCCCTGGATCATGGCCCCAGAGCACAGCACACTGGGGCGGTGCTTGACGCACACTGTGACTGCAAGTCTGGACTGTGTGAGGTCTGGTCCCGTGTAGGTGCTGCGCTGCAAGAGTCCAGAGGAAAGACACAGTAGAACCTTACTCTAGGTGCTTGTGGCCCACTTCAGCGACTGAGTCAAAGCGTGGTAACGTGAGTTGTGTATTTTAAATTGAGCATATTGTTCTAATTCATTAGAACCAGGGTCAGTGAAACCACAGCATTTTAACTAGATAATGACAATGCTTTATGTATTATTTGATTGAAGCATGCAGTGTTCTCTTATTTAAGCAGAAGAAAATGATCTAAAAGTTAAATGATATCCTACCGGTCTGTACTATCACAGTAATATTCCCTGTTCATTTTATTCTCAGGTGTTTTTGACCCATCTGCAAGTAATAACCTGAAACACCTCCAAGGAGTCTAATTAAGACCATCTGCACTCCAGGCAGCTCCCAACACAGCGTGTAGCAGCAGGACCCTCGCTACAAGAAGAGTCACTCCAGGCAAGGCAGCATGACGCTGGCCACCAACAGAGCCGTGCCTACTGCTCAAAAGCCCAGCAGTTTGATCAGCGTCACCACCAGCGTCCATCAGATTTTCCTGGAGACTGTGTACTGTACTGGTTGGCAGAGGATTCAACATTGCAGATAGTGTAGGATCTGTCATGGCATGATTAGTCACACTAGCCTTTACAAAAGGGGGAAAAACAGCTATATTAATCTAAACTAATATTATACTTTACTATATGCTATATTATACTACTATATTGTGAACTCTCTATACATACATACTGTATATCTCTACATATCTACTATTTTAATGTGCTTCACCAAAACGAAAAATGTACTAATCTTTGTGCAGTAGTAGCCTCGTGAAGAGGATTCAAGCTCTTAAAAGAGATGACTTCAAGAGCTTGCACTTAAATTGTGAATAAAATGTTTTATTGAATGCCATTATTTGCCTTGCATATTCTGTAATCTGTAGCCTACTATTGATAAATGTCCTACTTGGCTTAAATTAAGCAGTTGTTTTTATGAGTGATGTTTAGATTAGATTTAGTTTCAACTTTATTGTCACTGCACAGAGTACAAGCACTACTGAGACAACAAAATGCAGTTTCGCATCTACAGCTGAGTTACAGTGTGTCATGTCCAAGGAGGAAGAAACTGCAGGAGATTCTTCTTACTGAGAAAGTGGCTGAGAACAAGAGAATCATGTGTTATCACTATAATCAATGCAATGGTTCTCATACATTGAGACGACTCAGACGAGGAGCATGGAGTTTGGTTATATTTCAAATAGCCAATGTACAGGGAGGTGCTTAAAACAGATGTTGATGCTACGTATATATTAAGGACCCCTGGGGGGTCCCTGAACCCCACGTTGAGAACAATTAGTGTATGTATAATACAGGGCTCTTCAACAGGGGGTCAGGGACCCCTAGGGATCCTCAGAGTTACAGGGGGCCGCCTAATCTTTGTGTATTCTGGAGGGAACTTTAGGGAAAATAGCCGATCTGCAAGCTTGTAGATCTGCTATTTATAGGCAATGAGGTTTGGTGTAGATGGGGGGGGGGGCAGACCAAGTGAAAGGTCAAGTTTATGGTTTAAGTGATTAAATGTCTGAAAATACAAATGAACATGGATCCAATATAGTGCTGTCAAACCTATGAAGCTAACTATGAAATCTATGAAAAGTTTGAATCTGCCACACAATTGTATACAATATGTAGTGGGGATCTCTGATCATCTCTCAGCTATGGGGTCCTTCGTCTGAAACACCTTGAAGACCCCTGGTATAATATATAAATAGAATGAACTGTAAGCGTAGGTATGAATGTGACATATACAGAACAGTATGAACACTAAACTGGTGTACTGTAAATGTTATGTATTGTACAGTCGGAGGTATACAGTGTGTACATATACCTACAGCTGTTAATCTGTAACATTCACTTTGTGTGTTTGGGATATTTCACCCCCAAAATGACCTTTTCTATGGATTAGTCACCCCATGGAGACTTGAATTGATGGAAAGTAACTAAGTACTCAAGTACTGTAATTAAGTGCACTTTTGAGGTATTTGTACTTTACTTGAGTATTTCCAATTTCCAATACTTTTACTTCTACTCCACTACATCTCAGAGGTAAATAGTGTACTTTTACTCCACTACAATTATTTGAAAACTTTAGTTACTAGTACTTTGTAGATTTTGATTATTATTACTGAACATACATTAACCACTTCAGCCCTATATACATTTTGGCCATTTGAAAATAGCCGATCTACAAGCTTACAATGCTTCCGATGTGACGCATTGTGAGCTTGTAGATCTGCTATTTTCAAAAGATGTTTATACATTTGAAAACTTGAAATGGGACATTCCAGTACTTTTACTTTTGGTATTTTAAGTACATTTTGATGCCAATACTTTTATACTTTTGAATTGCGGACCTTTACTTGTAACAGAGTATTTCTACATTGCAGTATTGATACTTTTACTTAAGTAAAACATTTGAGTACTTTTTCCACCACTGGGTATATGTTGTACAAACAATGACATTAACACTATAGATATTGCTGTCTAGAATGTGTACATTATTAATATTGTACCTTCAGGCGTCCTAGCCTACTGTATGTCTTGGCATTTATATTTCACTATGGCACCATCCATACTAGTCCAAACAGTATAGGCCTACAATACATATTAACACATTTCTACCAGTTTATACTGTTCATAATACTGTATCTTAGCTCTTTAATTCCAACCCTTTATTTGTTCGTTATATAATTTAGAATACATCATGTACTATTATACTGTAATACTCATGGCATGACACATAAATCATGATTATCGCATTCTCAACCATTTAAACCCAGTTGGTGTGAATATCCTGTACCCTTCCTATACCCGATTCCTCTTCCAGCGATCCAGAAACAGATGTGTGCCTAGCTACTGTGTACTTGTTACGACCTTATAAGGTGTCTAGAGGCTAAGGAGTAACACATACACAGGTAACGAAAAAGTGTACATTAATATTAGGATCAACCTTAAGTTTACAATGGATAATTAAGCAGATCAGGGAAAGCAACAAACTTCAGGGTGGCCAAAGCCAAAATACCCCAACCCTACCTGAAAAGAAAACAACCTAAACTCCACCAAAACAAAGTTACAGTATAGGCTCCCTAACTAAACAAAACCGGGTCAAAAGGGGGAACAAAATAAATGGCGGCACATCCCTACAAGCTTCCCTTCTCTATTATACTCAGGAAAAAGGTTTGGAATATGATTACGTTTCCTATCTAAGAATAGTCTATACTTTAAACACTAAGTAAATAAAGTTACCTACTTACGCACTAAGCAGGAAAAAGGTATGGCACACAGCCTATAGACCTACAGTAGCAAACACCAGCTAACTAACAGAAAGGGTTCAGCACATGGAGGTGACGGATGGTAAAAAGGCTGATGAGGAGCTTCTCCCAGGCTTTTATGCTGTCTGGGCTGATTGAGGAAGCTGCAGCTTGCTTTTAATGCTCTTCAGGTTGCCCTGGTTGAGCTTAGACTGGTTTTAAATGCAAGCAAAACTAAATTCATGCTGTTCACTAGGGCTAAAACCACCAACCTTAGTAATATAGTCATAACCTCTTCAAGTGGTGCTACAATAGAAAGGGCCACGGAATACAATTACCTTGGCATCTGGCTAGATGAGAAATTGTGTTTTAAATTTCACATTGAAAACCTTGTCTCTATAGAAATAAATCTTGCTTTCCTGCATCCAGTAGGAAAACAATTAGTATGGAGACATTATCTATAGAACTGCTACTCCATCAATTTTAAAGCGCCTCGACACTGTGTACCATTCTGCCCTAAGATGGGTCACTGGTGACAGCTATGGTACCCATCATTGTACACTCTATGGGAACGCAGGCTTATCCTCTCTATCTGAGAGGCGTGATAATCACTGGTACAGTATGTATTTATTTCTAAAGCCATCTCAGGAATGCTGCCCCCTTATATTTGTTCTATGTTGGATCAGAACCCTATTACATACCAGACCCGCTCAACTGATCTCCTGACACTCAAGGTTCTTTTTGCACAGACAGAGTTAGGCAAGACAGCATTTTCTGTCAGTGCTCCATCTGCCTGGAATGAGCTCCAGAGGCCCTTGAAAATCAAATCACTTCCATCTTTAGGTCATTTCAGGGAAATGACTTCCAACAATTTTGTTCAGGATTGTAACTGCTTTATTTAATTTAATTTTGGTAGATCTGTTCTAGTTCTTTGAGTATTTTAGTTTTTTTTAGTGATTTCTGTATTCTGATTCATGCATCTTATGTTGCTGTATGTGAATGTCTATTCCTGTTGTTGATTACTGTGTTCTGTTTCTCGGCTACATTGAAAATGAGGGCCTGCCCCTCAACTGTACTCCGAGCTGAAATAAAGGTTATGATGATGATGAGGAATGAGGCCCAGGTGTGTCTCCAGACACCACGCCACTCCTCCAATCTCTACTCCACCCTCCATTACCAAGTAGGGCACTGAAAACACTCAGAGGGTTAAAAACACAATATGAGGCCACATAGGGCCGTAACAGTACTCAATGTATAACTATACATATATATATTACACTGTACTGAAAAATGACACCATTATCGCATTCTCTCAGCCACTGTTCGCTGTGGACACGCCACCTGCTGACTCCTGAAGATCTGATCAGTAAACCCAAACGGAATCTGCAGTTTTTTTTCTGTTTTTCAGTGGTGATTCAGGAGGAAAATCTGTGGGATTCTGCGGGGTGACTTTTTAAGGTTTTAGACAGTTATCCAGTACTATAATCAATGTGTTTGGAGCAAGAATAACAACCCTAAACATGCTAAATAAATCTTAAAGTACCACAAAGTAAGATCCATTAGTCAAACCTTTGATTTTGTCATTTTTTATTCAATACTAATTCACTCCTTCATGAACATTCTTTAGTACATATTCAATTCAAATAACAAATGTGCAATAAAATGTAAATTTGCCACTGAAATGCATTGGGAACAGGTAGATTAAACACTAATCTAAGAAAACAATAATTTACCAATGGGTCCAACATGAACATACATAAATTCATTCTCTAAATAATGTAATAAATACATAAATAAGTATAGTGCTAATGCGAGAACTGATATTTTTTTAGAACAATTTAAATAAAAAGAATTTATAATTAAACCACAGATGTTTGTTTTTTCTGTATGTATGCAAGTCTGTACATTGGAAAGGAACAGTTTACTTTAACTACTTACACTCTCTATTCTAAGACAAATAGACCTGAGTTGCAACTGTACTTTCCTTTACACGAATTCTCTCTCATAAAAATAGCCGATCTACAAGCTCACATCGCGCCGCATTGTGACACGTTGTGAGCTTGTAGATCTGCTATTTTTGGCTAATGTTATCCCCAGAATATGGATGCTGGATTTTCTTTTTTTTAATTAAAAGGAGGGGAAAAAAGAACATTTTACATAATCGTTAAACATACATTAATTAATTTGTTCAATAAATAAATTTGGAACAAATACATACAACAGATATAGTGCTTGTTCAAGAGAGGATACAAAGCACTTCCGGAACATTAAATAATCATTGAAAAACAGATGATTGTTTTTTTCTGCAAGTCTATGCATTTGAAAAGAACAACTTTAACATTCTATACAAGACAAGGCAACATTTAACAACCATTAAAGCGTGAGTGAGTCAGTCAGTCAGTCAGTCAGTCAGTCAGTCAGTCAGTCAGTCAGTCAGTCAGTCAGTCAGTCAGTCAGCCTGAGGCTTTCAGCCAGGCATTCTGAGTCAGTCAGTCTGTGGCTTTCAGTCAGGCAGTCAGTCAGCCAGCCAGCCAGATAGCCAGCCTCTTGCTTTCAGTCAGTCAGTGGGGGTTATTCTGCCGACAGTTGAATTTGGCAATAAGCATCATTGTAATGTTGTGTTCAGTCAGGCTCCGTCGGTACTGTGTAAGCAGCATAGTGTAATGTGAGAAAAGACTCAACATCCACTGAGGTAGCGGGGTGATGGAGGTACAATGATGCTAGTGGGGCAAGAGTGGGCATTCTGTCCTCCCTGGCAGCCCACCACTCCACAGGACTGACATACTCAGCATCACTCTAGTCCATGTGGACGTAACAATGTCATTCCTCAGCTGACACAAGGGTAAGGGCAGGGGCCACCTGGACATAGTCCTGAATGTTCTTTCTTAGACCAGCCAATTGCTTGGTAAAACACTGGGAGGGCTTTGAAGAGATCCATGCTGGGGTGTCTCTCCATCACAGCCTGCAGCTTTGCAGAGCAGTTAGCCATGGTCTTCTGGAAGAGCTGAGAGTAGGCATCATGCTCATTCTCATCCAGCTCCCCCAGCTGCTCTTTGGTCCCAGGATGCCAGTCTTCAGCCCCTGCACTGCAGCCGTATTCAAACATGTAGAGGTTGTCAAGTTGACCATGGATAGTGGCAGCAGAAGGGTTGGATGTCTCCTGTTGAGGAGATGTGCCAGACATGTGATGTGTCTGGAGTTGGGGAACAGGCCAAGAATGATGTTGAAGGCTTTCTTCATGTAGCTTGCTGAGTCTGTGACAAAAGCGCACACGTCACTGAGGTTGATGTTGTAGCTGTTGAGGCAAGAGATGACTGCCTGTGACACAGTGTTGAAGTTGACTCTCTCAAGGAACACAATATCTGATGTCAGAGATGGCTCGCCAACGGGTTGCAGAAGAATTCCGAGGACACAGCGACCACAGGCATCTGTTGTCTCATCTAATAAAACATAGATGGCCTTTCACTCCACTGCACTCTTGATATCCTCCACATACTGAGGTAACAGCTCTAGCAGGTAGTCTGAGCGGAAGTGGGACAGAGCTGGAAGGGATCCTCCCTGCTTTGCAGCCAGTGTGGGAGCTTTCTCAAGGGGAATATCTGCCTCAACCAGTCTTAGTAAAACTCCAGCACAAACTCCTTCCTCTCAGCAGTAGATGGGGTCTTGGAGAGGCAGGCAGCCAGAGTTTGAGTCCTCGATCGTACTGGAAAACAAAGAAAGGTTCGATAATGTAAAATAAACACAGTATCATTGTACAGAAAATCAAATAATAATGCAAACCTACCGTAAGCTCACATATACAAGCCCCTCACAAATATCTGCCTTTCAGGTGTGTATTGTTGAGTGCTGGTCACAATGAAGCGCCTCTACCTCACTAATAACATAATACAGCTTTATTTTCTTTACAATTATCATACTAAACACATTACTGTCAATAGTAAGAACTGCAGTAGTGCACACGTGAACCAAACTTCTCTGTCTTCATATTTGATTAAATGTTCTCACTACTCACAAAAATGTACATTACAGGTTGAGCATAATCATCCTGGCTGCTAGACTAGGTATATGTAACAAAACAAAGCAAACTGAAAACGAGTATTTTTGTAACCATCACTGGTTACAAAAAACATTCTCAATAGTCTTAGACTATTGAGAAGCAGTTGCAGTTGGGGAACAGGCCATGACCAGGGGTCTTCAAGAGGGGGTCCGGGATCCCTAGGGGATCCTCAGTGTTACTACAGAGGGGCCCAAATCTTTGCGTTACATTAACCACTTCAACCCTAGCATCCCTATTCTGAGGGGAACATTAGCAGAAAATAGCAGATCTACAAGCTCACAATGCACAACTTAACATGAATCCAACACATTAGTGCTGTCAAACAAGTCTATGAAGCTGTCTATGAAATATATGAAGATGTTTAACGTGCAACACAATTTTATACAATATGCACATGCAGTGAGGGGGTCCCTGCTTCATCTCTTAAGAGGTCCTTGGCCTGGAAAACATTGAAGACCCCTGGTCTACTATTCTCCTCATGGGCTACATTTCTTAAGATAAGCACTAAAGCCGATTTACATAAAATAAAACTATTGTTTCTCTTTATAACGCTGCAGCTGTCGTCCCTCTGCCTTGCCTGGCCAGTGTTGCAAAAAAAAAAATAAAGTAATTTCATCAACTTACCAGTGAGCGTGGGTCTGAACACCGAGATAATATGAATGGAGCTGGACGGAGCAGCAGAGTGATTGGAAGATTGCTTTGCGGCGATATCAAAGCGTGACGTTACGACCTCACCAAGATGGCGCGTAGCGAGGGGGTGGAGACTCGGCTCCGCCCCCTCCCTATCCGTAACTTTGTATAATAATGCATATGAATGATCGATAATTAAAAAACAGGTAATTTTCCGTTTTCCATTCATGTAGATGAAAGGCTAGAATTGAAAATCAAGCCAATTTTCGATTTTTGATTCTGGATTTCACATTGAATAATAGACTGAACGCAAGATACGGGCTTATAAAGTAATACTTGATATCTTGGCAAAAATTGTGTTTAACAAAAAAATAAAGTTAAAAAACGGGTCAATTTCCGTTTTCCATTCATGAGATGAAGCCAATTTCTTATTGTCGATTTTGGGACTTAAGAACGGATATAAACTGAACGGACAATTTCCGATTTTTGATTTGGGGATTTTATTTTGAAAATCAACTGAACGCTACGTACACGGATTCATCAAGACCTCAGTGCGTTACTTGTTTTCACTCATGTCGTTTTCTTCCTTTTCTATCCATTTATCTATATTTCTATCTTAGCAACCAAGGTTACTAAGTTATCAATTGTGGATGCACGATTATTATCAAATACCTAAATAACTTTAACGTTCTGCCTCTCAACTATCTTCTCTTTGTCTTTGTTTTCAGTGTTGCATCTCCAGTCTGGCTTCCCTGCCTCACCAGCTGTTAATAAACGGAAAAGAAGCATGGCTAAACCAAAACACCACAGCTGTGACCAGTGTGGAAAACACTTCACTAGAATGGACCGCCTTAAAATACACCTGAGGATTCATACTGGAGAAAAGCCATACCACTGTGACCAGTGTGGGAGCAGGTTTATAAGAAAATATGAGCTAAAGGCCCACCAGAGAATTCACACAGCGGAAAAGCCATATCACTGTGACCATTGTGGGAGCAACTTCACTCAATCGACCCACCTTAAATCACACAAGAGAATTCATACTGCAGAAAGACCATACCACTGTGACCATTGTGGAAAACACTTCACTAGAATGGACAACTTTAAAATACACCAGAGGATTCATACTGGAGAAAAGCCATACCGCTGTGACCAGTGTGGAAAGGCTTTCAGTCAGTCTCATAACTTACAACGTCACAAGCTTGTGCACACAGGATTTAAACCCTTTCATTGCAGTCAATGTGGAAAGGGTTTTACTACTTCAGGAAATCTAAAATGTCATGAGCGCACACATATGTAACGAAAACCCTATCACAAGAACAGTGTGACAAGACGTCAGTGGAAAGAAATAAAAAGTACACCAGAACAATGTTTAAAATATTGTCAAATTATGCCGGCATATGTCATTGATATGTCAAGGTTTACTGGCATCATAGCTGGCTGCCCGGCCTGATGGAGATATGTACTGTACTGAGAGAACATTTCTAGTTGTTTTTTAAGGCTTTTAAATTGTTTACATTCATGACATGTATATAAGCATTTTCATTATAGACGACCAAGGCTCACGATGAATACATTTGTTGGAAAAAAAAGGTCCACTTTTAACTGATACTTTTCACAATGATCAGTTGGATTGAAACATTTGTATACTTGTGTAGGCTACATGTTCATGTTCCAAACATTGAACTAACTTTACTATTACCTATTTTTTACACAATGTTATACTTGTTTTAGGCTAGAAGTGATTGAGACTGCTGCAGGAAGCCTAGACTTAAACATAGTTCACCACAAACTACCTCTGAATAAGGACAGCCGTGAGCTTTACATTTTCGTTTTCATTCTGTACTGAAAATAGACGTGAGCATTAAAAACAAACAAGAATCGTCATGTTTTTAATAGTAGGCTAATTAATGTCTGTATTGTGATCATATAATATTGGTTATGGTTGTACACTCAGATGACTTTGAAAAATATAATGCAGGAAATTATAAGTTAGTAATTCTCATATTGGGTGCACAGCTGTTAAAATAATCAAATAGCTTTAAAACATCACCAGCACTCACTTTTAGGATCTCTTAGACTGTCGCAGAGGCTGCCATTTCCCCCCCACTAGCTTAGTTTCAAAAGATATAAATCACATTGATTCATCTTCTGGGAATCCATATATTGTGACTTTAAAGTCAAGCAGGCTTAGGACATATCCAGGGAATAATAATTATGTTCCCTTAGATCTAATTCCAAAGAAATCAACCAATTCTGAAACCCACTAGATGTATGTTCTCAAAACTAGAAGGATCTTCTGAACTAAACGTTGACCATTTCCAATTAAAACAATGCAGAAATAAATACTATGCATTTGATAATATAAAGAACTAGAATACTGTAGGACAGCTACTTTAAACTTTACATTAAAGTATTATTTTGATTAGGAGGTGTTGATCAAATGATCGTCTTACTTTAGCTTAAGCCAAGTAGTACTGTACATGCTGTTGGAAACTGGTGCCTGGTGGCCTGGTGGAGATATGTGCTGTAAACTAGAGACCATTTCTAGTTGTTTATTAAGTCTGTTAAACTGTTTACACTCATTACATGAATAGATTTGTTGTTATAATATCCAGTTTAGCGTATGTTGTAGTGAATGTCCCTGAATTCCTTGTTCCTCTATACCCTTAATGTGTTTGTGATGACTGTTGTTAACTGCTGGTGTTAGGAACGGCTGAGAGAAGAGGGAGAGTTTGACATTTTTGTTTCATTGACTCGACTATTTTCAGTTGGCATGTTTTTTTCTCATTTCACTGCTTTACTTTTACCTATTTTGATGTATTTCTATAATATTTTAGGCTACATTTTTTTTGTTAAAAAATATGTTACTTTTATTTGCTTGAATTTAATAAACGCTCCATTGAGACGCGTCATTTGTTGTTATTAATTAAGGCTTACTTATGTCATTAAAGTTCACAACATACAAAGAGTATAAAGTATGTGTTGAAGGTCAAGTTATCAGTCTGCTGCAGTCTGCTGCAGCATTGATTGGTCTATAGCTTCACTATTAACATGTAATTCTGTCAGTAAAGTAGTGCATAATGATAATGGTTCATTGTCACTAAAGGTGAGTCATTTGCATTGGTTTATCTTGTAAAGAACATAATGGTGGCTCATTGGTCATTGTTTGACTTTATTTATAAATTATAATAATTCACATAATTAGAGAAATGAAGAAACATCTACAACTAGTATATTTGATAAGAGCCTTATTGTTTAGTGGAATGATGATGGTTCATTGTGTGTGTGTGTGTGTGTGTGTGTGTGTGTGTGTGTGTGTGTGTGTGTGTGTGTGTGTGTGTGTGTGTGTGTGTGTGTGTGTGTGTGTGTGTGTGTGTGTGTGAGAGAAAAAGAGAGAGAGGTAGGCTTACTTTGTACTGCAACAGCACAACCATTTCCATGACTTCTAGTTGAACATGTTAGACATCCTCCAGGTTATTTATGTGTATCTCTTTGTTAGACGTGTGTCTAGGTGTGTGTTTACACACAGGTCTGGAGGTAGGCTTGCTTTTGTATTGTCACAGCATAAGTGTTTCTTAAGAATGAAATGAATATGAGTTCTCACCATGGTGTGTTTTATCATGCAGGCGGTGCTATGACTGAGTGACAAACTGTCTGCACCAACAACCTGGACATTCCCTGATCACCTGTTAACAGGGTACATGTTCACTGTTATGATAAACATTGTGTGATTGAATCCCTGTTACTGCTACTTGTGCTGATGTATTGTGCATGTTTGGCTGATGTGGAAGTAGTAGTCACAATGTGATTCTGGTTGCAACCAGACATCAGCAAAACATCTAGCCACAGGGTTTATAGGAATACTTTATGTGTATTGTACTTTGAGTTCATCACATAGATTCTCATAGAAGATATGTTAATGTTAGAACCCATAACATTGTTCTCAGACATAATGAAATGCTGTGGTGTACAATCACAAGCTATAGACGCAGTCTGATGAGCAGTTGTTCCTTCACCACCATGTTCTATTGTTATGAAGGAATGTGCATAGATAGACCAGTTAAGTCCCTATAGAAACCTCATTTGCCCATGAAAGACCAATTGGAAGGCCATAACAGATCTTGTAAGGTTAGACCACATCATATTTGTTCTCAGATTAAATTAGATGCTGTATTGTACAATCACATGCTTGTATCTTCTCCAAACGAGGTTCTATAAATGTGGTATATATTTTATATTTAGTTTAAGCGGTAAATTCAACATGAAGACTGTATGTATGTGTGTGGAACATGTATGGGGGGAGGGAGGGGTGGAGCACATGTGTGGACATGTAAGTTCATTCAAGCAGTTAGTGGTTCCACCTCAGGCTCTCTAGAATACACTCTAGCTCTCAACTACACACTCTAGTAAGAGTGTGTAGTTGTCATGTCTTCACAGCTCCTCCAGGACATCAATCATTTCAACCAGAACTGACTGTGGACTCCAGACTTCAGGTGAAGATGAACTCTCTCCACCCCACCAGGAACAATTCTGCTGAACAGGAGGAACCCGAAGACCATCAAGACCTCAGTAAGTTGCTTGTTTTCACTACTTTATTTCTCTTCCTTTTCTATCATTTTTTCCTCAAGTTTGACAATTGATTTTCAAAGAACATCCTCTTTTTTTATTCTGAATCCTGCACCTTGTGTTTGGTTTTAAACTTTAGAACCCTAGTGCTCTTAGTTACTCAGTTACTAAGTCACCTTTTACTAATTATATTATGATGTATGGATATACATCTATCATTGTTGTCACGTCCGGAATAAAAAAGCCAAATAAATGACATTGCCATTGGACTAAAATTAATAAAGATTTGTGTTGGAAATAAACATATGTATACATATGTCAAATGCAACCAAGGTTACTAAGTTATCAATTGGGGATGCACAACTAACTAATACCTAAATAACTGTACCGTTCTGCCTCTCAACTATCGTTCTTTGTCTTTGTTTTCAGTGTTGCATCTTCAGTCTGGCTTCCCTGCCTTACCAGCAAATAAACAGAAAATAAGCTTGGCTAAACCAAAACACCACAGCTGTGATCAGTGTGGGAAACACTTCACTCAATTGTCCAACTTAAAATCACACCAGAGAATTCACACTGGAGAAAAAACACACCACTGTAACCAATGTGGGAGCAAGTTTAAGACCAACATTGAGTTAATGAGACACCAGAGAATTCACACTGGTGAGAAACCCTATGGTTGTGACCAGTGTGGGAAACACTTCGCTCAATTGACCAACCTTAAAAAACACCAGAGGATTCACACTGGAGTAAAACCATACCACTGTGACCAAAATGGGAGCAAATTCTATGAAATGTCCAGCCTTAAAAAACACCACAGGATTCACACTGGAGAAAAGCCATACCACTGTGACCAGTGTGGAAAGGCTTTCAGTCAGCCCCAACACTTACAACGTCACAAGCTTGTACACACAGGATTTAAACCCTTTCCTTGCAGTCAATGTGGAAAGGGATTTACCACTTCAGGAAGTGTAAAACGTCATGAGCGCACACATATGTAAGGAAACCCCTATCACTGTGAACAGTGTGACAAGACATCAGTGGAAACAATGAAAACATACACCAGAACAATGTTTAAAATCTTGTCAAATGATGCATCATATGTCATAGATATATAGACTGGCTACCCGGCCTTGTGGAGATATGCACTGTAGTGTATTTAGATACTAATTCTAGTTGTTTAGTAAGCCTGCTAAACTGTTTACACTGTACAAATGTATATGTTCATATTCATTATAGATGAACTATAGGCTCATGATAAGTGCACATGTTGTAAAAGTCAAGTCCACTTTTAACTGATCATTTCCACAATTAAATTAGCAGTAGTCTTTTAAGTAACTTTGTAGTGCATGTTTCCTGTTTCGCTATACTCTTAAAGGGTCTACACCATGAATTTTAACTTTTTCTTCATTTTTGTGTGTTTTTGGTCTCCCCCACCTCTCTTCTGTTCCAACAAATACCCGACTTCGAGCATGCAGGCTTTCATAGGCTATCTGTGTTTTTTATGTAAATTGGTCTGAAAACAGTCCGTCAGATTTGTTCCCCCACCCTACGTCACGTCTGGGAATAATTCCTCCCGTTTTTCAGTTCTAACCAAAAAAAAGAAAATCAAAAAAAAAAAAAAAAATGTTTTTTTTTTCATTTTTCATTTTTTTAAAATGTTTTCTTATTTTTTTTTTTTACTTTTTCCACACAGAACCAGGACATGACATGCATACAAACTGTCTCAATAGCGCCCCGTGCCAAACAGGACAATGTGGTATTGCAGGTGAAAGTGCTTTATAAGCCAGAGAGAAGTTAGTTGGAATGAGTATATCTGAGGCTTGATTTAGGCTCAAACCTTTTGAAAAACGTTTGAGGGACATAAACAATATGATATCAAATATTATTATTTTTTTTTAAATTCATGGTGTAGCTCCTTTAATGTGCTTGTGATGACTGTTGTTAACTGCTGGTGTTAGGAACGGCTGAGAGAAGAGGGAGAATGTGGTCTTTTTGTTTCAGTGACTGGACTATTTTCAGTTGGCATATTTGTATGGTTTTCACTGTTTTACTTTTACATATTGTGAAGTATTATACTTTTTTTAGGCTCAATTTTTGTTTTCCAAAATATATGTTGTTACTTTTGTTTTGCTTGAATTTAATAAACGCTGTATTGAGACACATTATTGGTTGTTGTTATTAATAATGTTTACAGCATAACATTCATATAAAGTATGTGTTGAAGTTATCCTGACTGCTGCAGCAAAAAAATATTTTTCAGTGGAAGTATTTTCTCAATATCCTAAAGAGAACCAGACTGTTGGGAAGAACATGACCAAATTGAAAAACATCACTAAATTGTCATGTTTTCCTTCTTTTGCCTTTCCTTTCACTAGCCCCTGGGTACTGTATGTGCCAAGAACGGGGAAGTTAAGGAAGATCCCCATTAGAATACCACTTCAGTAAAGATTTGACTGGGAAAGAAGAAAAATGCATGATATCACCTGGATAAATCTAGGTCTATTTGATAATATAATGCGCTAGAATACTCTAGGACAGCTTTGTACTTTAGGTTAGGGTTTCATCTTTCAATATATCTCGTTTTCAATTATACAAATGTTAAAATTCACTCATTAGAGAACACACTTCCAGATAGATACTCTTAGATACTTAACTCACCTTTTACTAATTATATTATGATAGGATGTATGGATATACATATATCATTGTTGTCATGTCCAGAATTAAAAAGCCAAATAAATGATGTTGCCATTGGGCTAAGTAGGCTATTAACAAAGGTTTATGTTGGAAACATAAACATTTATAAATATGTAAAATGGTCAGTGGTCAGTGGTTGACATATAGCTTTTACATTCACATGTAATTCATGTGCACTAGCAGTCAATGGTAAACCAATAGATAAAAGAATGTCAATGGCTGACCTTTAATGACAATGAGCCACCATCCTAATGCACTACAAAGTCTCACACCCACCCAACAATGAATTAGTCTTACACTGGTAAAATTACTGACAGTCTATTAGGTTTATTTTATATTCAGCTTCTCTAAATGATTCTACTACTACTGGCTGATGCTATTAACAGCTACATCACTGAGTTCTATATACATATTTAATATCTAATATCTTCTCTGATGAGAAAAGATGAAAACAGCATGTCATAAGTCAATAATATAATCATTGTAATTTGCGCAGTAGCTCCACACAAGTGATAGCAAATTCAAACATATAACCTACGTATGTGTTTGGTGAACAGGCATTTCCTACTAGTGTGTATAATTAGCCCACATGAATGGTTTATGGTGTAAAAGTTCATTTTGATGATTTTTAATACCTTTTTAGGCTAGATTTTTGTGTTCAAAAATATTTTTCAGTGGAAGTATTTGCTCAATATCCTAAAGAGAACCAGACTGTTGGGAAGAACATGACCAGTGGGAAGATGTAGGAGTTAAATAACTCCAGCAGGTGGCAGTAGTACAAACACAATGGATGCAAGCAGCCTGTTAACATCCACAGAAGAATATAGTGTTAGCCTGCTTGTGCCTCAGCCACTTCCTGCTTCACCTTGTTTTACATGTTTGTGCTTCAGTAGTGTCAATGTAATCCTTCATTTTTACTTTTTTTGTTAGTTGTACATTTTAAATTTGAGAGGTGGTTTGTGGTTTATAGGAGTACTTAATGTACTTTCAGTCAAGCACATGCAAGATCCTTTAATGTTAGAACCCTTAACATGTTTGTCAGACATAATGAGCACAACATATCAGTCAATATGTATGAACATGCAGCCCTCTCACACAAACCTTCACAACAAAGAGACACTTCTATGATGCATGATATCAACTGGATAAATCTGGTTCTGTTTGACGATATGCATGAAGCACATGTACTGAAGAGCTTTTAACCTTGTAAAGTCTTGACATGATGCAAACCTCCATTTAAAGTGCATTAGGTTTAGCTGTGTGCTTAAATAAGCCCATGTGCTCCACATCATTTAGAATGATCGTGTCATGGATCAAGACCTTCAGATGCTCCTGAGTTTCAGTGGAAAGAAATAAAAAAAACACCAGCATAATGTTTAAAATCTTGTCAATATTTTCCGTTATAGAAATGTCATGACTGACTGACATCATAGACGGGCCGCCTGGTCTGGTGGAGATATGCGCTGTAGGCTACCAATATACTTTTTCTAGTTGTTTAAAACTGTTTACACTCATGACATCTATATAAGCATGTTCATTATAGATGAACAATTAGGCTCATGATAAGTCCATGCGTTGGTTGTGAAAAAGTTAACTTTTAACTGATAATGTTTACAATTAAATTAGCAGTTAGTACTTACCTATTTTAAGTATTTGTTAACTTTTTTTAGGCTAGATGTTCAAAAATATGTTGTTACGTCTGTTTGCTTGAATTTAATAAACTTTCAATTGAGACCCATCATTGGTGGTTGTTGCTGTCAATTAGGGCCTACTTACTGAGATAATTGTAAAATGCATGATATAACCTGGATAAATGTAGGTCTATCTGATCATATATATATTCCGGCTACTTTAAACGTTGTATCAAAGTATCATGATCATTAAGAGGTGTTGATCAAATGACTGTAATGTCAACAGCATATTATGATATACAATCTACGTTAATGTATGGTGTCTGACTTTAGTTTAAGCCAAATATTGTAATACTAGAGTTTCGGGGGGCTACGCCCCCCTCAACCCCAGCCACGCACGGGGCCCAGCGTGGCCGCGTGTATATTGGGGTACTCAAATTGCTGGAGTAAAACTGTGGAAAAGTAAAAAAAAAAAAAAAAAAAAAAATTGAAAAAAATATATTTTTGATGTTTGAGGGGGACCCCCGCGGACCCCCTGCTGGTCGACGGACCCCCTGTGGAGTGTTGGGACGCGCGGGGACCCCCCTGGAACATGGCGGACCCCTTCGGTGTTTTTTTTTTTTTCATGAAGGTGGTTGCTTGTTTCTGGCGCTTGTTTTTAGAGAACCTGGCATGCCAACGACTTGGCAACCCGAGTTGTTTGTTTTTGTGTTTGGGATGAACATGGCACGTGAAGGACGGACATAGTGTGATCGAGACATGAGTGAAGTGAAAGTAACGGCCTGGGTGGAACAAAGGAGGTACTAAGAAGGGGGGGGGGGGGTTGAAGCAAAGGAGCTGCGTGTGTGTTGGTGTGGAGGAGATGGGCAGAGTGCAATGGCGGCGCAACCCAGCGCATGCTGCCGCACGTTACACCAGAAATGGTGCCTGGAGAAAATGGTGACCAAAAAAAAAGTTTTGAAAAAAAGGAAAAAACCCCCACAGCGGCTGGCTGCTGTTGTGGTGATGAGGTCGTGCGCACGGTAAACGGTACGAAGCTGCCTCCCCTTCCGTTTTGTCCGACATTTGGTGAGTAGAATTAATTATGTTGCGCGGTGGAAAAGGTGTAGTGTGCAGTGAGATGTCCCCTACGCGAGGCGTAAATTCAGCGCGGCGGCCGTGGCGAGTCAGTTGGCGACATGTGGTCTGGCGGTGCGTTGTTTATTCGATAACAGAGCTGTGGGGTGTGGACACCGAGGGTGCGGAAGTCGGTCGCCATTTATATAGTTAGATACAAGTGGCTGTTCTGGACTGTTAAACATAATGTGACATACACAAATGTATAGTCACATTTTTGTTTTATTATGCATGTGTTTTATTTTTATTTTTAAGAGCCTTATTGTCTCCGCCAGGCCGAAAGGCATGGCAAGAGAGTATGTTTTACCCCCTGTCCGTCCGTCTATCCGTGTGTCCGTCATTCGATCTGTCTGTGTACAGCTAATCTCCGGCACTGTTGGCTTGCTCGCAGCCAAACTGTGCACACACAGTCCCTGGATACCAGAGCAGAACCTCTGCCCCAAATTTTTCACAGAGGCCTGTTATAGCGCCACCAGGGGGCCGATTTATGCAAAACACATCTTTTGACAGTACTCCTACAGATTTTGTCCAAAAATCCCACAAATCGGTACACAGTATCTCTATAGTCATAAACGAAACGGGTCTTTCAGATTTCTCATATTCCATCCTGATTGGCTAAAAATGCCTTCCAAAGTTTGCAGGAGTGCTCCGTTTTGAACAAAATGCCTCAAATCATGAACACAGCATGCAATTTCCTTGAAATTTTGCACGCACATTCCCATTAGGCCGAGGAAGAACTAACATTTGAACATTTTCAAATCAGCCTCATGGTGGCGCTATAACAGGCCGATTCGTGTTTTTACCTATAATTGCACCGATCTGTGTAAAACTTTGTATGCACACTCCCTATAGGTCAAGGAAAAACCTTTGACCTGCATTTTTCACATCTGCCTTTTATAGCGCCACCAGGAGGCCGACTTGTGTAAAACACATTTTTTTATACTACTCCTTTCAATTTTATCCAAATTTCACGCAAATCGGTACACATGATCTCTATAGTCATGTGATCACGACGGATGTGTTTGATTGGCTAAGATTGACATCTAAAGTTTGCATTATTGGCTTGTTTTGAACAAAATTCTGCAAATCATGAACGCACCGTCCAATTGCGCTCAAACTTTGCACGCACATTCACACTATGTTGAGGAACAAATGCCAACCTTTTAACATTGGCCTGTTATAGCGCCACCAACAGGTCAAATTTAGCGAAACACATGTTTTTAACAAAATTTCTCAAATCATGAATGCAGTCAGTGTCCGATTGTCGTGCAAGGCTTAAGAAGAAATGGCACCCTTTTCACGTTGGCCTATTATAGTGCCACCAGGAGGCCACAATAGCCTACCTGACCTGGCGGAGACCTGTGCTCCGAGGAGCACTTTTTCTAGTTGTGTAATGGAATGAGCAGGGAACTTATATTTTAGGAATAGACCTATCCCACTTTTCGCCACAACGTGGCAAATCCACCTGTGAGACAGGTAGTTTTAGGTGGTCAGGTGACCAGTCTTTCTTCAGATGAACAAGGAAGAGTGGAGGGATGGGTTGCTAATCAAGCTAAGTAAAATGGGTATTGGGGGGAGGATGTATAACTTTATAATGGATTTTTTGACAGGTAGGAAGTTTTGTGTTAAGGTTGGTGCAGAGGAGTCAAAGGACTATAGTATAGAGAATGGTATTCCACAAGGGAGTGTAATTAGCAGAGTATTGTTCAAGTCGCTCCGGTCCGAGTCCAAGTCGAGTCCCAAGTCGTTTGGTCCCAAGTCCAAGTCGAGTCCCAAGTCATGTGGTCCCAAGTCCAAGTCGAGTCCCAAGTCAATCCAACCCTCAGGTCCGAGTCCCAAGTCGAGTCCCAAGTCTTTGGTCCCAAGTCCAAGTCGAGTCCCAAGTCAATCCAACCCTCAGGTCCGAGTCCCAAGTCGAGTCCCAAGTCATTTGGTCCCAAGTCCAAGTCGAGTCCCAAGTCTTTCTGTTGTGGGCAAGTCAAGCCGAGTCACAAGTCGAGTCACAAGGTTGTGTCAAGTGCCTCACTACTATTGTTCCACCCACAAAGCACTCAGATTTATATCTTGAAGAGAGAAACCGTATCTTAAAGTCAAGAATTAAACCAGCATAAAGCTGTTCATTTATCCATTACATGTCTGATAATTTAGTAACTTGGGAAAGGCTAAATTACACTAAAGCAGTGTTTCTCAACCTTTTTGAGAACCTGGCATAGCCAAAAGATCCCAGGGCACACCTAGATATACTGTGTGTGTGTGTGTGTGTGTGTGTGTGTGTGTGTGTGTGTGTGTGTGTGTGTGTGTGTGTGTGTATATATATATATATATACACGCACACACAGAGAGAGAGAGAGATTATTGGGCAGGTATAAAAAACCTTCCCAGAGTAAAACTTCTTTGGTAAGTATATTTGGTACCCAATATACTTCTAATATCTGATAATAATATCTAATAATCTGATCCTGATAGCATTATTGCGGACGCATGCACTGTTGGCCACTGCAGACAAACACCAAAACTCTCGCCCCAAAACAGTCACCCCGGGGGAAATCCGGTGATATTCACCTGGTATTCCTAAACGTAACCTCATTAAACTATGCCTAAACCTAACCTTATTCCTAAACTTAACCTCAGTAAAACGAATAACATGGCTAACCGTAAACTTATTTCTAACCTTATCCTCAGTAAAACAAATAAAGGAATACAAGAACCGCTGGTCCGCGAAAACAAATGGGGTTGATGGTGTTTTGGGGCGAGTTTTCCGGTTATGTATCTACGGCACCGTGGCTTGAAGATGCGTGTGGAAATAAATTACAGAAAATAAGAATATAAATTATAATAAATTATGAATAAATGCATGACTGATAACAAATGAAAATATAAACTTTACAGATCATATAAACATTACAATTATAAGAATTCATGTAAAATTCAGAAAGTTCTGGCCAAATGAAATCTCAACTGCGCTGTTTATTATGCGCGATTGCGCATGGAAATAAATTACAGAAAATAAGAATATAAATTATAATAAATTATGAATAAATTCATGACTGATAACAAATGAAAATATAAACTTTACAGATCATATAAACATTACAATTATAAGAATTCAAGTAAAATTCAGAAAGTACTGGCCAAATGAAATCTCAACTGCTGTGTTTATTATGGGGGGGAACTCCGATGACAAAACAAGTCATCCGAGTCCGAGTCATCTTGTCTCGAGTCGAGTCGAGTCGGGAGTCATTGGCTAGCAAGTCGAGTCGAGTCGAGTCTCAAGTCTCGTTGGTCTTTTACCTTCCAAGTCCGAGTCAAGTCGCAAGTTTTACATTCAAAGTCCGAGTCGAGTTGCAAGTTTTACATACAAAGTCCGAGTCGAGTCGCAAGTCGTCAAATATGCGACTCGAGTCAGACTCGAGTCGAGTCACTATGACTCGAGTCCAATACTCTGGTAATTAGTCCTATATTGTTTAATGTCATGATAAATGATATCTTTGATAATGTAGATAATAAGATAAGTTCAGCGTTATATGCAGATGACGGGCTATCTGGATGAGGGGGAAAAATGTGCCATATGTGTTTAAAAACATAAGGAATGCAATTGAGAAGGTGGAAAAGTGGTCATATGAGTGGGGTTTTAAAATGTCAGCTAGCAAGTCTTGTTATCAGGTGTTTACAAACAAACGTAAAATCCAGGAGGAATTGACATTATATGGTCAGCCTATGGAGAGGGTGAAAGAGTTTAAGTATTTGGGACTTTGGTTAGATAGTAGATATACATGGAAAGTACACTTGAAAAATCTAGAGACGAAATGTAAGAAAGGAACAAGTAAGAAGCGCGAACGCTGGAAGCGAACGCAGTTCTATATTTCAGCCACACTGTAGTAGTGAACTCTGGCGCACTCTAGCGGCTGGACACAGGTAGTGCAGCTGCTATATTTCAGTCACGGAGTTTTGAGTCACATGGGGGCACGGGCCAATGAGAGCGTGAGTCACATGGGGGCGCGGCTGCACACATACTGCACACAGACAGACACACAAGCCGAGCCGAGTTACATAGTAGTAGGCTCCACTTGGGCGGAGTCGCGGCTTCGCCGCGCCTCCTTCCGCGCCTCCTTCCGCGTTCGCAATAAACCTGATGCGAGCTGTTGCCGGATGTGAGTGGGGGGCAGATAAACAAGCTTTAATGGGCATATACAGGGCAATTATGAGGTCAGCAATAGACTATGGGTGTATAGTGTATGGGGTAGCAGCTAAGACATCATTACAAATAATAGATAGAGTACAGTATAAAGCATTAAGGTTATGTATTGGAGCCATTAGATCAACCCCAATAAATGCAGTATTAATAGAAGCTGGAGAAATGCCACTGGAGTTAAGGAGAGAGAAGCTCACATTGGCATACTGGATTAGAATTAAAGGTGGGGGGGAAGAGAATCCAGTAAAGAGGGCATTAAAGGATTGTTGGGAGTATGCCAGTTTTCAAGGAAGGGGGTTTGGATGGACTTGGCAAGAGAAAGTGAGGGAGTATGGTATGGAGAATATGGAGTTTTCATTGACTACTCCAATTAGTGCTAGTCCACCATGGTTGTTTCCGGAAACGAGTATAGATATTAATATTGTGGAAAAGAAAAGAGAATGGCAAGAAGAGGATATAGGAGCACAAACAAGTGCGTATCTCAGGCAGAGTTATTATAATTATATGCAAATGTATACAGATGGGTCAAAAGATAAGCAGAACAGGGTGGGAATTGGTGTCTATGTCCCAGAATTTGATGTATCAATTACAAAAAGAGTGCCAGATTTCTTATCAGTGTATACAGCAGAGAGTGTGGCTATTATCACTGGGTTACAATGGGTGGAGGAGGTTAGACCAGAGCGGGTGGTGGTGTGCACAGATTCTTTGGCAGTACTGAAAAGCCTACAGTCAGAAAAGTCAGTAAGGGAGGATTTAGTAATTGAAATAAAACAGTGTTTACTAGGATTACACAGAGGTGGAATAGATGTGCAGTTTTGTTGGGTGCCAGCTCATAAAGGGTTGGCAGGGAATGAGGGGGGCGGATAAATTGGCAAAAAGGGCACTAGAGCAGGAGATAGAGGTACAAATATTATTAGGAAAGGGTGAAGGGAAAGCAATAGCTAAGAAGAAAGGAATGGAAATTTGGCAGAGAAGGTGGGATGAGGATCAGAAAGGAAGGAAGTTGTATAAAATCCAAAAAACGGTCAATATAAAGAATTACAATGAAAGGGGCAGAAGGGAAGAAATTATTATCACTAGACTTAGGGTAGGGCATAGGCCTACAGGGTTGAATAGTACATTATATGTAATGGGTAAGGCAGAAAGTGACAAATGTGGG
The DNA here is from genome assembly GCF_963454915.1 of Gymnoscopelus microlampas. Taxonomy (NCBI): domain Eukaryota; kingdom Metazoa; phylum Chordata; class Actinopteri; order Myctophiformes; family Myctophidae; genus Gymnoscopelus; species Gymnoscopelus microlampas. The sequence continues at coordinate 3,158,786 of NC_139950.1, read as the reverse complement.
AACTGTGGGGAAATTGAGAATGTAGAACACATTCTATTGAAATGTGAAAGTTATATAGAGGAAAGAACAATATTTTGTGACAAAGTTCTTGAAGCAGGACGGGAATGGGATAGTATGGGGATTCTGGGAACAGAGGGAAAGGGAGTAGGTATGGCTAGAAAGGCACTGTTTACGTTTTTAAAGGACACTAGGTTGAGTAGCAGAATTTGAAGGGAGGGAGGAAAAAAAAAAAAAGGATGTGTGTGTGTATATATATATATACTAGAGTTTCGGGGGGCTACGCCCCCCTCAACCCCAGCCGCGCACGGGGCCCAGCGTGGCCGTGTGTATATTGGGGGACCCAAATCGCCGGAGTGAAACTGTGGAAAAGTTTTTTTTGAAAAAGGAAAAAATTTGAAGAAATAATATTTGTTATGTTTCAGGGGGTCCACAGGGGGTCCGCGGACCCCCTGATGGTCCACTGACCCCCTGTGGAGTGTTGGGACGCGCGGGGACACCCCTGGAACATCGGGACCATTTCGGTGTTTTTTTTTGTTTCATGAAGGTGGTTGCTTGTTTCTGGCGCAGGCTGTGCAAACCTGGCAACCCAGCGCATGCTGCCGCACGTTTAAGTGGCGTAGCGTCATGAGGGTCAGTGGGGCCGTGGCTCGGTCAGTGAAGACCCTGTAGTGCGGATGATATGTGGCATAGAGGGGCAGATTGTAAATCCACAGAGGAAACATCCGTGGGCTACCATTGGTTCAGCGATGTGTGCGGTCGGCCTGCGGCCCCTCCTCCTCCACCAATGTGCAGTATTGAGAGCCCTGACGTCACAACAATTGGAGCGATGGGCACTGCACTGTGGTTGGTTAGGGTACACCTAGGGCCCAGGTAGAACCCAGTTAAAGCCTGCATGGGCAAACCCAGTTAGGACCCGCCTTGGTCCCACATAAACATGGCTAGTTGGGGCCCACCTAAGGGCCAGGTAGAAGCTACTTATAGCCTGCATGGGCATCGCAGTTGGGACTGAAGTGGATGCCGCTGACATTGCTGACATGGGGTCCATATGGTTTAGCCCACCTTGAAACCATATGGGAACTACGCTGGCATGCTGGCTGTAATGCAAACGCTGCATCATACCTGCAGTGTGTAGTTTGATGTTGTGTGTGTAGCAGATATACCTGCAGTGTGTAGATCAATGTCCATAGGAAAGTCAATGGCCAGCAGTGTTTTTTTTCCCCAGCAGAGTTTCTAGTGTCTCTGTGTCTCTCTGGAAGAGGTTGCACATGAACTCTGCAGCCGCACTGAGGCGCTCCAACACAAACACTCTGACATTAAGCTGCTTCACACAACAAACATCAGCACCACGCTGCTGTTTGTCCAAAAGACACAATATCTCCTCTCCCACCGACGTCATGTGTTCATTTATCGACAGCCGTACAGACTCCTTTTGACACATTTTACGTCGTTTATCCAGCTCTCACTGACTCTCCACATCGGGCTGTTATTTTGCTGCGATCAAGTCAACGATGTGAGAGATTAGCTATCACAGACGGACGGACAGGGGGTGAAACATAGTCTTGCGCCATGCCTTTCGGCCTGGCGGAGACAATAAAAAAACGAAAGTAAAGGAAATGGCCATTTCTGCAACAGAAGTAGTCAATAAACTATGCTATGAAAACATCGGCCACATTGGCAAAGAATGTAAGAAAGAGGCAATCATGTAGAAAATAGCCGATCTCCAAGCTTACAAAGCCTCTCAACGTGAGGCGTTTCAAGCTTGTAGATCGGCTATTTTCACAATATTTACTTGTGGAACGGAGTCAAACAGAATGGAGGGGTCCCAGATCAAGTACGTGTATTTGGGGGGGGGGGGGGGGGGGGGGGGGGGGGCGTGAAAGGGTTGATAAACACTGCTCTAATCGGAGCGAAATTATCTGAAATTACTACATGACCATAATGCAGCCTAACATGCGTTGCACGAGGCGGTCCTGCCATTACGTTAGTTACTGTAGTTGCTGTGGAGCTACATAGTTCTCCAGAAGACACACACAAACATACACCATCTACAATGGACGAACTGAGCAGCAATATAGACATTCACCACACGAACGTGCATTGTTGACAAAGTGATTGCACAGCCGCTGCAGGCATGACAACCAGGTTAGCGTTAGCGACATGGCAGCTATCACAGCGCCCTGTCCGTCGTGCTGCAACTGCCTGTGATGGCTACAGCAGTAACAGCAAGCTGTCTGCGATGCCATTGTCTGGAGACTGCTCTTAGCGTGACACGACCAATGAGAGTGAGCGCTGTAGTTGTTGCTAAGATACAGTGGCGTCTCTGCCCCATAGCTTGTAGATCTCTCACACATGATTGGCGTAGGCTGCGTTGCCAGGTCTGACTTTGTGTCTAAGCAATGGTCGGCTTATTTTTGCGCGCCTTTGGGCTCGTTTGCATTGTGCGCACGGCAGCGCTTGTTTAGCGTACGTCAGCGCGACGTGGCAACGGACGTGGCAACGTGAAAGGTGATTGGCTGGTGAAAAGAAACACCCGACGTTACACCAGAAATGGTGCCTGGAGAAAATGGTGACCAAAAAAAAAGTTTGGAAAAAAAGGAAAAAACCCCCGCAGCGGCTGCCTGCTGTTGTGGTGATGAGGTCGTGCGCACGGTAAACGGTACGAAGCTGCCTCCCCTTCCGTTTTGTCCGACATTTGGTGAGTAGAATTAATTATGTTGCGCGGTGGAAAAGGTGTAGTGAACAGTGAGATGTCCCCTACGCGAGGCGTAAATTCAGCGCGGCGTGAAAGGGTTGATAAACACTGCTCTAATCGGAGCGAAATTATCTGAAATTACTACATGACCATAATGCAGCCTAACATGCGTTGCACGAGGCGGTCCTGCCATTACGTTAGTTACTGTAGTTGCTGTGGAGCTACATAGTTCTCCAGAAGACACACACAAACATACACCATCTACAATGGACGAACTGAGCAGCAATATAGACATTCACCACACGAACGTGCATTGTTGACAAAGTGATTGCACAGCCGCTGCAGGCATGACAACCAGGTTAGCGTTAGCGACATGGCAGCTATCACAGCGCCCTGTCCGTCGTGCTGCAACTGCCTGTGATGGCTACAGCAGTAACAGCAAGCTGTCTGCGATGCCATTGTCTGGAGACTGCTCTTAGCGTGACACGACCAATGAGAGTGAGCGCTGTAGTTGTTGCTAAGATACGGTGGCGTCTCTGCCCCATAGCTTGTAGATCTCTCACACATGATTGGCGTAGGCTGCGTTGCCAGGTCTGACTTTGTGTCTAAGCAATGGTCGGCTTATTTTTGCGCGCCTTTGGGCTCGTTTGCATTGTGCGCACGGCAGCGCTTGTTTAGCGTACGTCAGCGCGACGTGGCAACGGACGTGGCAACGTGAAAGGTGATTGGCTGGTGAAAAGAAACACCCGACGTTACACCAGAAATGGTGCCTGGAGAAAATGGTGACCAAAAAAAAAGTTTGGAAAAAAAGGAAAAAACCCCCGCAGCGGCTGCCTGCTGTTGTGGTGATGAGGTCGTGCGCACGGTAAACGGTACGAAGCTGCCTCCCCTTCCGTTTTGTCCGACATTTGGTGAGTAGAATTAATTATGTTGCGCGGTGGAAAAGGTGTAGTGAACAGTGAGATGTCCCCTACGCGAGGCGTAAATTCAGCGCGGCCGCCGTGGCGAGTCAGTTGGCGACATGTGGTCTGGCGGTGCGTTGTTTATTCGATAACAGAGCTGTGGGGTGTGGACACCGAGGGTGCGGAAGTCGGTCGCCATTTATATAGTTAGATATATATATATATATATATATATATATATATATATATATATATATATATATATATATATATATATATATATATATATATATATATCGGACACTGACTGCATTCATGATTTGAGAAATTTTGTTAAAAACATGTGTTTCGCTAAATTAGACCTGTTGGTGGCGCTATAACAGGCCAATGTTAAAAGGTTGGCATTTGTTCCTCAACATAGTGTGAATGTGCGTGCAAAGTTTGAGTACAATTGGACGGTACGTTCATGATTTGCAGAATTTTGTTCAAAAAAAGCCAATAATGCAACCCACTGAGCATTTTTTGGTCTAATAGACGTATAAAACACGTCTAAATGGCCCCTATACGGCTAGGCTAAAACAGGTTTATAATTGGTCTACTGGTGAAAGTTTTTTAGCGGTATAGGTTTAGCCTAGCCGTTTAAAAGACGTCTATTCAACGTCTATATATATATACCTCTTAGACGTCTAAATAACAGCTAATATACGTCTAAAGCTATATTTAGACGTTTGTTAAACGTTTATTTTTATATCAAATGTAGACCCCATAGACGTTATTTAGACGTCATTTAAACGTCTATTTAATTATAAGGATATGAATACTTATAATTAAATCCAGACGTTTAAATAAGATAGACTACCTTTACAAGACATATATTCATTTAAAAGGCTCAATATTTAATGCAGATCCAGCTTCTCTATTTAAAAAAGAAATACTAAAGGGAACACATTTAACCTGTTATCCTTACCTTGATAAATGTGGTAATGTAGTCCCAGGATGTTCTGACAATTTATTTACATTGTTATCTTTATGGATATTTTAAACAGCTTTGAGTGTAACACGAATGTCATTTTTACTGTACAACAGGATATAAATAAATGTATTTATGTTAAGATTTGACTATCCCTCAACTATATTTCAATCACAACCTGTTTCAACAATTTTTCAAAAACAATGGAGGTGCAGGTATAAGAGTCAAGAACCAAACCAAATATAACAATTTGTTGAACTTTACTATACTTTGCTATAGACAAGCAAACACACATATATTTAACTATCACACACTCAGTTTATTACACACATTCTGCGTCTGCGTAAATAGCAGGCAAGCAGCAGCCAGCTTCCCAAATGCACTTTGCCCAAAAATGTGAAAACATGCTGTGCTCTAAAATTGAATTTGAACTGCCTTAAGTTTTAGATTGTGAAACAAAGAAAAAACTGCATTTCAAAGCAGTGACCTGGCTTAAAAATCTAGAAAATGATTGACCAGGAGAATAAAAGTGTGACAGCAACAATATAAAATGGCTTGCAGCAACAAAGAAACACACAGGGCTAGGAACATGCATGACACACACAAATATGCAGGATTATGGTGGAGACTTCAAATTTCCAAGGGGTGAGTAATCCATAGTCATTTTGTGGTCCTTGGGGTCCTTGTCCTTGGCCTCTTGTACCCCCCACCGCCACTTCGAGCTGGCGCCTGCTTGAAGTGGTCGGCCATTGATGCGCTGACCTGGGCCTCCGTTGCCTCTGCAAAATTCTGCCGAACAGCTTCTGCAATCAAAACAATGACAAATATCTACTCTCAGACTTGACAGTAGCCATTACAGAGATTGCCACATATAGTCCAGACAAATTGTCATTTGTTAATGTATGTCATCATGTCAGTCACACATTTATAACATGAAGAAGCATCAACAAAGAACTAGCACAGACAATTGTTCTATTTACCCTGGATGAGGGAAAAGAAGTTTGTGCTCTTGAACGACCTCTTTTTTTGCTGCCCACCACCGGACATATTGTATTTTCGCATCAGGCCATTGGTGAAAAGTCTGAAACAGATTTTTTTTTAAAGCAGATACATTCTCAACAGCATGCGCTAGCAGCTTGTAATGAAGACAATGTATATGGAACAGCAATAATACACTGACTACCACATTGGAACCCCCCCCCCCCCCACATTATATTTCTTTTTCTACAGTGTCATGTTATTAAACTTCAATTTGTATTCATACCTTTCCAGGATCTTCCTTGTACATGCCCTCACGTCGTACCCCCCAATGTGGGACAGCTTTGAAATCTGTATGATATTACAAACTAGAGTTTCGGGGGGCTACGCCCCCCTCAACCCCAGCCGCGCACGGGGCCCAGGCGTGTGTATATAGGGGGACCCAAATCGCCGGAGTGAAACTGTGGAAAAGTTTTTTTGAAAAAGGAAAAAATTTGAAGAAATAATATTTCTTATGTTTCAGGGGGTCCACAGGGGGTCCGCGGACCCCCTGATGGTCCACTGACCCCCTGTGGAGTGTTGGGACGCGCGGGGACACCCCTGGAACATTGCGGACCATTTCGGTGTTTTTTTTTTTTTCATGAAGGTGGTTGCTTGTTTCTGGCGCAGGCTGTGCAAACCTGGCAACCCAGCGCATGCTGCCGCACGTTTAAGTGGCGTAGCGTCATGAGGGTCAGTGGGGCCGTGGCTCGGTCACTGAAGACCCTGTAGTGCGGATGATATGTGGCATAGAGGGGCAGATTGTAAATCCACAGAGGAAACATCCGTGGGCTACCATTGGTTCAGCGATGTGTGCGGTCGCCCTGCGGCCCCTCCTCCTCCACCAATGTGCAGTATTGAGAGCCCTGACGTCACAACAATTGGAGCGATGGGCACTGCACTGTGGTTGGTTAGGGTACACCTAGGGCCCAGGTAGAACCCAGTTAAAGCCTGCATGGGCAAACCCAGTTAGGACCCGCCTTGGTCCCACATAAACATGGCTAGTTGGGGCCCACCTAAGGGCCAGGTAGAAGCTACTTATAGCCTGCATGGGCATCGCAGTTGGGACTGAAGTGGATGCCGCTGACATTGCTGACATGGGGTCCATATGGTTTAGCCCACCTTGAAACCATATGGGAACTACGCTGGCATGCTGGCTGTAATGCAAACGCTGCATCATACGTGCAGTGTGTAGTTTGATGTTGTGTGTGTAGCAGATATACCTGCAGTGTGTAGATCAATGTCCATAGGAAAGTCAATGCCCAGCAGTTTTTTTTTTCCCCAGCAGAGTTTCTAGTGTCTCTGTGTCTCTCTGCAAGAGGTTGCACATGAACTCTGCAGCCGCACTGAGGCGCTCCAACACAAACACTCTGACATTAAGCTGCTTCACACAACAAACATCAGCACCACGCTGCTGTTTGTCCAAAAGACACAATATCTGCTCTCCCACCGACGTCATGTGTTCATTTATCGACAGCCGTACAGACTCCTTTTGACACATTTTACGTCGTTTATCCAGCTCTCACTGACTCTCCACATCGGGCTGTTATTTTGCTGCGATCAAGTCAACGATGTGAGAGATTAGCTATCACAGACGGACGGACAGGGGGTGAAACGTCGTCTTGCGCCATGCCTTTCGGCCTGGCGGAGACAATGAAAAACCGAAAGTAAAGGAAATGGCCATTTCTGCAACAGAAGTAGTCAATAAACTATGCTATGAAAACATGGGCCACATTGGCAAAGAATGTAAGAAAGAGGCAATCATGTAGAAAATAGCCGATCTCCAAGCTTACAAAGCCTCTGAACGTGAGGCGTTTCGAGCTTGTAGATCGGCTATTTTCACAATATTTACTTGTGGAACGGAGTGAAACAGAATGGGGGGGTCCCAGATCAAGTACGTGTATTTTGGGGGGGGGGGCGGCGTGAAAGTGTTGATAAACACTGCTGTAATCGGAGCGAAATTATCTGAAATTACTACATGACCATAATGCAGGCTAACATGCGTTGCACGGGGCGGTCCTGCCATTACGTTAGTTACTGTAGTTGCTGTGGAGCTACATAGGTCTCCAGAAGACACACACAAACATACACCATCTACAATGGACGAACTGAGCAGCAATATAGACATTCACCACACGAACGTGCATTGTTGACAAAGTGATTGCACAGCCGCTGCAGGCATGACAACCAGGTTAGCGTTAGCGACATGGCAGCTATCACAGCGCCCTGTCCGTCGTGCTGCAACTGCCTGTGAATTGTGATGGCTACAGCAGTAACAGCAAGCTGTCTGCGATGCCATTGTCTGGAGACTGCTCTTAGCGTGACACGACCAATGAGAGTGAGCGCTGTAGTTGTTGCTAAGATACGGTGGCGTCTCTGCCCCATAGCTTGTAGATCTCTCACACATGATTGGCGTAGGCTGCGTTGCCAGGTCTGACTTTGTGTCTAAGCAATGGTCGGCAGATTTTTGCGCGCCTTTGGGCTCGTTTGCATTGTGCGCACGGCAGCGCTTGTTTAGCGTACGTCAGCGCGACGTGGCAACGGACGTGGCAACGTGAAAGGTGATTGGCTGGTGAAAAGAAACAGCCGACGTTACACCAGAAATGGTGCCTGGAGAAAATGGTGACCAAAAAAAAAGTTTGGAAAAAAAGGAAAAAAACCCCGCAGCGGCTGCGTGCTGTTGTGGTGATGAGGTCGTGCGCACGGTAAACGGTACGAAGCTGCCTCCCCTTCCGTTTTGTCCGACATTTGGTGAGTGGAATTAATTATGTTGCGCGGTGGAAAAGGTGTATTGAGCAGTGAGATGTCCCCTACGCGAGGCGTAAATTCAGCGCGGCCGGCGTGGCGAGTCAGTTGGCGACATGTGGTCTGGCGGTGCGTTGTTTAGTCGATAAGAGAGCTGTGGGGTGTGGACACCGAGGGTGCGGAAGTTGGTCGCCATTTATATAGTTAGATTATCAACATTGATGTAAGCGTTTTGAATTCCAATTATTTAAAGCATATCCTTTTTTGTATTTACCATTGAACGTCGGAATCGTTGCTTCTCCAGCTCCTTAGACATGAGGTTGAACTCCTCCTCGTCGTCTATTGGCAACGCTCCACCCTCATCATCACTTTCTCCCCGATTATTGAGTGTCCTCAATTCATCGAGGATCTCCAACAGCGTCTCCACAACGACCTTCTGAAACTCTGAGTAAAAAAACAAAATATTAACCAAAACACTTGCCTTAACAGATATGACCACTTTATCTCAAATTATTTTAAAACCTTAAAATACTTCCATTCTTACTTTTCTCGGGCATAGGGTAGTCGTACACCTTCTTCTTTGCTGTTAAATTATAGAATGAAACAATAAATGTTTTATTAAAGGTTGAGAGTCTGGTGTGGCTGGCTATGTGATGCTGCTTTACTTTTGGCTTGTCAATACATAAAATTAATTGTTTTCCAAGATCAAAATCTTCCTCTCTCCCCCCAAGATCACTGCCAAACTTGATAAAAATGTACCTTTTGTAATCCTGGGACTTTTTGGCCCTCTACTTCCAACACGCTTTCCTGATGGTGAAAGACAAGCCAATTACATTTCATACTTGCGACATCACTATTAAAGATTACTGCTATAGTCAATCTGTACCTTGTGGGGTCTGGCCATTTCTGAAGACTGACGGTCTATTTGGTGGGCTAGGAGTCTCTGTTGAGAGAGGGCTAGGAGTCTCTGTTGGGGGAGGGGGTAAAGGAAGTAACTCATCTTACAAAGTCACCAGTTACACTGTATATCAATGTGAAACTAATTACTTTTTTACCTTGTTGAGTCCTTTGCCTTGGACTCCTTCGACTTGGAGTGCGATGCCCTGTTGAGGGCAAAACAAATCAAATTGCACATCTTAATTAAACCATCGTCATCACTGTTAGAGCAAATACAAATCTATATTTGATAGTCCTGTTTCTTTGATTGAAACTATAGCCACGGTCCACTGGGGTGGAAAACAATTAAATGTCAATTAAATGTCTTATTTACACAGTCAACATTGTGATCACTGCTATAATCTTTCAAACTTACCTTGTGGGGTCCTGGCCTTGGTCTGCACTGGACTGCGTCGAACTGTTTAGGGGGCACACAGTAGTATGGGTGTAAGTATATATTACTTACACCCATACTACTATAAATCAGTAGAGTGAATCAAAATGTACCCTCGGGAGTCCGGCCTCTGGTGCGGACCGGAGTCTTGTCAGTGTCCACTGTTGGGGGTGGGGGATAGTACAATTATTTTTTTTACAAACTTACACCGGCACCATTGTGACCATTGCTATACTTATCAAAATGTATACCTTGTGTCCTCCCTCTGATTTGGACTGGTGCCCTAATTTGTGGTGGTGGTGTGTGCAATCGATTATCTGCTGGGAGAGAAAAGGCATGGAAATTACACATCTTACTCAAACCATTAGTCATGTATGATATAAGACACACTTCACAATCACCCTTGTGATCCACGCTGTACTTAGAAATTACCTTGTGGGGTTACAGCTCTTCTACCTCCACGTTTAACTGTTTTTTTTTTGGGGGGGGGGGGGGTTGGTGAGAAAAGGCAATTACATTTCTTATTAACACAGTCAACATTGTGATCACTGCTATAATCTTTCAAACTTACCTTGTGGGGTCCTGGCCTTGGTCTGCACTGGACTGCGTCGAACTGTTTAGGGGGCACACAGTAGTATGGGTGTAAGTATATATTACTTACACCCATACTACTATAAATCAGTAGAGTGAATAAAAATGTACCCTCGGGAGTCCGGCCTCTGGTGCGGACCGGAGTCTTGTCAGTGTCCACTGTTGGGGGTGGGGGATAGTAAAATTATTTTTTTTACAAACTTACACCGGCACCATTGTGACCATTGCTATACTTATCAAAATGTATACCTTGTGTCCTCCCTCTGATTTGGACTGGTGCCCTAATTTGTGGTGGTGGTGTGTGCCATCGATTATCTGCTGGGAGAGAAAAGGCATAGAAATTACACATCTTACTCAAACCATTAGTCATGTATGATATAAGACACACTTCACAATCACCCTTGTGATCCACGCTGTACTTATAAATTACCTTGTGGGGTTACAGCTCTTCTACCTCCACGTTTAACTGTTTTTTTGGGGGGGGGGGGGTTGGTGAGAAAAGGCAATTAAATTTCTTATTAACAGTCACCATTGTGATCTCTGCTATAATCAATATAATTTACCTTGCGGGGTCCTGGCTCGAGTCAGTACTGGACTGCGTCTAACTGTGGGGGGGCATACAGTAGTATGGGTGTAAGCATATATTATTTACACCCATACTACTGTAAACAACACTACTATTGTAAACACTAGAGTGAATTAATATGTACCTTCGGGAGTCCTGCCTCTGGTGCGGACCGGACTGACTGCAGTATCCACTGTTGGGGGATAGTAAAATGAATGTTTAACTAACTTACACCGGCACCATTGAGACCATTGCTATATGTATCAAAATGTATACCTTGTGTCCTGCCTCTGGTTTTCACTGGTGCCCGGACCAGTGGTGTGTGCCTTGGATTATCTGCTGGGAGAGAAATTACACCATTAGTCATGTATGATATGTTTTACAGCCGGGTAAAGAACTAACAAATCAAGTCAAAACTGAAATCACTGACATATAAAACATTAACCATTCCATTTAGGTACCTTGTGGACTTCTTCCTCTCCTGCACAACACAGGTGTGTTGTCATGGCCTAATATAGAAAACATAGTGGAGAACATAAAAATATTTGAGATTATATTTGCACATAAATACTTATACATGCTGAAATTTACAGCTACAATATCTAATCACCATTCGGGCTTAAGGGGTATGGTTTGAAATCAATTAACATAAAATTGAAGTATATACCTGGTGTGGAGCTGTGGCGAGGCGCCGTCAGCACTGTTTTTGGAGTGAGCAGCGATTCACCTGGGAAGGATAATTATTGCAGATGTTTATTGTTTTAATTAACTCAAATGAGTTTACCTAAAAACTAGAAAGGACAAGATTACAAACTCACTTGAGAGCTGTGTGACTCCTGTTAGTCCTGAGGACTCATGTGTGTCCTGAGGTGATTGCTGCCATGCTAGTATAAATTTGGGGGGAAAAAAAAAACATTTTACAAAACAAAAAGATTGAAAATCAGAAGTCGACAATTGAAATTAGCCTTACATTTAGACATGTCCACAAAAGTCTCTGAGTCGTCCTTTTCAAAAAGATCCATCGATAATGGGTTGTCTGTGTGTAAAACAATAACATTCTTTTCAATATATATTGTATACATTTTCATTATTTACTTTTAATCATAAAAGGCCATTTTTAAATTAGATATGGCCATACTCAGATTACTCACATGGAATCAAGGGGGGGTTGATGTTTCCTCTACCTTTGGCAGGTACTGGACCTATAACAAGATTTAAAAAATGTGATAAAAGTCAGTAGATTGACAATGCTAGGCCCGCACCCAGAAGAGTTTTTTATTTTTATTGTTCAAACACATTCAATTTTATCTGTGTACATCTAATATTTCAAATTACCTGTTTTGGCCACTGTAGTCAACCCCTTCCGCATCCGTTTAGGTGGTAATGGATATTTGGGACCTATAAACAGATGACATGTACATTGACACAAAAACAATCAAATAAGAAAAATCCCCAACTCAAGGAAAGGTGAACAATATCGTCTGAATAGGGGTGGGACAAACAGTAGCTATTGAGATAAATTGTCTTCATGGCCAGGTACAGTTGGATAAAAAAAAAAAATGTTAACATAGATAATTACCTGTGGCGGTGGATTTTGTGGGTTTTGATGGTTGGGTGTGGACAAGGGCTTAAAAAATAGAAATTGGTCACATTACCCCAAACAGGTCATAATATTTGCTCAAGTCTAAACTAATATTAAACATTACACATATACACAATAAATCCATTATAGTTGTTTAGTAACTACAGACAAAAATCTGTATGGCCATTTACATTTGTTCATGTAAAACAATGTATTCGCATTAATAATTACCTGTAGTGGAGGATTTGGTGGGCTGTGATGGTTGGGTGGTGATAAGGGCTAAAAAATATATAAATTGCTCACATTACTCCAAACATGTCATATTATTTGCTCACGGCTGAACTCAATTTAACCACTACACATATACACGATTCATTCGTTAGAGTTGTTTAGTAACTACAGACCAAAATGCATATATGGGCAGTTATAGTTAGCCTGACGAGGCCAGACTAATGTCACTGCTTGAATCTGTGTGGAACCTGCATTTCCAAAAAGCCTGTTGATAAACACGCCCCAAATTTATATACAGATTGGTCCCTCACTAATTTGGAGGGAGTGAAATCCAATCACAACTGAGCGGTGTCAGACCAAATCTGGTGAGGACAATTTATTTTCCAATGGCAGATTTTTTTGGTTTCGAGGCCAAGTTACAGTTGGACATTTTCGGTGGCCTTTTTGTTAAAACACATTCAATTTCTTTATCTATGTACTGTATGTGTACTATTTCAAATTACCTGTTGTGGCCACTGCAGTCAACCTCTTGCGCACCTGTTTAGGTGGTGATGGATATATGGGACCTAGAAACCGATGACATGTACATAGATTGTCAATATAATACATTTAAAAAATAGTAATGGGAATGTGTACGTTATGTGTAATGTCAAACAAATAAATATAACAGCCGATTACCTTCTATACAATCAGGGTAGGTTTTCTTTTTGATGATGCGGGTGGTTTTCCGCTGTGACGCCATTCTGCAAATTGAAAAATGTAATTAATCTATGTTCATCATTCATTATTTATCTATCAGAAAAAATAAGAAAAATTGTATGCAATAGTAAACATACGAGCGGTGGTCATTGAACACATTTCACTAGACAGGCTGAAAATGTGCATTATGAAACAATGCGGATTGTGCACACACTACATTGTGGCCCACTACATCTGCTAGATAGGCTACAAATGTATAAATATATACATTCTATGCCATATATTGAAATTGTGGTTGATTGCTGTACAGGCCCAGCCAAGAAAAGGGGCATTACTGAACTTTCTTTGAGATTCAGTCACTCTTGTCATTGCAATTGATGACATTTCACAGTGTGCTCCTTGTTGGAATATTTTTCATCTGTGAAATGGTAGTGAAGCCATTTACAGGGTGCTTCTTCACATTTGTTAGATTGCAATGTTGTATGACAATCACTTCTTTACGCATAATATGTCGTTAGTACTTTGACGTGATTACATTTTTGGAGAACGGCTTCGGCGATGTCATACCTCTGTTTTGCTCTTACTGCTTTAACAGACAGTGTTTGCAGGTGGGCTTCCAGTTTAGTCTCTGCATTGCCAAGAAGGTGCGTGTCTGCTGGGCTCTTTGATGTAGCCACATAGCCTCTGTTATGTGCCAATAATGTTCCGGTGCACTGCTGGGGTGGTTGACCGATGTGTTCATCAGCTACTAGACCCCTTGCCATCGGTGCAGGCTCATTGATTTCCGCTACTTTTTGTCCATGGGTATTACGCCGGAATGGGTGACTGTGCCATTTACCTAATCTCTGAGCCTTTTGCTGCCGTTAAGTTCTGCTGTGTTGTTAAGTGGGTGATAGTCACTGCTAGAGCCCAATTTTACAAGTAACATAGTGCTGCTTTAATAGTTCATTTACTTCACAAATGGCCATTTAGTCCATGTTGTGTAGAAGTGGAAAGATGGCAAATCCCTCAGAATGTGGAAGGCAAACAGCCTTCCTTAACACTTGTTTTTTATCAAGTAGTCGTCGATGTGCTTGATCCATTTGTCTGTCCACGTATGCAATGTTGAAGATCTTGGACTTGCATGGTTTGTCAAACAGATCATTGGCATCATCCAGTGTAATGACATCAGCCACCAGCTTGCCATCACTCCTCTTCTCCCTCACAAACGCAATCTCGTCTTCAAGGATGAAGCAACTGTCTCTGGTTTTTGCTGAGACATAGTACCTCTTGAGAGACGATTTTTGGGTTGACTTTGCCTGCTCCTGTTCCACAATTCTCTTTGTGACCTGTGCAATTGGATTTTGGCCATTTCGAACCATTCTCTTGATGGACTGCAAATGGTTCCCAAAAGGGAATGCTGAAATCTCGTTCAAGGAGCATTTTAAACCCACCACGTCTTCATGCAAGTGCTGCAGGCTGTGGATGTTGTACACGCAAAAGGTTTTCCCATAAAACTCAGCAGAGTTCTCCACAAAGTGCTTCAGTAGTTCCCTGGAGTACTCCAGATATGCTTCTCTCTGCTCCTGATCAGACTCAAGCATGATAGACATACCTACTGTCAGACACAAGAAGTGGTGATACTGGTCATCTGACAGTATGTCTTTCAGCACAACTGGACCTGTGTAGAGTAGGAACTGCCGGAATTCTGTGGCTTTCCACCGATCGAGATCTACTAGCGACCTTGGTTGCCTGGCAAATTCTGAGGGCATTTGTCCTCTGAGTGCCATTAATCTGCTGGACAGTTCGTCTCTTGCTCTTTTGGGCAGTCTGCACTCAGCAGGACCTTGAATGAGAAAAGTCAGAAGCCTCTTTACGACACCAAGGCAAACCACATGCATGTAGTCCAACACAAACTGGCTGACACACCCAATTCCAGCTGTAATGAGGGGTGTAGCTTTTTTTTGGTGGACTGTGTATTCAACCTTTCGAAATTTGTCATCCGTTCTTCTTTCACAAGTAGCATGGTTTGTGTAGACCATCCTGCTGTCCACCCGGACGGCCAAAGCTTCACAGCGTTCGCATGCATGATTGTGGCCTTTGATGCACTTGACAAAAGCTCTTGCAGGAGAGTCACAGATGAAAGCGTTGATCTTGACCTCCAACTGGACCCCTTCATTCTCAATGCCTTTTTCCTGAAGGTCTACTAACTCCTGCACAAAATCCTGTAGATACTCCTCTACTGGTTCCGGTTTTTTACTCCCACAAAATAGAGCCACAAGAAAAGGGTCAGATTTGTGAAATTTGGCCAAAATTGGCCAAAATTGTTTCTGACTGGATTTGAACAGGGGAACACCATCAATATTTATGTCCAACATGACTGCTCCTGGGTAACTTGGGCATTGCTCCAGGTACTTGCGGATGCCTGACTCAAGTCCATAATAAATGTAGTCACCACCACATTTCTTACTGCGGTCTACAAAACGTGGAGTGTGCAAAAGTGTATGGACATCTTTGGGCAAATTGTGGCCATGTTTGCGGAGGATCGCTAGCATCGTATTTACACTGCTGTGGGTCTGCTTTGTGGCTGTGGCCCAAGATGCCACATCCTGTCTTAGACTCAACTGTTCCTCTTCGGTTTGTGATTCTAGATCAACAAGCTCGGTTTCTTCGTCACTTGTATCTGGGTACTCTCTATAACCATAGTCATTGTTTCTATCAAGCTCTTCACCCATACTTGGACCAAAAGATGTACCAGAGTGACTTGCACCACCCTCCTCCTGTGTCCCGCCCAAATCCTGTGCTTCAACAGTCTCCTGTGAATCGGTCACGTCTTCATCACTGTCAAACAATTCTAAAAAGGCACCCGTCCTAGTCCGTTTTCTCCTCCAATCTTTCAAATAATTAGAGGCCATAATAAATGTTGCTGAAAACAAAATAAAACAAAAGAAAACAATATTACAGATACCAAATTGTGATTTATAGATCTACTGCTTTTAGTTGCACTCAAGTTGTACCACACAATGGATAAAATAAATATAGCCTTATTCACAATTAATTGGCAATCAATACACAATAAAAAAATAAATAAAATAAGAACACTAATACTTTTACCATTCAATAGCTTGCAATAAAATGCGTCTGGCACTCATTTCTAAATTGTTGTATACAGCAGATCTACACTTCCACAACACCCAAGCAGTGCCACAGACTGAACGGCACCATGCCGCACTGCATTGATGCAGCAATTGATGTACATGGAGCCACGGACTATGGATTGCCAAATAACCAACATTTTCAGAAGGTCAACATCGATGTAGTCTACACTACATGATAATCATAATTTATTATTGAACCATTTTTAGACATAATTTTTGAATTACTTGTAAGCCTTTATGTGGCTTATCAGTAGACTCTGTAGTTAAGGATCAAGTATTGAATAGCCACATAATTATACTCATATCATGGGCTAGGGCTAAGCAAAGCGGAGGCAGGGAGGGTGCCATCAAAATAAATGCATGAGCAGTATGACATAAGGGTTAAATAGCTTTATATTATGATAGTACTCATTGCTATAGAGTGTTTGTTCAGTAAAAGCAGTCTCCTATATTTCTCCAGCTCTTTATTAAACAGAAAATGCATTTTCAGTGCTCTCTCCTGATTGGCTCAAATGTGGTCATCAACCTGATAATGTAGTATATTCTGTTTACTAAAGAGCTGGAGAGACCCCTGTGACCGAACAAACGCTCTGTAGAAATGATTACTATCACAATATATAGTTCTTCAAACCTTTTTAATCCCCCCAAAAATACCCTACATTTAAGCATTCCAATGGTCATGTTTTTTAAAAATATTAAATTAATAGAAACTAAAAATGTAGGAGTAATTTATCTTTAAATGTCATTGCATCAATGCATGATTTTTATTTTTACACAATTTACACAAAGTATTAACAATAAGTTTTAAGAAAGGTAATAGTACCTAAAGTAGCTGATCTACAAGTCATAATGTGGCACCAGTAGTGGAAAAAGTACATTTTTTCTTTTCACTTAGGCAAAAGTATCAATACTGCACAGTGTAGAAATACTCAGTTACAAGGAAAGGTCCAGAATTAAATCTTTACCTGAGTAAATTATTGGTATCAAAATGTATTTCAATTACCAAAAGTATAAATTACTCATTATGCAGAATGTCCGATTTCAGTTTTATAATGTAAAAAAATATAATTTGAAAATAACATATCTACAAGCTGTTGCTGAACTTGTATATCTGCTATTTTTTTTTTAACTATTGAAATGAGACATTCTTCCCAATGACTACCTTTAATTTTGATAATAGAAGTACATTTTTTTGCCAATCATTTTGTACTTTTACTGAAGTCAATTTTGAATACAGGACTTCTACATCTAACAAAGTGTTTTTACGATGCAGTATTGATACTGTGAGCTTGCAGATCAGCCATTTTCAAATGGTCTAAATGTATATATGGCTTAAGAGGTAAATGTATGTTTTGTAATAATAATCAATCTCTACAAAGTAACTTGTAACATAAGTTTTCAAATAATTGTAGTGGAATAGAAGTACAATTACAATATGTATCCATTTTAGTTATCTCCTACTATAAAGGGCAGTGGTGCACTCACTGGTGGAGACTAACTAAATACATGTACTTAAGTATAGAGTTCTCAACGGGCCTACACATTAAGGCCCTGCCCTAAATGGGCCAGCCCAGTCAATTAACATACTTTGGAGCCGAAACCCCAACATTAGTAATTATGTAACCTAATATCCTCAAAGTCACGCATCCAACCAGCTTTAAATTGAGCAGATTGGACCTTCTGTTCGAGAGATAATGGCCAAAACATCTTGAAAAGGGCCACAACGCGTCGACAGGGCTAACTGCGTTTGTGTAGCACATCCAATCATGCTTCATTAACGCTTAACGTTCGCGAAGCGACCCATTTGACCTAAAGGTTTGTGTCAGAAGGGCATTTCTTCGAATCGATAAGTCGTGCAGTCGATAGCAAGCCATGTTATTGCAGCCCCAAGCTGAAACTAGCTTGTAAGCTAATTAAAAGTAAGCTAACGCTAACTGGTGCTGGACGGTGATAATATGGCCAAACAATGCAAGACTAAACATCTGTTCAATAACATATATTTTTGCACTCACCTGAATTCAAAGGTTATATGTTGTAACTTGATTTTATTTGATTCTCTTCTCACTTCTCTTCTCTTCACTTCTCTTCTCTCAATTTTGCTCGACGCTCAGTCTCCTCCAACAAACAAACCTTCGAACCGACCGCGGGTGTAATGTGTGCAGTAGATTACAACTTCCGGTAGTAGTGTTGTAATGTCTGCTTCTTATACGCTAGTTTGGGCTTGTTTTTCTATGAAGTTTTTCTATGAAGACCCGTTGTGAGCTTGTAGATCGTATATATATAAATAAATAAATAATATATGAGATATCTCTCATGTGGCCTACAGTTGCTTGCTTTGGCCTTGTTTTCATAGACCTGGCTGCTTATTTCTCTCGCAAAATCTGGCAACGCTGGACCGAGATAACGGTGCTGCACCCTACTGCTGGTGTTGGGCACTGCACATAGTTATATTTTCCGTTCATAGCTTTTTCCTCATAAAATGATGCAGTGTGCAGTCACGTCGAGTTTATTTTGATTTAGGCTGTCCTCGACCGCAAATAGTGCGAACATGCCGTTATAGAAATATATTTTAAAGGACTAATTGCATTACTGGCCTATCATAATTATTAATGCAAACTGCCATTATTTAAGCGATAATAGTGAGATATTATCACTTCTAAACATACTGTTAGCGTCCTGATACAAACCTTTTTCAAAAACATGTCTAAAAAATAAAATAAATGTCATGGTTTAAAACTGGTCTAACTGTAGACGTTTATATATGGTTTTGATTTAAACGTCTAAATCTTGGCTAAATTTAAACTATACTGTATAATGATCAATGGCTATTCAAATAGTTTTTGTCCAATAATTGGAGATCAGTTATGCAACTTACAATTGTTTTTTTAATCAATATTTATGGAATAATGCTTTAAATTCAGTCGGCTAAATTCGGTCTACATTATAGACCGATTCTAGACCAGCTAATTTAGGTCTAAAAAAAAAACGGACGTCTAATATTCGACTATGGCTCACTGGGAAACTTTAGATGTCAATCTTAGCCAATCAGTATGGAATATGAAAAATCAAACACATCCGTCGTGATCACATGACTATAGAGATCATGTGTACCGATTTGCGTGGAATTTGGATAAAATTGGAAGGAGTAGTATAAAAAAAATTGTTTTACACAAGTCGGCCTCCTGGTGGCGCTATAAAAGGCAGATGTGAAAAATGCAGGTCAAAGGTTTTTCCTTGACCTATAGGGAGTGTGCATACAAAGTTGTACACAGATCGGTGCAATTATAGGTAAAAACACGAATCGGCCTGTTATAGCGCCACCATGAGGCTGATTTGAAAATGTTCAAATGTTAGTTCTTCCTCGGCCTAATGGGAATGTGCGTGCAAAATTTCAAGGAAATTGCATGCTATGTTCATGATTTGAGGCATTTTGTCCAAAACGGTGCACTCCTGCAAATTTTGGAAGGCATTTTTAGCCAATCAGGATGGAATATGAGAAATCTGAAAGACCCGTTTCGTTTAATGACTATAGAGATACTGTGTACCGATTTGTGGGATTTTTGGACAAAATCTGTAGGAGTACTGTCAAAAAATGTGTTTTGCACAAATCGGCCTCCTGGTGGCGCTATAACAGGCCCCTGTGAAAGATTTGGGGCAGAGGTTCTGCTCTGGTATCCAGGGACTGTGTGTGCACAGTTTGGCTGCGAGCAAGCCAACAGTGCCGGAGATTACCTGTACACAGACAGATCGAATGACGGACACACGGCCTGGCGGAGACAATAATTGTATAACATTATGCTGTGGTAAAGACAACCAGACTGTTGGGAAGAACATGACCAGTGGGGAGATATAAATAACTCCAGCAGATGGCAGTAGTGCAAACACAATGGATGCAAGCTGCCGTTAACATCCACAGAAGAAGATAGTGTTAGGCTGCTTGTGCCTCAGCCACTTCCTGCTTCACCTTGTTTTACATGTTTGCTTCAGTAGTGTCAATGTAATCCTTCATTTTAATGATGTAACCTTATCTGTTTAGACTTTGATTTATAGTGTGTGTGTGTGTGTGTGTGTGTGTGTGTGTGTGTGTGTGTGTGTGTGTAGGCTTGCTTTTGTATTGTCACAGCACAAGCGTTTCTTTATGAATTAAATGAATATGAGTTCTCACCATGGTGTGTTTTATCATGCAGGCGGTGCTATGACCGAGTGACAAACTGTTTGCACCAACAACCTGGACATTCCCTGATCACCTGTTAACAGGGTACATGTTCACTGTTATGATAAACATTGTTTATACTTACTGCTACTTGTGGCGATGTATTGTGCATGTTTGGCTGATGTGGAAGTAGTAGTCACAATGTGATTCTGGTTGCAACCAGACATCAGCAAAACATCTATAGCAACAGGGTTTATAGAAGTACTTTATGTTTATTTTACTTTGAGTTCATCACATAGCAGATCCTTTAATGTTAGAACCCATAACATTGTTCTCAGACATAATGAAATGCTTTGGTGTACAATCACAAGCTATAAACACAGTCTGATGAGCAGTTGTTCCTTCTCCACCATGTTCTATTGTTATGAAGGAATGTGCATAGATAGACCAGTCAAGTCCCTATAGAAACCTCATTTGCACATGCAAGACCAATTGGAAGACCATAACGGATCTTGTAACGTTAGACCACATTATATTTGTTGTCAGATTAAATTAGATGCTGTATTTTACAATCACATGCTTGTTTCTTTTCCAAACCAGGTTCTATAATGTGGTATATATTTTATATACAGTTTAAGTGGTAAATTCAATATGAAGACTGTTCCAGTAATGTGAGGCCTAAACAGAGAAGGCTGTTTGTGCAAATTGGCTCTGTCTGTATTGTACAACACAACCCCCTGTGGTTGTTGTCCTTGATGCCATGCTGCACTTCCTATCTGATTTATATTTATAACATTGGGAGGGAGGGGTGGAGCACATGTGTGGACATGTAAGATAAGATGTTAGGTTGTGATTGGTGGAGAGATGGTTCTATTGCTCTAATCGTTGGCCAATCATTCAAGCTGATGGTGGTTCCACCTCAGGCTCTCTAGTATAAGAAGAGTGTGTAGTTGTCATGTCTTCAAAAATCCTCCAGGATATCAATCATTTCAACCAGAAATGACTGTGGACTCCAGACTTCAGGTGAAGATGAATTCTCTCCACCCCACCAGGAACAATTCTGCTGAACAGGAGGAACCCAAAGACCATCAAGACCTCATTAAGTTACTTGCTTTCACTACTTTCTTTCTCTTCCTTTCCTATCATGTTTTGCACCTTGTATTTTTGTCTCCGCCAGGCCGAAAGGCATGGCGAGAGAGTATGTTTTACCCCCCATCTGTCCGTCCGTCCGTCATTCGATCTGTCTGTGTACAGCTAATCTCCGGCACCGTTGGCTTGCTCGCAGCCAAATTGTGCACACACAGTCCCTGGATACCAGAGCAGAACCTCTGCCCCAATTTTTTTCACAGGGGCCTGTTATAGCGCCACCAGGAGGCCGATTTGTGCAAAACACATTTTTTGACAGTACTCCTACAGATTTTGTCCAAAAATCCCGCAAATCGGTACACAGTATCTCTATAGTCATTAAACGAAACGGGTCTTTCAGATTTCTCATATTCCATCCTGATTGGCTAAAAATGTCTTCCAAAGTTTGCAGGAGTGCTCCGTTTTGAACAAAATGCCTCAAATCATGAACACAGCATGCAATATCCGTGAAATTTTGCACGCACATTCCCATTAGGCCGAGGAAGAACTACCATTTGAAAATGTTCAAATCAGCCTCATGGTGGCGCTATAACAGGCCGATTCGTGTTTTTACCTATAATTGCACCGATCTGTGTTAAACTTTGTATGCACACTCCCTATAGGCCAAGGAAAAACCTTTGCCCTGCATTTTTCACATTTGCCTTATATAGCGCCACCAGGAGGCAGACTTATGTAAAACACATTTTTTGATGTTAAGCCTTCAGATTTGATCCAAATTTCACGCAAATCGGTACACATGATCTCTATAGTCATGTGATCAAGACGGATCTGTTTGATTTTTCATATTCCATCCTGATTGGCTGACATTGACATGTTTTGAACAAAATGCAGCAAATCATGAACGCAGCGTCTGATTGCGGTGAAACTTTGAATGCACATTTGCTCTACGTTGAGGAACAAATGCCACCCTTTTAACATTGGCCTGTTATAGCGCCACCAGCAGGTCAAATTTAGCAAAACACATTTTTAGAACGAAATGCCTCAAATCATGCATGCAGTCAGTGTCCGATTGCCGTGCACCCTTTTGACATTGGCCTATTATAGCGCCACCATGGGGCCATAATAACCTACCTGACCTGGCGGAGACTTGTGCTCCGAGGAGCACTTTTTCTAGTTTAATGTGTGATTGTACTTTAGTGTTAAAAGCTCCCGTTATATTGTTTAATGTGTGATTGTACTTTAGTGTTAAAAGCTCCTGTTGTATTGTTTAATGTGTGATTTTAGTGTTAAAAGCTCCTGTTGTATTGTTTAATGTGTGATTGTACTTTCTGCATTGAGAAACGTTTATTTTCGTTTTGATACAGTTAATTAATCCTCTCTAGTAATGCCTTGCAATGTGTCCTTGTAGTGTATCCATTGTGATATGCCAATACAGTATTAACCTGTTGTCACAACAGAAGCATTGGAATAATGTGAATTCATGGTTATCCATACATAAGTTCATGTTGATATGACATTTAAAATAATTAATTCTTAGCACTAAACATACTATTGGTAAAAGCCAAAGAGAATAATACAGTTTATTGAAGCTGTGAAACTAGTAAACACATGGGAATGTGAATATGGAAAAGATGTATACTGTGATGTGTAAGAAAGAAGAAATTATTGATATTTTGTGAATGTGAGAATATTGATACAGTAACAGAAACTCTTTAAAAGAAAGAAAGAAAAGTAAATGTTGAAATAACCTTCAATATTGTTAATACAATGAGATGAACAAGGAAGAGAGAAAAGATAACACCAAAACTGACTCTGTCTCCTGTTTTTCCCAGTTTGTTCAGGTAAACCTGCAGATCAGTTTTAAACCTATAATCTTTTCACTAAGCCACACCCCTGCGGCGTGTAACAATAACAATCAAATAGACTATGTCAGTAATGTTACCAGTGTTTCACACTAGTTCGCCTGATTCATTGTTGGGTGGATGTGAGACTTTGTCATTTATTGGTCAATAGCTTCACAATTACATGCAATTCAGCCAGTAAAGTAGTGTATAATGATGATGGTTCATTGTCATTAAAGGTGAGTCATTTGCATTGGTTCATGATGACTTGATGTGTAATTCAGTCAGTCAGTGAGAACTTCAAACCTCCATTTAAAGTGCATTAAGTTTAACTGTGTGCTTAAATAAGCCCTTGTTATCCACATCATTTAGAAAGATCAAGAGCTTCAGATGCTCCTGAGTTGCTAGGCAACCACATGGTCTTCCTCTGAACAGCGCCACCCATTGGAGGATGAGAGCAGTGGTTCTGGTGTCCTTCCTCTGTCCAGCTGTGCACATCAGCTATGTGGTGTTTCACTGAAAGACATTTACAATGGTTAAAATCTTGTCAACATTTCCGTCATATGTCAAAGATTGTAGTAGTGCAACACAATGGATACAAGCTGCCCGTTAACATCTAGGAGATAGTGTTAGACTGCTTGTGCCTCAGCCACTTCCTGCTTCACCTTGTTTTACATGTTTGTGCTTCAGTAGTGTCAATGTAATCCTTCATTTTAATGATGTAACCTTATCTGTTTATATCATCTGTGTGTGTGTGTGTGTGTGTGTGTGTGTGTGTGTGTGTGTGCGTGTGCGTGTGAGAGAGAGGTAGGCTTACTTTGTACTGCAACAGCACAAGCATTTCCATGACTTCTAGTGTAACATGTTAGACATCATCCAGGTTATTTATGTACATGTTTATCTCTTTGTTAGACGTGTGTCTAGGAGCTCAGAACTAGAGTGTGTGTTTTTTGTTTACACACAGGTCTGGAGGTAGGCTTGCTTTTGTATTGTCACAGCACAAGCGTTTCTTTATGAATTAAATGAATATGAGTTCTCAACATGGTGCGTTTTATCGTGCAGGCGGTGCTATGACCGAGTGACAAACTGTTTGCACCAACAACCTGGATATTCCCTGATCACCTGTTAACAGGGTACGTGTTCACTGTTATGATAACCATTGTGTCATTGAATGGCTTTTACTGCTACTTGTGCTGATGTAGCGTGCATGTCTTCTCCAAACCAGGTTCTATAAATGTGGTATATATTGTACATACAGTTTAAGCGGTAAATTCACCATGAAGACTGTATGTACCGGTATGTGGAAAATGTATGGGGGGAGGAGGGAGAGGTGGAGCACATGTGTGGACATGCAGTTAGTGGTTCCACCTCAGGCTCTCTAGTATAAGAAGAGTGTGTAGTTGTCATGTTTTCATGTTTTCAACCAGAACTGACTGTGGACTCCAGACTTCAGGTGAAGATGAACTCTCTCCACCCCACCAGGAACAATTCTACTGAACAGGAGGAATCCAAAGACCATCAAGACCTCAGTAAGTTACTTGTTTTCACTACTTTATTTCTCTTCCGTTTCTATATTTTTGGGGCGGTGTAGCCACCCCCTATAAGTGAGTTTTGGACACCGACCAATCCTGCACCGTGATTGGCCAATAGTCTACAACGCATTGTATACCCCCTAACCCTTCCATTGTTAATGCAAATCGATACTTTTGCAAAGTCAGCCAATCACATTACAGCTAGTGTCATCACCACTAACTGTAATGTGATTGGCTGACTTTGCAAATTCAGGACTGTGATTGGCTAGCGAAACACATGACGCATGTGCAGCCCTATGAATAGCAGTATGGACTTAAAAAAAAGTCATTTATCCTTTTTTTTTAAAGTAAGTCATGTTGTGATGACCACACACCGCCCACTTCACACTGGGTGTGATTTTTTCCCTCAAGTTTGACAATTGATTGTCAACGAACATCCTCCTTTTATTCTGAATCATGCACCTTGTGTTTGGTTTTAAACTTTAGAACCATAGTGCTCTTAGTTGCTAAGTCCCCTTTTACTAATTATATTATGATAGATGTATGGATATACATCTATCATTGTTGTCATGTCCAGAATTTAATAAAAAAAAAGGTCAAATAAATGACATTGCCATTGGACTTAAAAATTAACAAAGGTTTATGTTGGAAACAATAGTCAAACATATGTATAAATATGTACAATGCAACCATGGTTACCAAGTTATCAATTGGGGCACAACTAACTTCAAATACCTAAATAACTACTGTTCTGCCTCTCAACTATCTTCCCTTTGTCTTTGTATTCAGTGTTGCATCTTCAGTCTGGCTTCCCTGCCTTACCAGCTGTAAATAAACAGAAAAGAAGCTTGGCTAAACCAAAACACCACAGCTGTGACCAGTGTGGAAAACACTTCACTCAAAGGGGCAGCCTTAAAATACACCAGAGAATTCACACTGGAGAAAAGCCATATCACTGTGATCAGTGTGGGACCAACTTCGCTCAAATGGCCCACCTTAAAAGACACAAGAGGGTTCATACTGGAGAAAAAACACACCACTCTGACCAGTGTGGGACCAACTTCGCTCAATTGGTCGACCTTAAAAGACACCAGAGGATTCATACCGGAGAAAAACCATACCACTGTGACCAGTGTGGGAGCAAATTTACAACAAAATCCCACTTAATAAAACACCAGAGGATTCATACAGGAGAAAAGCCATACCACTGTGACCAGTGTGGGAGTAAATTCACCACATTAGACAACTTAAAATCACATCAGAGAATTCACACTGGAGAAACACCACACCATTGTGACCAATGTGGGAGCAAGTTGAGTGCTGTGTTCACACCGGAATAACGCCTAATGAAAAAAAGCTTTTATTTTCAATGTTATTGTGACGGTGGCCAGGTTGTCACATGTAACTTGCCACTTCTTTTTAGAATGCTGACACTCTTTACTTTGTCTCAATAATAAATAAATAACAATACACATTAAACTCACAACAATAAAATATCAGTTGCACGGTAAAGTGCGGGGTGCGTAATTACTGTGAGAATAATACTGTTTGTTAGGTACTGCAAGACTACGCCACCTTTTTATTTAAGAGGTAGGGTCCTCTGTAACACTCTTTCTTAGGCTATTCACAGGTTCGAGTTTACCCAGGTAAGTACAATACTTTTAAATGAGAACAACACTTCAACACATATCCCTTGGAGAAAGCTGGACGGAAACAGGTTTGTATAAAAAGGTAATCTATTTTATTAAGCTAATACAGTGGCGTCTATAAGCCATAAAATATTGAAAAGCATAAACAAAATATAACACTAATTCTAAAACCTCAACCTCCTAATGCGCCCACTAACTAACTAAAATACAGGAATACAGACAATCACCAAACACTAAAAACAGACAGGGCTTGTGCAAACTATAGCAAATAAATAATGAATTTAGCGTTAAAGTGCCAACTATTACTGAAGCAGTAAAGTGCCAAGTGCCAATTCAATTGCTATATGTCATATACTCATCACGGTTCAATGCAAAAGGTGGGAATGTCCTTATATGGGGTTTAACTGGAGCGGGGGTTTAGGCCAGGAATCACTGTCTCTTCTTGTCTTCGTGCGTCTTGCCTGCAATCATAGAAACTAGAACCAGTTCATCTGTTCAGGTATATTTCACATATGAGGTTTAGGACCGTGGGTTTATAAAGGTAACGTTGCATAGAAGGACACTTACTCGCCCGCCAGACTGTACGTCTGGCTTTGAGGGTGTGAAGCGCGCAACGTTATCGCCACTGGACCTCTCCTCCGTTCCTTGGTTCGTCTGTCTGTCCTCCCCGTCTCTGCTGCTACTGCGCCGTCTGCTCACCGTCCGCTGCTGGTGGCTTGGTACGTGCCGCGATCACTGTATTCCCCACCTCTGCTCCGTGGTATGTCTGCTCCTCCTGTGCACAACCGTCCCTTCTGGCTGTCACTTCCACACTGCCCTGTATGCCTGTCTCTCTGCTGTCCAAGTGGCTCGCGCTCACTTTTGAATAAGGTGGGCCACACCCTACTCCGCCCTCATTCGCTCTGCCACCAGCGTGACCTGGGGACATTGGCCGTCCGCTGTCACAAGGCCAATGTCACACAGCCTATAGGGGAGTCCAATGTCAAGTGGCTCGGGGACCGGGGGGAAATACATTGTCAACCATAAAACATGCAGTGCAGAAATATAGTTAAGAGAATGATGTTTTTAAGTGCGTAATACAGGTTTTTCATCATCAATAAAAAATGTTACAATTTGGTTTCACCCCCCTGCTTTGACCCTGTCACATCCCCCCCCACTTTTCCGTTGCCAGTCCCTGCAACTGTCCCTAATCATGTCCATACCTCTGGGGTGGCTGGCCTATATTTGCTCTTCCCGAGCGCCGTGGCTCATCTGGTGCTCTCGGGACGGAGAGAAACCCATAATACTGCGGCGTTGTTGCTTCTACCTGCTCGGGCTGCACTACAGCTGGGGGGTCCTCGTGGGGCGACCTGGGGGCTACACACACTTTCAACGCATTTCTATGTATGGTCTTTTCTCGCCCCCCCTTCTCGGGTCTGACTCGGTACACCAACCCCGTAGCTCCCACCTGTTCCATCACTGCGTAAGGCTCGGGGTCCCACCACGTACTCAATTTCCCCTGGCCATCTCTCTTCCTATTTCGAATCCACACTCTCTCTCCTGGTAATAGGGGTGTAATACCGGCCCTACGGTCATAAACCTGCTTTCTCCTCTTGGCCGTTTCTCCCATCCTCTCCCCTGCGGTCCTATAAGCTGTCGCCATTCTCTGTTGGTGGTCCTGTACCCAGCCACCCACTCCCATGCGCTCTTGCGCTGACTGCACTCCTAACTGGACATCTATAGGGCGCCTCAAATGTCGGCCAAACATTAAGTAGGCGGGGGCATAACCCGTAGCACTATGGATCGTGTTGTTATAAGCATGAACTAACTCGGGTAAGTGCTCATTCCATCTTCCTTGTTTATCAGTGTCTAGTGATCGCAACATGTTCAGTAATGTCTGATTAAATCGTTCCACTCCACCGTTCCCAGCCGGGTGGTACGGAGTGGTGCGACTTTTTGCAATACCATAAGTCTGACATAAATGGTGCATTAACTCGGACTCGAAGTTGGGGCCTCGATCTGAGTGGAACCGGGCCGGACAGCCGAACGGCTGGATAATATGCGTCCATAACGCACGGACAGTGGTGTGCGCAGTCTGGTCTCGGGTGGCAATAGCCCAACTATAACGGGTGAATAAGTCAGTAGCTACCAGAATGTTCTGCCACGCATCAGCAGGCCTACCTAATGTGAGGAAATCAATGGCTATTACTTCTAGTGGATATGAGACTTCAAAGGGTTGTAAGGGGGCCCGAGGCTCTGACCTGTTCCTCTGCAGGCTGCAGGCGACACAACCCTGTTGTAACTGACGCACCGCTCCCTCCATGCCTGGCCAATAGAACCGACGTCGCAGCTGGGCCAAGGTCCTCTCCAACCCAGCATGCGCCGCGGCCGTGTGGATTCCTCTCCATACCTCCTCTCTGCGTGAACCTGGACAAATGATCTGTGAGTATTGTTCTTTGGTATAAGGATCGGTCACCTTCCTATATAACACATGATTTCGTATAATCAGTTTGTTCCACTGGCGTAACAGTTGCCGCGCTCCCCGAGTCCAATTCTTCCTCTCCACCATATTAGGGGCTCTCCCCCGTTCCACGCACCTCTTCACCACCTGCACATCTGGATCCCGATCCTGCGTCTCTCTCCACTCATCCTCCCGGGCTGCTGGCGTCGATTGTACAGCCGCCACATCTACAGGCTGCACTGGGAACCGCGATAGGGCATCAGCGTTGGCGTTGTTTTTGCCCGGTCGATACTTGATGTCGAAAGTAAACGACGCAAGTTGAGCAGCCCACCGTTGTTCCACAGCTCCCAATCTAGCCGTTTGGAGATGCGCAACAGGGTTATTGTCCGTGAATATTGTGAATCGAGCGCCAGTGAGATAATCTTTAAACTTCTCGGTCACGGCCCATTTAAGGGCCAAAAGCTCCAATTTGAACGAGCTATAATTTGCGTCATTCTGCTCGGTCGGGTGGAGACTGCGGCTTGCATAAGCTATTACACGTTCGTGACCGTCTTGGACCTGGGCTAGAACCGCTCCCAACCCACGGCCACTCGCATCAGTGTAAACCACAAAAGGCTGTGTATAATCCGCATACGCTAACACCGGGGCTTGTGTGAGGGCACTCTTTAACGCATCAAACGCCCGCTGGCACTCCGAAGTCCACTCGACTTTACACTGGTGGGATTTTACGTCATTTGGGATTCCTATCAATAAGTTGTTTAAGGGTCGTGCTATAGCAGCAAAAGAGGACACAAAACGCCTATAGTAACCCGCTAGACCTAGAAACGCGCGGACCTCGCGGACCGTTGAGGGTGGTGTCCAGTCCCGCACTGCCACCACTTTCTCCGGATCGGGCCGCACTCCCTCTTTGTCCACGACATGGCCCAGAAATTGCACTTCCCTCCGCAGAAGTTTGCATTTGTCTAACCGCAGCTTCAGTCCATGTCTCCACAGGCGTTGGAAGACGAGCTCGAGGTGCTGTAGATGAGAGGAGAAGTCAGGTGAATATACTATAATGTCATCAAGATATACCAGCAAGGATTCTGTCACCTGACCACTCAGACACTGCTGCATCAGCCTCTGGAACGTCGCGGGCGCATTACAAAGCCCGAACGGCATGCGTTGAAACTCGAACAGGCCCAGCGGGGTCGTAAAGGCGGTCTTCTCCCGGTCCCGGGGATCCATTCCTACTTGCCAATACCCGCTGGCCAGGTCTAACGTGGAGAACCATTGCGCCTTCGTCAGGCTGGTGAGCGTCTCTTCTATCCTGGGTAGGGGGAAGGCGTCCTTGTGCGTCACGGCGTTAAGTTTCCTGTAGTCGACGCAGAACCTCCAGCTGCCATCTTTCTTCTTGACCAGTACGATAGGTGCCGCCCACGGACTGCAACTCTCCTTGATGACTCCCTTCTCCAGCATCTCATTCAGGAGGGTCTTCATCTCCCGGTACATGGAGGGCGGCAACGGCCGGTGTCGCTCTCGTATGGGTGCCGCGTCTCCGGTCGGTATCTGGTGTTGCACGACGTCCGTCCGTCCGAAATCCTCGTCATGGATGGCGAACACCTTCTTCCACCGACACAACATCTCGTGTAACTCTCTCTTCTGCGCCTCCGGCAGGTCATCACGCTCCGTCAACACTTCCATCTCTTCGGGCAGGGTCTTCAGTGGTCCATCATCTTCCACACTGATTACGGCCACTTCCACCTCTCCGTCGGTCCCCAGGGACAGGCTCAGGTCCCTGCCGCCTCGGACATCCGCTTCTTCCACCGGGTACAGCCTCCCCAGCTTCTGGTGGCGGTCCAGGACCAGACTATATGCGTGTGGGTTGCACACTCGTATGGGAACACGTCCGTGGCGCACCGTGACGAGGGCACGGGCCACTCCCAAATCTTTTCCATCCGGCAAGGCTTCCATCAAGGCCTCGTAGTCCGCTCCATTTGGTCCTCTCCAAGCGCGGCCCCAGATCATCACTTCACTCTGCGCGGGGATTCGAATCTTCCGCCGGCCGACCGGCCACACATAACCGATGGACCCATCTTCGTTCGTCACTGCCTCCACCCTCCTACAGGTGGCGAATGCGTCCTTCCACAGCGTCCTTCCCTGCTGACATGGAAACACAGGCCTCCCAGGCCATTTAAAGAGGGCATGCCATACAGCGTTCACGACATTCATCCCAATAATCAGCGGTTGAGTACAATGTTCATCTTTCACGATTACAACTCCTCTCCCTGGGATCTTCATTCCCTCCAGCTCTAGGTCCAATATGGCATAGCCAGTGTACGGTAAGTCAAGACCATTAGCGGCGCGTAATTTAAAAACAAGGGGCCCATTTCCCAACGTTAGGTGTGAGAATTTTTCCTCAAATAAGCTTTGCTGCATTAATGTGACTTGTGACCCAGTATCCAGTAACCCCCTTAAGTGGACTCCTCCCATAGTGATCCCAATAGTCGGACAGTCCCCAATAAACACTTCATTAGCCCTTGATCTGGCGAGTGCGCGCTGCACCCCTGTCTCCCGGACCTCGGCGACAGGGCGTACTAGTTTAAATGATTGGGGTCAGATTTACAAAAGCGAGCAATGTGCCCAGACTGCCTACAGCTCCTACAGATCGGCCTACCTCCCTCATCCCACTCGTTGCGTTGGTACGGCTCCCGGCGTCGTTCAGATGGAGGCGAACCGCGAGGTCGTGTATCGGTGGTGTTGGGTCGAAGGAGCGGTCTGATCTCTTTCATGAGCTCCTGCGTAAACCCCTGCATTTGCGATTTGACGTCTTCCATAATCTCCTGTTTCAGTTTCTCTCTCCATTCAGATTCCTGTGAGGGTGTTGGGATAGAGACAGGTTTAACAGCATGGCACAAGATTTCAGCAGTCCCTTCTCTTCTATGTTCAGTGTCTAGTAGGAAGGCCTCATTTTTTAGGGCGGCGAAGTCTTCTGTGGGGTTTCGACGGGCATATATTCTTAAGGCTTGACCCAGAGGGCCTTCAGACAGTCCTACAAGTAACTGCTCTCGCAGAATGGCATCGGAGGGAGCGGTGTCTGGGTCGAGCCGCCGCAGCCCGCAGAACGACTCTCTAAGCCTCTAAATATAAGCCTGCACACTTTCGCCTGCGCGTTGCGCACAGCCATAGAACAAGGCACGAGCTTGGGAAGCAGAAACAGATGTTTTATACAACGTGTCTAAACATTTAAAGACTTTGGCCACTGTATTGCGATCTTCCTTGTCAATTACACTAATTTGTCGCTTAGCTTCCTCAGTAAGGGTCTGTACTACAAAAGCAACTTTTTTCTCCTCTGTTAAATCCTGAATGCCCAATAATCCTTTAATCTGTTCTCTCCATTCCCTGTATTTCTCCTCACCTTCTATGCCCGAAAACTTAGGTAGCCACGGTGCCCCTGGATACACTGGCATCATCATCATTACTTTCTTGATTCAACCAAACAAAACAAAACAAAAAGCAGCAAAACAGCAAAATTTCAATACAGTTTCTCTTAGGGATTTTGTGTTGTTCTCTACCCAGTCCTGCCGCGCTACGCCAAATATGTGACGGTGGCCAGGTTGTCACATGTAACTTGCCACTTCTTTTTAGAATGCTGACACTCTTTACTTTGTCTCAATAATAAATAAATAACAATACACATTAAACTCACAACAATAAAATATCAGTTGCACGGTAAAGTGCGGGGTGCGTAATTACTGTGAGAATAATACTGTTTGTTAGGTACTGCAAGACTACGCCACCTTTTTATTTAAGAGGTAGGGTCCTCTGTAACACTCTTTCTTAGGCTATTCACAGGTTCGAGTTTACCCAGGTAAGTACAATACTTTTAAATGAGAACAACACTTCAACACATATCCCTTGGAGAAAGCTGGACGGAAACAGGTTTGTATAAAAAGGTAATCTATTTTATTAAGCTAATACAGTGGCGTCTATAAGCCATAAAATATTGAAAAGCATAAACAAAATATAACACTAATTCTAAAACCTCAACCTCCTAATGCGCCCACTAACTAACTAAAATACAGGAATACAGACAATCACCAAACACTAAAAACAGACAGGGCTTGTGCAAACTATAGCAAATAAATAATGAATTTAGCGTTAAAGTGCCAACTATTACTGAAGCAGTAAAGTGCCAAGTGCCAATTCAATTGCTATATGTCATATACTCATCACGGTTCAATGCAAAAGGTGGGAATGTCCTTATATGGGGTTTAACTGGAGCGGGGGTTTAGGCCAGGAATCACTGTCTCTTCTTGTCTTCGTGCGTCTTGCCTGCAATCATAGAAACTAGAACCAGTTCATCTGTTCAGGTATATTTCACATATGAGGTTTAGGACCGTGGGTTTATAAAGGTAACGTTGCATAGAAGGACACTTACTCGCCCGCCAGACTGTACGTCTGGCTTTGAGGGTGTGAAGCGCGCAACGTTATCGCCACTGGACCTCTCCTCCGTTCCTTGGTTCGTCTGTCTGTCCTCCCCGTCTCTGCTGCTACTGCGCCGTCTGCTCACCGTCCGCTGCTGGTGGCTTGGTACGTGCCGCGATCACTGTATTCCCCACCTCTGCTCCGTGGTATGTCTGCTCCTCCTGTGCACAACCGTCCCTTCTGGCTGTCACTTCCACACTGCCCTGTATGCCTGTCTCTCTGCTGTCCAAGTGGCTCGCGCTCACTTTTGAATAAGGTGGGCCACACCCTACTCCGCCCTCATTCGCTCTGCCACCAGCGTGACCTGGGGACATTGGCCGTCCGCTGTCACAAGGCCAATGTCACACAGCCTATAGGGGAGTCCAATGTCAAGTGGCTCGGGGACCGGGGGGAAATACATTGTCAACCATAAAACATGCAGTGCAGAAATATAGTTAAGAGAATGATGTTTTTAAGTGCGTAATACAGGTTTTTCATCATCAATAAAAAATGTTACAATTTGGTTTCACCCCCCTGCTTTGACCCTGTCACATTATCTCTATGCAAATTGGCGTTTTAAAATGTCTCATGGGCGTTTAAACGCCTAAACGTAAAGGCGTGCTTTATTTCTCCCCAGACCCGAGCTTTGACGCTTTTATTTTTGAAGCCTAGAAACTGTCGGCGTTATTAAGCGCAATTCTAGCCAATCAGAGCACAGCAGGACCTGAGTAGGCGTGGACTACCTCGCTCAGCCAAAAAATAATGTCAGCTCGCTGCTCGCAGCAGGCGCAGCAGACAGTTTTCCGAAAGAAAAATCTATTTTTTTAAATAAAGGCTGTAATGTAATATTAATGGTGAGTTGGCAAGAACATTGCATAGATATGGTCGGAAATAAAAGTATATGTGACCAACAAGTCGTGAAAGCAGTTAAAACTGGTTATGTTCCGTGAGGCAGGCCCCTCGCTCTACCAGCTCACCCCGGGGAAAGGAGCGCCCTGCTCGGGGCGGACAGGCCACACGGTCCGCTGTGGTCAGTGGACCACAGTCCGGTTTTCCGCTCGGTTTCACCGGGCGGAGCGGGGTAGATGAAAACCGGAGGCCGAATTGGACTACACACACCCACACAAAACGAATATTAAAGTTACTACATACTATCATGAATTAATAATAACCTTTATCACCGAGACACCGACAAAACACAACAGATCACTTGACCTGCTCTGCTCTGCTCTGCACTCGGCGAGCGAGTGGAAATCTCCCGGGGAGACACTGTGTGTGTGTGTGTGTGTGTGTGTGTGTGTGTGTGTGTGTGTGTGTGTGTGTGTGCCAGTCAGCTCGGCCTGGGGAGACGACCTGCCACGGTCCCTATATTATATATTAATATCGCTCCAGTATAGCGATATATCTCTCGATTATATATCAGATAGTATAATTATAATTATATCACCGACAAATCACAACAGATAACTCTGACCTGCTCTGCTCTGCTGTCGGCGAGCAAGAGGAGCTCTCCCCGCCGACGCAATGTGTGTGTGTGTGTGTGTGTGTGTGTGTGTGTGTGTGTGTGTGTGTGTGTGTGTGTGTGTGTGTGTGTGTGTCAGTTGTGGGAAAAGTACCTTTTTTTTTACTTAAGTAAAAGTATCAATACTGCAATATAGAAGCACCCCAAGTAAAAGTCTGGTAATCCAAATTTACTTGTAAAAGTACAAAAGTATTGGCATCACAATGTACTTAAAGTACCAAAAGTAAAAGTACTCATTATGCGGTCGTCTCGTCCCGTCCGATCCGCTGATGATAAAAGTATTGAAAATTGGAAATACTCCAGTAAAGTAAAAAATACCTCAAGTACTTAAGTACAGTACTTGAGTATATGTACTTAGTTACTTTAGCTCTGTCACTGTCCCCCTAACCATTGAATGCCGATCGTGGACTATACACACCCACAAAAACAAAATATTAAAGTTTTTAATCTAGCAGATGTACTAGACCAGGGGTCTTCAACAGGGGGTCCGGGACCCCTAAGGGGTCTTCAGAGCTACTAGGGGTCCGCCAAATCTTTGTGTGATAGGATTTAGTTTTACATTAACCACTTGAAACCTAGAATTCCTTTTCTGAGGGGAACATTAGCCGAAAATAGCAGATCTACAAGCTCTCAATGTTGAGAGCTTGTAGATCGGCTATTTTTGGCAAAGAGGCTATAGGTGTAGAGGGAAAAAAGATCAGACTACCTAAGTAAAAAAATAAATAAATCTGAAACACAATTTTATACAATATAAAGGGGTCCCTGCTTAATCTCTCTCTCAGCTAGGGGGTCCTTGGCGTGAAAACGTTGAAGACCCACCCCTGTACTAGACCTACATCTATAGAGTATAGACAGACAACAGAAGTTTAAACACGGCTCCAGTCCGGTGGTCGCGATGTGGTCGTGGGGAGATGCTAGAGAGAAAAATGTAAAATGCTAGAGACAAAAAATGATCAATCGTTCATGAAAGTCCTTGCGGTCTTGTTTCCAATGAGGGCCTTGCTATGACATGAGTCTTAAAACCCCTTTATTTATACCATAATGTTGCCTACGAAAAATAGTAGTTTTTAATTGGTTTGTTGCGTTCAGATATCGAATCGCTTCATCTCATTGCAAAAGTTGAAAGATAGATGGATAGATCACATAGATTAGAATAGGCCTATGCATATGATAGATAGATAGATAGATAGATAGATAGATAGATAGATCGTGTATATATATATATATATATATATATATATATATATATATATATATATATATATATATATATATATATATATATATATATATATATATATCTCAAATTTCCGAAATGTATATAGGGTTGATGAAGTGGTTTTGTATCAAAATCCACGTAGTAGTATAGTAGCCTACTAGTAACTACAGTTGTCAAATAATTGTAGTGGAGTATAAGTACAATATTTGCCTCTGGATGTAGTGGAGTAGAGCTAAAAGTATTGAAAATTGGAAATACTCCAGTAAAGTAAAAAAAATACCTCAAGTAGTTAAGTAGGCTACAGTACCTAACTTAAGTATATGTACTTAGTTACTTTAGCTCTGTCACTGTCCCCCTATAACCATTGAACGCCGACACACGCCCACAATAACAAAATATTAAAGTTTTTAATCTATCAGATGTACATCTAATAGACAGACAACAAACTAAACAATGTAATTGAGAACAGAAGTTTAAACACAGCTCCAGTCGCCCGCCCGGTGGTCGCGATGCGGTCGTGAGGAGATGCCCCACTGGCGACTCGTAGATCTGCTATTTTCAAGCTGGTGTAGGCAGCAGGTTCTCTGGTGCTTTTTCCGCAGCATTCGCAATTTATATGAATGTTTTAGTTAGTAGCTGTGCATGTTAAAGTATTGAAGATTGTTAAACTCACTCTAGGTCTAGGACAGTGGTTCTCAAACTTTTCCATGCTAAGGACCCCCAAAATGATATGTATTTGGCCGCGGACCCCCATCTAAAATATTTTGTTTCAGGGACCCCCCCAGAAGCAAAGATTTGAGTTACAAATGTTCTCTTTAATATATATTCAAAAGTGCACACATTTTCACGTTTTTTCAAAAATAGCAGATCTACAAGCTCACAGCGCGGCACTCGGTGCCGCGCTATGAGCTTGTATATCTGCTATTTTTGAATAGCCAAAGTATAAAAGGTTAAAATTATTGTGATGCTGTATTACCACATTTTTGCTGGGGACCCCCTGGTACCCCCTCAAGGACCCACTTTGAGAACCACTGGTCTAGACCCCTCTCCTCGGGCAAAGGAGAGGAGCACGGCATGTGTGTGTGTGTGTGTGTGTGTGTGTGTGTGTGTGTGTGTGTGTGTGTGTGTGTGTGTGTGTATGTATGCACACGCACACACACACACACGCGAGCCCCCCCCCCCCCCACACACACACACACACACACACACACACACACGTGTCTCTCTCTTTTTCCTAAATAGTCAGTGTATATGTCGCTCAACTAATAGCGAAGCAGATCTGAACAGATCTGTCTGTCTACAGGCTCTGGCCTTGGAGGGAGCGGGAGTCCCGCAGTCAGTCTGCCCCCGAGACAGCAGCAGCTGACCGGCGAGACGTGAAGTGAACGTCCGCTAAAAAAGCAGGAAATACGGCAACATGATTTTTTCTTTAACTTGTTAATTTGTGTATATAAAATATAGATTCCCTGTCGAATCTCCTAATTACACCAACATTATTCTTGTGAAGTAGGTAGTTTGTGCTTTTTAAAGATTTATTAAGTTCGCTTTGGTCAGTTCTAGCATGGGGAAACACCGAGCGGTGCTCCCCGTGACACAGTGCCATATGACGGCCTCATGGAGAGCAGCGTGGGGGGGTAGCGACCAGACGGCCCGTTCAGTTATTTAGCAGCTTGTTTATAAACATTCTGTAAATTTTTTTCCATAAATAGGTTATGTAGTAACTAAATATAGACTTATTTCTCATCTGCAGCTGCTATTTTTCATTTTTGACTTCATAATGCGTTCTGCTTCGCACAGCCCGTTTTCGTCTCGCCTCGAAAAAGCTCACTTGAGGAGACTTGAGTGACAGCTCCTTGGACACGCCCAGTTTGATCAAATAACGCCAAGTCAAATGAGGTATAGGCGTTTTTTTATAAAGGCGTTATTTTGGTGTGAACACAGCATAAGACCAACTATGAGTTAATGACACACCAGAGAATTCACACTGGCGAGAAACCCTATGGTTGTGACCAGTGTGGGAAACACTTCACTCAATTGTCCGCCCTTAAATCACACCAGCGGATTCACACTGGAGAAAAGCCATACCACTGTGACCATTGTGGAAAGGCTTTCAGTCATTCCCATAACTTACAAAGTCACAAGTTAGTTCACACAGGATTTAAACCCTTTCCTTGCAGTCAATGTGGAAAGGGTTTTACTTCTTCAAGAAATCTAAAATGTCATGAGCGCACACATATGTAGGGAAAACATGAACCGTATGACAAGACGTCCCTGGAAATACATGTCATGTGTCATAGATATGTAGACTGGCCACAAGGCTTGGTGGAGATATGCACTGCATTTAGAGACTATTTCTAGTTGTTTATTAAGACTGCTAAACTGCTAACTGATAAGTTTCACAATGATCAGTTGGTTTGAAACGTTTGTATACGTTTTTTTGCTAGAAGTTCGTGATCCAAATGCTTAACTTACTTTGTAGTGAATGTCCCTCAATGCCCTGTTCCTCTACTCTTAATGTGTTTGTGATGACTGTTGTTAACTGCTGGTGTTAGGAACGGCTGAGAGGAGTTTGGTTCTTTTGTTTCATTGACTGGACTATTTTCAGTTGGCATATATACTTTTTTTTCATTTCACTATTTTACTTTTACCTATTTTTATACTTTTTTAGGCTAGATTTTTGTGTGCAAAATTATATGTTGTTTGCTTGAATTTAATAAACTTTCAATTGAGATACATCCATGGTTGTTGTTATTAATTAAGGCCTGCTTATTGTATTAATGTTCAAAACATACAAAGAGTATATAGTATGTGTTGAAGGTCAAGTGACCAAGAATGCTGCAGCAAGCCTGGTCTTAAACATCACAACATGTTTGTCTCTGTTTTGCCTTCCTTTCACTGGTGATGGTTACTGTCTTACCAAGTAAAAAAGTTGTCAACATAGAAGTCACACAGTGTCAAAATGAAAGTATGGCTGGAGGGGGTGCTAATCTACCCAAACTAAAGGCACAATAGGTCTACACAACTTTGTGTTTTTACAATTGTATTTTGTATCATGTTCACACTTGATAATCAACTTAAAGTAGTTTTGTTGGGAATACTGAACCTAGAGTGAGATAGGTTGTGATTGGTGGACAGATGGTTCTATATTCCTTTGGCCAATCATTGCTCTTTGGCCAATGGTTAATCGCTATCGACTGGGTCACAGGCTTTTCGGGTCGCATAGGCAGTAAATCCATTAAGTAGTAGAGAGGACTGACTGGCTCAATGTAAGGATAGAAGAAACATGGATGATAAGACCTGGATAAATCTAGTTCTATTTGATAATATAATGCACTAAAATACTCTAGGACAGCTTTGTACTTTAAACTTTACATTAAAGTATCGTGTTTATTAGGAGGTGTTGATCAAATGACCATAATATCACCAGCAAATATTGCTGTCACCACAACACATAACACAATACAAACAACGATTGTGGATTTCTACTACATTACACTATACCACTACATTATACTGTATATTATCTTAACATTCTTATATTATACCATTATATACTGTATACACATTATTGTTGTACTATATTATATTATCATGTACTATTGTTATGATTATGACGGTATGAAGAGGCTGAGTGTAGGCTAGGTTTCTCTCCTGTGTATGGATTTGCTTGTGTGTGTGTGTGGGGGGGAGAGTGTCGTGGTGTGATTGGATGATGATTATTAGGAGGCGTGCCAGCAGCAGACACATCCGTTCCTGATTGGTGGCCAGAGGGAGGCTTCAACTTTAAAAGGCTGTCAGCGGGCCGACGACAGCGAACCTGTTCCTTCTCGACTTCCAACCCGTCCGTCCTTCCTCTGTGTTCTGTAGTAGTAGCCATTTTGTGCATGTGAAGCCGAACAGATATGTAGTACTTGATATCTGCAAACACTTGATCTAAACTATAGATCTAGATGCTTACAGCTCGATCCTAACTCTGCCTCGGCCGATTACTGTCATCATCTTGTGATCTATTGTTCTCAGCTAAGAAGGGGGGGGGCTATTATTATTATTTGTTTGAGCTTTGTTTTCCGATAGGGAGGTTAGTATTTGTATTTTGCTTTCTTTCGTGGGTAGGTAAGAGGTTTGTTTTCTAGTTTTGTTGTAACTATTCCTCCTCCCCTGGCGAGTTTTGTAATCACTTAGGAGAATAAAAAGAAAAGATCGAAAAAGCAAACTGTTTGGACGGCGGTTCATGGGAGTTGGGAAGGGCGGTCTTCCACATCATATGTTGTGTCTCGGTTCCCCTAGGCCGGGGCGTAACAACTATCGTCTACACATTCTTGGTTGTTGTTATTAATAATGTTCACAACATAACATGAATATAAAGTATGTGTTGAAGGTCAAGTTATCCAGACTGCTGCAGCAAGCCTGGTCTTAAACATCACTAATGTTTTCCCTCTTTTGCCTTCCTTTCACTAGCCTCTGAGTCTGTGCCAAGAATAGGGAAGTTAAGGAAGAAAGATGCATGATATCACATGGATAAATCTAGGTCTATTTGATAATATAATACACTAGAATACTATTGGACATCTTTGTACTTTAAACTTTACATTAAAGTATCATGTTTATTAGGAGGTGTTGATCAAATTACCATAATATCTCCAGCAAATATTGCTATATTGATATACAATCATGTTTACATGCAACCTACAGTAGTTGCTGGTGTCTTACTTAATGCACTAGAATACTCTAGGACAGCTTTGTACTTTACTTTTGTACTTTGGGTTAGGGTTTCATCTTTCAATATATCTCGTTTTCAATTATAACATTTTTAAAATTCACTCATTAGAGAACACACTTCCACAAAATAAAATAAAACAAAATACTTGTTATAGATACTTAAGTCACCTTTTACTAATTATATTATGATAGGAGGTATGGATATACATCATTGTTGTCGTGTCCAGAATGAAAAAGCCAAATAAATGACGTTGCCATTGGACTAAGTAGACAAACAAAGGTTAACAAAGGTTTATGTTGGAATTATAAACATTTATAAATATGTAAAATGGTCAGTGGTCAGTGATTGACCTATAGCTTTTACATTCACATGTAATTCATGAACACTAGCAGTCAATGGTAAACCAATAGATAAAACAATGACAATGACTGACCTTTAATGACAATGAGCCACCATCCTAATGCACTACAAAGTCTCACACCCACCCAACAATGAATTTGTCTTACACTGGTAAAATGACTGACAGTCTATTTGGTTTATTTTATATTCAGCTTCTCTAAATGATTCTACTACTACTGGTTGGTGCTATTAACAGCTAAATCACTGAGTTCTATATACATATTTAATATCTAATATATTCTCTGATGAGAAAAGATGAAAACAGCATGTCTTTAAACTTTTTTATTTTCACTTCAGGACAATAAGTCAATAATATAATCATTTTAATTTGAGCAGTAGCCACACAAGTGATAGCACATTCAAACATCTTCAGATGAACAAGGAAGAGAGAAAAGACTAAACTGACTCTGTCTCCCGTTTGTCCCTGTTTATTCAGGTAAATGAAGTATTAGTTCTAATTTATGACAGAAATGTAGTGGTTTTTGTAGTAGTTTGTTGTGTGTAGTGAAATGTGGGTCTAAGCAGTCAGATTCATGGCAGCCATTACTGCTGCTCACAAACATGTCCTGTAGTGTGTTTCACTAACAGTGTGTTTGCTGCTCCCTTTAGTGTTCAAATATCCTGTTGTATTGTTTAATGTGTGATTGTACTTTAGTGTTAAAAGCTCCTGTTGTATTGTTTAATGTGTGATTGTACTT
This sequence comes from Gymnoscopelus microlampas, assembly GCF_963454915.1. Lineage (NCBI taxonomy): Eukaryota > Metazoa > Chordata > Actinopteri > Myctophiformes > Myctophidae > Gymnoscopelus > Gymnoscopelus microlampas. The sequence continues at coordinate 3,116,623 of NC_139950.1, read as the reverse complement.
TAGTGTACAACAATATTTACAACTAGTATATTTGTAACAACCTTGTAATTTGAGCAGCAGACACACATGATTATTGATCTGTGAAGAATAAGAATATAAGAACAAGAACGAATAGTCTTTATTTGTCCCAGAGGGATGTTCTATTGCAAGTCTGTTCAACACCACAACACATAACACAATATAAACACAACATAAAGATGTATTCAGTGGAAGTATTTGCTCAATATCCTAAAGAGAACCAGACTGTTGGGAAGAACAAGACCAGTGGGAAGATGTAGGAGTTAAATAGCTCCAGCAGGTGGCAGTAGTGCAACACAGTGGATGCAAGCTGCCTGTTAACATCCACAGAAGAAGATAGTGTTAGACTGCTTGTGCCTCAGCCACTTCCTGCTTCACCTTGTTTTACATGTTTGTGCTTCAGTAGTGTCAATGTAATCCTCCATTTCAATGATATAACCTTATCTGTTTAGACTTTGATTTATAGTGTGTGTGTGTGTGCAGTGGTGAGCTGTGGATTTTTGAACTAAGGGTACTGTATTTTATGACGTCATGTGCGCGCACATAGCCACTCAGCTCAGTGCTAGTTGAAATACTGTATTCAACATGTGATTATTAATGTAATCATATGTATTATTATTTTGTTGTATTGTTGCATTGTTAATTTGTTGTTTTTATTTTTGTTTCAAATTCATTATTTTATTTTCCTTTTAATTTTATATAAAAGCCCTTTACATAGACTCACCCACACATAAGTAGGCCTACTTAAAATAATCAGACAACTTGTCTTTGTCTTGTCTCAGAGAACTGGGTCCTCTGCTAAGCGATCCCCTTCACACCTTGCAGTGCAGAGATGTTGTCTGTCATTGTGAGAGGAATGTAACACATTCAATTCAAGTCCGTGTCTTTTCTCGAGTAGCCTAATGTTATGCAAAGCAGCCAGGTAGACGCTATTGAGAACCGCTCGCCACTGACGGCGCGAACCTTGAGAGGCTATTGTTTTTAAACTTTAAGACGTTAAAGACCGCCGCTGACGGTGCGTGCACGCGCGCCCCCAGCTCCCACAGTGTCAGAACTAAGGGTACGCCGTACCCCCCCGTACCCCCTACAGCTCACACTCTGTGTGTGTGTGTGTGTGTGTGTGTGTGTGTGTGTCAACTCAACTCAACTCAAATGTTATTTATAGAGCACGTTTACAAAGACCAAAGTCAACCAAAGTGCTGTACAACACAACGAATATAAGACAATAATAAGATACATCCAGCAAAGAATACAATACAAATACAAGAAATGCAAGACAATTAGGGTAGAAAAACGAATTACTAATTAAAAAGTGCATGGCAGAATACTGTGAGGTAGGATCGATGGTCGTGGGGCGATGGCTTTATTGCTCAAAGGCCAGTGAGAAGAAGTAGGTCTTCAGTAGTGATTTAAAAGTGGTTATGGACTGAGCGGCTCTTATGTGAAATGGAAGGCTGTTCCAGAGCCTCGGGGCGGCTGCAGCAAAGGCTTAGTCTCCTCTGGAACGTTTATTTGTCGAGAGCTCAGTCAGTAGGAGCTGGTTGGCCGACCTTAGGGGTCTGGATGGGGTGTGATTGTCAATGAGGTCGGTGATAAAAGGTGGGGCTAATCCGTTACGTGATTTAAAAGAAAACAATAAAACCTTAAAATCAATAGCGGACTGGGAGCCAGTGGAGAGAGGCCAGAACAGGGGTGATGTGCTCGCGCCGCCTAGTACCCGTGAGGAGGCGGGCGGCGGCGTTTTGGATGAGCTGAAGGCGTCTGAGCAGAGCTTGGTGTATGCCAATGTAGAGTGAATTACAATAATCCAGCCTGGAGGAAATGAAGGCGTGAATTACTCTCTCGAGGTCGCTGGGAGAGAGGTAGGGCTTGACTTTGGCCAATAGGCGCAGCTGGTAGAAGCTGGAGCTAACCACCGAGCTGACTTGCTTGTCGAATTTGAATTTAGAGTCAAAGATGATTCCGAGGTTTTTTACGTGGGGTGAATGTTGGATTTTAGGGAGCTTAGTGTGTGCTCATCCAATATTTTATGTCAGCTAAACAGTCTAGCAGGAGTTGGTGTGAGTTGGTGGATGTTGATTGTAAGGGCAGGTATAGCTGGATATCATCTGCAAAGCAGTGGAATGATATATTATGTTTTTGGATGATGGGCCCTAGTGGTAGAAAATATAGCAGAAAGAGGATAGGGCCCAGGATCGACCCCTGGGGGACCCCGCAAGTAAGGGGGGCCTTGGTGGATGTGTAATCCCCTAGGCGGATGGAGAAGGACCTGTCGGTTAAATATGAATGGAACCACTTGAGGGCTGTGCCAGTGATACCTACGTGATATTCTAACCTATGTAAAATAATTCTGTGGTCGATTGTGTCGAAGGCGGCAGTCAGGTCAAGCAGTACTAGGACAGCAGAGTTGCCCTTATCAACGGATAAAATTAGATCATTAAAAACTTTTAAAAGAGCGGTTTCGGTACTGTGGCCAGGCTTGAATCCGGACTGGAATTTCTCGTGAATATCGTGTGTGGTTAAGAACAGCTGGAGCTGGACATAGACCACTTTCTCTAAGACCTTTGAAAGGAATGGGAGTTGGGAGATGGGTCTGAAATTTGACAGGATGGTGGGATCTAAACTTTTCTTTTTTAAAAGGGGCTGGACCACCGCTTGTTTAAAAGCAAGTGGAACACAGCCTGTGGAAAGACAGGTGTTGAACAGAGCCATGCGGAGATTCACCCCCTGGGTGGGTAGTGTAGTGGCACTGGCGCGCCTTAGCCGGTCGGAGATTGGAGTATATAATGGGTCGGGGGACAGGAGCTAACAGTGGCTTGTGGTGTCTTTGTGTGATTATGGTGTTAATAATGTTGGTGTGGAGTATATGCTATTGGGTTTTGTTTAGTATTGTTGCATGCAAAGGTCCTATGAGTGTAGGTCCGAGCCCCATAGGGAGTGTAGTAGGAAATGAGGCGGAACTATTGTGCTGGGAGCAGGGACCGGGGGGAAGTCAATTTGTGACGGACGCAGCTGGACTGGACAAAACAGTGGACGAAGCAATGTCTAAAACGCGATAGCGGAGGCTAATGGCTATATTAGCCGCTAATACCTTGCTTCCTAGAACATTAGGATGGAGTCCGTCTCTGCTGTAGAAGGATGAGCGGCCCCAGAACAAATTAAAATTGTCGATATAATTAAAAGTGTGAGTGCGGCAGAGACGGTGGAGCCAGGTGTTCAGGCTGGCGATCCTGCTAAACCTCTCATCGCCGCGGGCAGGAATAGGTATGGGACCTGAGAGGAAAAAGGATAAGCCGCTATCAACAAGGACGTCAACCAGGCGAAGGAAGTCTCCTTTCAATTCCTCCGAACGGCGGAGGGCTGTATCGTTGGTCCCTATGTGGACTATGATTTTCATGACGGATAGCGGGAGTGAGCCTATGATACTGGGGAGTTTATTTAAGAGGAGTGGGATAGTAGCACCAGGAATACAGTGAGTGATGGCGTTGGGAAAGCGAGTGTGCTTTAATGATGGAATCACCAATGATGATCGCTGTGGGAGGTATGAGGGGGGGGGACTGTGGATGGAGGTGATGGAGCGGCATGGAGGACTGTGGGAGCAGATGGCTGGGACTGGGACACGGTGGTGGGGGGGATGAGGGGTGTGTGGCCAGTGTGGGGGGCACACACTTCTTCGCTGAAGGCTGGGGCGAAAACCGGCCCCCGGACTGGCGTCTGACCGCCGCCTTCAGCATCAGCTGGCGTTTGTTTCCATGACCAGGAGCCAGTGGACCTGAGGGCGCATCGGGATGTTATTTTGGGTCGGGAGTGATGGAAAGTCGTCTAAGGACAGGGAGGAGAACTTATTGTGGGTAGGAAGTGGAGGGGGGGGAGGAGGGGAGCGTAGGCGAGGTGCTCCACGATTGACCCTCGAGACCGTGGTCCAGGGGCCTGGGGTGGAGCTGACCAGGGGTGTGCATTTTGGTCTCGCCCCGGCTCGGGACCAGGCGCCGGGGAGGGCCGGGATAGTATCATCAAGCTCCCTCGTCGTGGGCCTGGAGTCGGAGCAGGTCCCGCTGCCGTGGGGGGGGGGGGCGAACATGGGACGGTGGAGTCAAGCTCGCCCGCGATAGGGATGCTGGCAGCGGGTCCAGTGGAAACTGCAGGGTCCGGCAGTCCAGCCTCGGGTGCTGGGAGGGAGTTGCCAGCGCAGTAGGAATCAAACAGGATCTCATCTTCGCGGATCTGGTGGAGCCGGGATACGCGCTGCTTCAGCTCGGCTACCTCCTGCGCTAGCTGGAGACATCCGTCACATTCGGATGATGAGGTGAGTGGTGTCATCGTGGTGGTGGTAGCTAAGGATAAAAAGCAGCTTGGCCAGTAAAAGATAATAAAAGCGGAATAGATGCAGGCTAGCAAGAGGCGTTTTATCTGTGTGTAGGCAACCACATGGTCCCTTCCTCTGTCCAGCTGTGCACATCGGCTATGTGGTGTTTCACTGAAAGACATTTATCTTTCAAGTCCTCTGGAGAGATATTTCCCATGTCTTCCTTTCTTTAAACTTTGTATTTACACTTCAGGACAATATTTCAACAATAGAAGCATTGTGAACAACCTTGTTATTTGAGCAGTAGCCACACAAGTGATAGTAAATACAAACATATAACCAGTGTGATTGGTGAACAGGCATTTCATAATAACTTAATGTGTATAATTACATGAATGTCTGTGTACAGTAATAATCTGATATTAAATGTCCTTCAGAATAAACAGTAAAGTTAAATGTTGTAATTTGAGATGTTTATCTGTGTTCTAATACTCTGTTGTTGGTGGGATACTCAGAATGTAATCTGACACCTCAAGTTAAAAGATTTATAAACTGTCACACTCTGACCCTGGCCTGGTCGGGTCCTGACATAAACACATCAAACATAGTTCACCACAAACTACCTCTGAATGTGGACAGCAGTGACCTTTGCATTTTGTAGTTTTCATTATGTACTGAACATAGACATGAGCATAAAAAACACACTTTTAACAAGAATCACCATGTTTTTAATAGTTGGCTAATTAATGTCTGTATTGCGTGTTGAGGTCATATAAAATTGGTTATGGTTGTACACTCAGATGACTTGAAAAAGAGAATGCAGGAACTTGTAAGTTAGTAATTCTCTTATTTGGTGCACAGATGTGAAAATAATCAAATAGCTTCAAAACATCACCAGCACCCCCTTTATGATCTCTAATAGACTGTCGCAGAGGCTGCCACCCCCCCCCCACTAGCTTAGTTTCCACAGATATAAACCCCATTCATTTATCTTCTGGGAATCCATATATTATGAGTTTTAAGTCAAGCAGGCTTAGGGCGCGCTCTCACCAAAAGATGTCTGGCCGCTGTCAAACGTAGGTTGTGCGCGGCCACAGTTGCAGCCAGCGGATTCTAAAAAAAACGCTGTGACGCTCCTGTCACTCACATTCAAGACCGTCCCCGTAGCCCGCACCGCTACTAGACACTAGCCACTAGACAAAAAAATGTCTTTGAACTTTCACACTTGGGGTTCGTACATCTACATACACATTCAGATTTAAAATATAAAGTACTTACCCCATGGCCACGGAGGTTACAATCATGTACGGGCCCTCATAAGTATCTGTATCTTCCGTATTGTTCAATAAAAAGCATTTTAATCCAATCAGTGGTAATTTTCTCCGTATGCTTTCAACTGCGCGACCCTAGCGGTTGATAGGTGTATTGCACTGTTGGTACATTATAGCTCTATGGGAAAATGGCCACCAATCGGATTAAAATGCTTTTTATTGAACAATACGGAAGATACGGGTACTTCTGAGGGCCCGTACATGATTGTAAAATCCATGGGGTAAGCACTTTATATTTTAAATCTAAATGTGTATGTAGATGTACGAACCCCAAGTGCAAAAGTGAAGACTTCTAGTGTAACAATGTGGGAGCAACTTCAAAACAAAAGCTGAGTTAATGATACACAAGAGGATTCATACTGGAGAAAAACCATACCGCTGTGACCAGTGTGGAAAGGCTTTCAGTTTGTCTCATCACTTACAAAGTCACACGCTTGTGCACTCGGGATTTAAACCCTTTCCTTGCAGTCAATGTGGAAAGGTTTTTACTCAATTTACACACCTTAAAACACACCAGAAAATTCACACAGGAGAAATGCCATATCACTGTGACCAGTGTGGAAAGTCTTTCAGTCGGTCAAATACATTACAAAGTCACAAGCTTGTGCACTCAGGATTTAAACCCTTTCCTTGTAGTCAATGTGGAAAGGGGTTTACTCAGTCAGGAAGTCTAAAACATCATGAGCGCACACATATGTAAGGAAAACCCTATCACTGTGTACAGTGTGACATGAGCTTGATTGGAAAGTAAGAAAAACATATTTTTTTCACCAGCACAATGTTTAAAATGTTGTCAAATTATGCAGGGGCGGCCTTAATGAACTGGGGGCCTGTTTCAATTGAAACGGGTGAAACATAGGAAAGGCCGCCACTGAAATTATGCTGTCACATGACATAGATATGTAGACTGATGCCCGGCCTTGTGTAGATATGCACTTTATTTTTAGACTATTTCTAGTTGTTTAGGCTCGATTTTTGCTTTCCAAAATATATGTTGTTACTTTTGTTTTGCTTGAATTTAAACGCTCTATTGAGACACAGTATTGGCTGTTGTTATTAATAATGTTCACAACATAAAATTCATATAAGGTATGTGTTGAAGGTCAAGTTATCCAGACTGCTGCAGCAAGCCTGGATAGCCCTTAAACATCACTAAATGGTCATGTTTTCCCTCTTTTTGCCTTCCTTTCACTAGTCTCTGGTTACTGTCTGTACCAAGAATGGGGAAGTTAAGGAAGATCACCCATTAGAATAACACTTCAGTAATGATTTGACTGGGAAAGAAGAAGGATGCATGATATCACCTGGATAAATCTATGTCTATTTGATAATATAATGCACTAGAATACTCTAGGACAGCGTTGTACTTTACTTTTGTACTTTGGGTTAGGGTTTCATCTTTCAATATATCTCGTTTTCAATTATAACATTTTTAAAATTCACTCATTAGACAACACACTTCCACAAAACAAAATAAAATGAAACAAAATACTTGTTCTAGATACTGTTCGATACTTAAGTCACCTTTTACTAATTATATTATGATAGGAGGTATGGATATACATCATTGTTGTCGTGTCCAGAATGAAAAAGCCAAATAAATGACGTTGCCATTGGACTAAGTAGACAAACAAAGGTTTATGTTGGAATTATAAACATTTATAAATATGTAAAATGGTCAGTGGTCAGTGATTGACCTATAGCTTTTACATTCACATGTAATTCATGAGCACTAGCTGTCAATGGTAAACCAATAGATAAAACAATGACAATGACTGACCTTTAATGACAATGAGCCACCATCCTAATGCACTACAAAGTCTCACACCCACCCAACAATGAATTTGTCTTACACTGGTAAAATTACTGACAGTCTATTTGGTTTATTTTATATTCAGCTTCTCTAAATGATTCTACTACTACTGGTTGATGCTATTAACAGCTACATCACTGAGTTCTATATAAATATTTAATATCTAATATATTCTCTGATGAGAAAAGATGAAAACAGCATGTCTTTAAACTTTTTTATTTTCACTTCAGGACAATAAGTCAATAATATAATCATTTTAATTTGAGCAGTAGCCACACAAGTGATAGCACATTCAAACATCTTCAGATGAACAAGGAAGAGAGAAAAGACCAAACTGACTCTGTCTCCCGTTTGTCCCTGTTTATTCAGGTAAATGAAGTATTAGAACATGTAAAACAAAACTTGTCTTGGTTTTATGACAGAAATGTAGTGGTTTTGCAGTAGTTTGTTGTGTGTAGTGAAATGTGGGTCTAAGCAGTCAGATTCATGGCAGTCATTACTGCTGCTCACAAACATGTCCTGTAGTGTGTTTCACTAACGGTGTGTTTGCTGCTCCCTTTAGTGTTTCAAATATCCTGTTGTATTGTTAATGTGTGATTGTACTTTAGTGTTAAAAGCTCCTGTTGTATTGTTTAATGTGTGATTGTACTTTAGTGTACAAAAATATTTACAACTAGTATATTTGTAACAACCTTGTAATTTGAGCAGCAGACACACATGATTATTGATCTGTGAAGAATAAGAATAAGAATGAATAGTCTTTATTTGTCCCAGAGGGATATTCTATTGCAAGTATGTTCAACACCACAACACATAACACAATATAAACACAACATAAAGATGTATTCAGTGGAAGTATTTGCTCAATATCCTAAAGAGAACCAGACTGTTGGGAAGAACATGACCAGTGGGAAGATGTAGGAGTTAAATAGCTCCAGCAGGTGGCAGTAGTGCAACACAGTGGATGCAAGCTGCCTGTTAACATCCACAGAAGAAGATAGTGTTAGACTGCTTGTGCCTCAGCCACTTCCTGCTTCACCTTGTTTTACATGTTTGTGCTTCAGTAGTGTCAATGTAATCCTCCATTTCAATGATATAACCTTATCTGTTTAGACTTTGATTTATAGTGTGTGTGTGTGTGTGTGTGTGTGTGTGTGTGTGTGTGTGTGTGTGTGTGTGTGTGTGTGTGTGAGAGAGAGAGAGAGAGAGAGAGAGAGAGAGAGAGAGAGAGAGAGAGAGAGAGAGAGAGAGAGAGAGAGAGAGAGAGAGAGAGAGAGAGAGAGAGATTACATACAGTAATGCACTAAGTTCCTTGTAACAGAGAATTGACTATTTTCCTCTTATTATTTTATAGGATACTTAAAGTGAGCAAGTGCATTGGAACATAAAAAAAGTTGTTAGCTTAACTTCTTTAACCCCATATGTTAGATCCCTATAGCCGCTCGACAAGATTACAGCGCGTCGCGACGCGTTTTAAGCTTGTCGAGCTGCTATTTCAGCAAAAGCCTTCCCCACAAAAGGATGATTTAAAAAAAAAATCTAGATCACGATCTTTCTAGAAATTAGATTGAATAGGTGTCTGAATCTCGATCGCGATCTTTTTTTTCGATATTTGTGCAGCCCTACGGCTCGGAGAGGAACCACCGCCACCCGCCTGGAGAGGAAGGAGGAGAGACGTCCGGGCAGCACGAGGTGTCGTCGTCAGGCAACTCCCCCTCCTCGCCTCTCGGAGAAGAAGAAGTAGTAGAGGTCGCTGTGACCGTTTCGCCAGCCGCCGCGGCCCCCAGCCCCCCAAACACATAAACACCCGTGCTACTAATTGGTCATTTACGGTATGCATTTATTTAATATTTACATGTCGATTTAAGCTCTCTTTGCTGTGTGCATCCAAACTATAGCCTAAAACCCATTTTGGATTGCGAATACACAGACGAGTGTAGGCTACTTTTGGTGAATATTTATACACATTTGGAGCCGTTCTGCCCAAACATCACACCGTCTAGTGGTTGGACATATGTATAGCACTCTAGAATGTGCTTAAACGTACTGTCTGTGCGTGTACATTCTGAATGTGAACATAGAAAACGTGTGTGCTCTCTCCCCCCTTTTGAGTACTGCTTTTATCATACTGTCAGCTTGTACAGGCGTTTACAAATTAGTTAGAATTATTTAAAATGACAGATCTATCTCTGTATCTCTCCATCTTATCGGTTTCCTTTACTTTTAACCTTACTTTATTTATTTAGACAGTTTCGTGAACACAAAAATCAGACGTATTTCAAGCATACATACACGGGTGTCCATGTAAACCAGCCTGAGTTAGCTACGGCTAATTTGTCTTTATTTTCCTCTCTTTATTTGTGTCATTTTATAACTTGTAGGTATCCAGGACACATGCAATATGTGGAGCTCCTCAAATTGGTCTTGTTCAGCTTTCCTTATTTGAAGGAAGGTTATGGAACTGGATACGTAAGTTTTTTGTCTTTAACAATATTGGCATTGTTGGCAAGTAGGATTTTATTGTGTTATACTTAAAACTGCACTATGTATCTTTCATTATGTATAACATAACATTGTGTCCAATCTGTATAGTAGAGTATGTTAATACTCAGGGGTGCAAATAATGTAATATCTTGTCTTTGTACTATATTCAATTCTCCCTTTGTCAGCCGCCTGGTTGGTCCCTGACTGACCAACCAGCAGGCTCATTCTGCCTTGCTCCACCGTGGTTCCGCCTTAATCATGTTGAATTTGCTAAAACATCCTTTTTGGAGAAAATAAAACAAAAACATGCTAAGCCCGGTCACTACACTGCACCTGAGATGTTCCTTTTTACTGACACCAAGTTTAAACAAGAATTGAATCCACAGAATATCAATACGAAGGACATGTTATTTCAATGGTAGTGGATGGAGGGCAGGCATTATTTGTCCAACCAAGGAACAGCCACGGACGAGATAGAAAAAATGAGGCAGAAGTACTCGAAGCCTAACAGTGGCAGGAGGTCTATGGATGACCAGCCTACTGTGCTTGTGAAGAAGAAGAACGCAAGTTAAAAGGAACCCTGGCTAACTTGACAAATATGACTTAAAATATCATAATTGCCCTCTTAAACCAAACTGTAAAACTAAAAACACCTAACATATTGTATTTCTTTTATAAATTATGAATATTTCACACAATAGGAACCACTCCTGTCGCAAGTTGATGTCATATGTTGTTGCTCAGTACCTGTTTTGTGTGTATGCTTCAGGAAGATGTTGCACTTGACGAGGGGGAGGATAAGCGCAGCATTACTCAGCATGTCACAGCCATGAAACTAGAATTTAGAAAAATGAGGCCCAATTTTGAGACCATTCGCCGTAACCTCCAGAGAACACTAAAGTACAGAACCAACTACCTTCAAGAACACACTACTGCTGAGGTTTTAGATTAATTCCCCTGTCTCTCCATCCCCTTCATTGTGAGTTCATTATTTATTTGTGTTTTTATTTTTTTCACCCTCAGAGTTTTAAGACAGCCATGTGCTTCTTCGATTTATTTATTTAAAAAATAAACATGTTTTCTTTTGTGGCAGTTATGCAAGGGATAATGTATGGCTGGGAGGTCAATATCGTCTCATAACTTCCCGACAGCCTGAATGAACCACCGACGCGAAGCAGAGGTGGTTATTCAGGCTGAAGGGACTTTATGAGACGATATTGACCACTCAGCCATACATTATCCCGCTTATTACACGGCTACTTAATAAATACATTAATAATGGTCGTCCGCCGGGCTTAACACGGTTGCCTCCGAAAAGTGTTTAACAAATAGAGTCCATATTTTGGCACTGTATTATTTATTTCTCGCTTCATATGTTTTCAAAAACATTCTTGAGAGGAACGTTTCGTTGTTAATGACACTGAGCCACAGATCTCCAGGCAGTGCAAGCGGCGTAGCAGGTGTCCCTTTGAAGTGTTTGATTTGACAGTGGTCCGTTATACCAGTCATTATACAGAAATAATGACAGATGATCGACCAATCAGAATCAAGCATTCAACCAAGCTGTGTAATAATATTAATTAATAAATGGCAGCAAACTTAAACATGGATTCTGTTCTATTGCAGCTGCTTCAAGAGGCATCAGCACTTCTCAAGGTCGACATTGACAAGCTGGTCATCAGAGAACTGAATAAGTTGTCGAGCCAGCTTGTGTCCATGGCCCCAGAAAGCAACCTGAAGACACTTTGCCTGCAGTCTGTCAGCAACAGCCAAACTGATGAAGAAAGAAAGGGTAAGCTACACAGCCTTTACATACTGTACTCAGAAGCTTATTGTCTCCGCCAGGAGACTATGTTTTGCACCCTGTCCGTGTGTGTGTCCGTCTGTTACCAGCTAATCTCTGGCGCCGTTGGCTCAATTGCCGCCAAACTGTGTATACAAACTCCTTGGAGGCCAAATCAGAACCTCTGCCCACATATTTCACATAGCCCTGTTGTAGCATCACCATGAAACCATTCTGCAAAAATATTTTTTTCACAAACAGATTTTGGCCAAAATTCATGCAAATCGGTAGACAGTATCTCTACAGTTATGTGAAAAGAGATTGATTATCACAATTTTCCATATTCCACCATGATTGGCCTTTGAAGTTTGGAGGATTGCTCTGTTTTCAACAAAATGGTCCAAATCATGGGGTCCGCGTCAATATGCCGACTGTTCATTGTTCCGACGGTCCATTATGCCGACGGTTCATTGTTCCGACGGTCCATTATGCCGACGGTTCATTGTACCGAGTGTTCATTGTTCCGACGGCCCATAAGGTCCATTGTTCCGAAGGTTCATTGTTCCGATAAGCGGGACACTCGCAGCCCGCGGACGGACTGGTCGTGATTTCAAATGCAATTATCGTGGGTGCAGGCAGAGCGGAGAAAAACAATAAACACACGTTTCTCTCTCTCTCTCTCTGTCTCTGTCTCTGTCTCTGTCTCTCTCTCTCTCTCTCTCTCTCTCTATATATATATATATATATATATATATATATATATATATATATATATATATATATATATATATATATACATATGTTTGTCATGGTGCAGGGTTTCGGCCCCGCCCCCCTCCTCCTTTCTGACTCTGATTTTGGCCTGTGTGTTTGAGCTTGGACCCGCAGCACGCCCGGCTGCAAGCCCTTGGGCTAATGACTTATGTTGGCTACTTAAGACTTTCCAGCCGGTGGCCTTTTGCTGGTTGATAATCATTGGGTGCGTTTACATGCACAATATTTATTCATTCAGAATGAACTCATTCCGAATAGAAATGTATACCCAACTGTTTACATGGCACCTGAATAAAAGTATTCCTGTTCCTCAATCGTTTACATGAGCAAAGCATTCATTCGGAATAGAACTCTGGTCATGCGCAGAGTGCTTCGGGCCAGGTTGGGGACGGGGGGAGGGGGCGGGGGTGTTTGACAGGTAAACATGTATTAATTACCTCTGGCAGCCTTGGTAATGAATAATAACAATTTTGGCTACACGTACATGGATCTTTTTCTAAACGCACATTTTTGTGTGCGTTTGGGCCTTTCAGCCACACGCAAACGGTGTTTTTGGCCGCTAAAACGGATATTTTTGTAAACGGATAAATAAGTGAAGGTTTTCCAAAACATGCGTTTCAGTGGATCTGTGTGGACATGTAATCCGGAGATTTTGAGAAACGATGACGTCATCGCGCATTCGCACATGGTCATTATAATAATAAATAATACAATAATACATAAACACCGGACCGCTCATGGTCATTATTTAATAAATGAAGAGAGAGAGAGAGCAACACTACAGTCTATGAAACAAGGCACGCTCATTTATGGCTAAATAATGTCATACTTAATAATAAGACAGTGGTGGGAAAAGTATCTCATTCACTGTGTGAGGAAAACCCTCTTTCTCTGCGCCAAGTAGAACACACGGCGCGCACACAGATTGAATGTGGGGTCTGTCGTCCTAAAACACAATCGCCCCGGTGCCGAGAGTCCCTGCTTTATAGTGGTGTTCGATGTTTTTACATTGCCAACTCTCACATGTACATAAACGTTCAGATTTAAAATATAAAGTGCTTACCCCTGAGCCACGGACGTTACAAGGCAATCCGGACCGCGATAAGTACCCGTATCTCCCGTATTGTTCAATAAAAAGCATTTTAATCCGATCGTCGGCCATTTTCTCCAAATTTTCTCCGACGCTTTCAACCATGCGACACCAATGGTTGGAAGGTGTATTGCACTCTGATACATTACCAAAATAAAAGAACAGAAAAAGAAAATGGCTGGCGATGGGATTAAAATGCTTTTTATTGAACAATACGGGATATACGGGTACTTATCACGGTCCGGATTGCCTTGTAACATCCATGGCTCAGGGGTAAGCACTTTATATTTGAAATCTGAACGTGTATGTACATGTGAGAGTTGGCAATGTAAAAAAAAAACGAACACCACTATAAACCAGAGACTTGACAGCGTCATGTGAACCATGGCTACTGTTTGCGCTGCAGCTGAGCCCTAATAATGTTGTTTGTTTTCGTTTATGTTCACGTATGCTGTTCACGTATGCTATTAAAATAATGCAGCTATTGCAGTATTGGGCCTTAACATGTGATTACAAATGTATTTGTATTTGGCCCCTCATATATATAATTATAAAATAAATGTAAATATAAAATCTGATATAAAATTGAAACATGCAGCTGATCGATGCGTTTCTGCGTCTACGTGTGGACAGGGATTTTTTGTAATCTTTGTCATGTGGCCAGGGATTCTTTTTAAAAACGGAGGACTAAAATATCCGTTTAGTAAAAGATCCATGTACGTGTAGCCAAGGCCTAAAGTCACGGCTGCCAGAGAGAAATAATAACAAGCCACAGCTCACAATCAATCAAAGCTGCCAGCTATATAGGTAAATGAGGAAGAAGAGAAGAGAGACAATAAAACAAGTTAAGAGAGAGAAGGTAGAGAGAAGGTTTGATAATGGAAGCACACCGCATCCTGGCTACGGCCATTGGTCTGCTATTGATGAGTTTAATGCAGCAAAATCAGCTCCTGTTATATTTGCTGCTGACCCGGAGGAGGAGCCGGTCGGCGGAGAACTACGCGCGTCTGCGACTTGGGCTTGGAGCGCCAGACTCCACATGGCTTGCGCCTCTCCCCCCCCCCCCCCCACCCAGAAGCACCGCGCTAGCCAATGACACATGCGCAAAAGAACAAATGTATACCAGTCTGATACCAGTGCGTTTACATGGGCAATGTAGCCCGATTCTATCGGTATATACCAGCCCTTCAAACCCGAATGAAATTTCATTCGGATCAGACCGGTATGGCCATACCGATGCGTTTACATGAGCATTTCTATTCTGAATGAGCATTCATTCCGAATTGAAGTGGAATAAACCTGTCCATGTAAACGCAGCCATTGTTACGGTGTTGTTCTGTTCCTGTCTGTTTCCCTCCTGTGAGAGGTGACCTTGTTTTGTTCCCTGAACTTAAAGTAAAGTACCATTATTTCAGCGTTAAACTGTGTCGCGTCCTGCGTTTGGATCCACCTCTCTGTCCGCGGCGATAGCGTGACAGTATCAACCAGCCAACCATGGATCCAGCGGGGCGCGCGTCCGCGCCTGGAGGCAAGGTAGATGCGTGACCGTCATGGGTTGTTTAGACGCCATATTCGACACTCTGCGCCGCATGGATGATCGCCTGCTGCGTCTCGAGACCAATCTGTCGGGCGGCCAGTCCGCGATCCTGTTCCGGGTCTCGAACATGTGGGAGTGAATGCTCCAGGCGGGGGAGGCGCCCGTCAGCGCGCGCGCGGAAGCGGCGACGGTCCGCTCCCACGTTCTGGAGGTGGTTGCTCCCGAAGCGAGGAGCGGCTCCTCTGGAGCTTCGGACTCCAGTTCCACCCCGCAACCCGCGGCATCGACCTCCTCATCTTCGGACCTGCGGGTGAGGGCCCGAACCCGGCCTCCGACCCGCGGGAGAACCCGCCGTCCCTCCCGTGATGGTAATTCAATTCAATTCAATTCAATTCAATTCAATTTTATTAAAGTGTCAGACAGACAGACAGAAAACAGACAGAGAGGGGAGAAAGAGGTGCAGAGAGCAAGAGAGAGAGAGAGAGAGAGAGAGAGAGAGAGAGAGAGAGAGAGAGAGAGAGATTTGATTTTTAACCAAAACTTTATTTAACAAAGACTTAACTTAACAGTCATTTTACAAAAAAGCAGAACACAAAAGTTCTAGAAAAAACAAAAACAAAACAGTCATTTTACAAAAAAGCAGAACACAAAAGTTCTAGGAAAAAACAAAAACAAAACAAAACATTACATCATTTCCAATGAGAAAATAAGTTGATCCTCTATTACAGAACACAACACATCATCATAGGTCCAAATCATACTGAATTGGTCAAAATCCTTCATTGCTTTATAAAACTTAAAGTCAATCATTATTCTCGCTTTCACCATCCTATTAAACAGCAACTCTACATCGACATCCACTGAATCATCAATCTTCCTCTTTCTACTAACATAGATGGCCATCTTTGCCTGTCCTAAAATAAAATTCAAAAGCTGAGACTTCTGTTTTGTAATCAATCTATACTTGAAACCCAGAATGAACAAATTCTTGGAAAACACCTCTCCCACCCTACAGAACAACCTCTCCAGCAACAAGAACAAAGGCACCAGGCGTTTACACTCCAAAAAACAGTGGAACACAGTCTCTCTGAAAGGACAAAAAGGACATATATCAGTTACATCCTGATTCAAAACAGAAATAAAAGCATTGACAGCAACTATCCCATGCAAAACTCTCCACTGTAAGTCAGCTACTTTCTTTGTTAATGGTGGCTCGTAAACACTCCTCCACTCAGGTTTGACATCCTCCCCCAAGTGCAGAAGACCCCTCCAAGGTGTGTCGACCCTATTGTGCAATTTTTCCTTATTTAAACATTTAACCATCATTTCATAGAGTGCTTTACCCTTTGCCTCAGACAAATCTAGAAAAATAAAGCTTTTGTCATCAATGAAAACCCCAGCACAGTTACCAAAGTCCGGGCGGATACCAAGACATGGAAAGGAATCATCTCCGTGAGGCCTGAAACGACCCTTGCCATATCCTTCCAGCATTAGGCTTTCATGACCGGTTAGACAGTGTTTCCAGTGTTCGAGCATTTTATTAATGTTCCTCACAGACCTCGCTCCCAGCTCAGATGCTAGAGCAGCTGCATTATCCAACTTAGGTCCAGCGATATTCACCACAGATCCCAGGGTTAGGATCCCAGCCCTACGAAACACTTCCGCAACTGCTGAACCTGCCCAGCAGGGGGTGCCTAAGCGTTCTCCATGCACCACAGGTTCCTGTAACAGCCAGAACAGTGAGTTATCTTCCCCAAGTCTCTCCTTCACCAGCAACCTCCATATGGTGAAGATTCCACGGTAGAAAAGTGGCAAGCTCTTAAAGATCGGGGGGTTACATCCGATGTAACCCGGGTTCTCTGAGTGGAGAGACTGGCTCTCCACTACATATTATTCAATATGTACGGGAACTGACCCCCAGGGGCAGTGCTCGTGGATACTCTTTAAGACACATCACTCATGGTGGCCCTGCCCTGATCTGTGATCAGTGGGGTATTTAAGCCCCACCCAGGCAGAGCCACTTCGATTAACTTTGATTGACACGAATTTCGGAGCGGCTCAAGCGTGGAGAGCCAGTCTCTCCACTCAGAGAACCCGGGTTACATCGGATGTAACCCCCCGTTCTCTATCGTGGTCGAGACTGGCTCTCCACTACATATTATTCAATATGTACGGGAACACTCTAAGACACACCGCGAGGAAATAAGCAGACCCAGCTGCCCCCGCGGCAGCCCGAAGCAGTTTAAGCCCGAAGTATCAGAGCCCAAGGCGTGCTCCAAAATCCTGTCATCCAACGAAGTATGTAATACTCGTGGCCTAGGCGCAAGCCGCTACCTAGGCCCAGCTGGCGTCAGGCCAATCAACTGATTAGCCACCTAGCTAGCCTGCAAGGCGCAGGGCTAGCTTCCCATGCATGACATCACTCCGAGCCCGGGCCCGTCCTGCGGGAGCCGGGGTCTCGGAGGCACGGTGAGTATGACCTGCTCTACTGCCTGGAGCCCAGCACTCGCTCCGTGGATGGGGTGCTGGCTGCCACGTTCATGCAGTAGAACCTGGTGAATGTGGAGGGCGTCGCCCAAGAGGCCGCCGTACAGATCTCGGACAAAGGGGCACCTCGCCAGAGCCGATGCTAGGTAGCAAGGCCCTGTGTCGAGTGTGCCCGTACTCCCGTCGTTGGACTGGCTTGATTGCCTGTCTGTACGCCTCCTGGGTTGTTTCCACCAGAGCCTAGCCTTAGAGAGTGGTTCCCCAAGGCGGCTATGCCTATAACAGACAAAAGCTGGTCTGTTGCACCCATATTGATAAGCATTTCTGTTATGTTTAACAACTGCACATGTATTCACTGATACAGTCACCTGTGGGCCTGTGTCCTGCCGACAGTAAGTCCTCAGGGCCCTGCCAGGGCATAAAAAAGACTGCCCGCCCGGCCCTGCTTCACCGCTTCCCTGCTTCCCGGAGGGTTGAAAGGGTGTAGCTCAAAGACTGACCAGCTCAGAGGACTGACCGGCTCGGGACTCTGACCGGACCTTAGGGTGGGATGCAGGGTTGGGCTGCAACCACTGTGTCCCCGCACTGACGGAGCTATAACCCGAACGCGGTAGCTGCCGTCAGCAACACGCCCGTATGGTGCATGACTGTAAATGACAAGGAATACACTGGCCGCATGTTCAGGAGAGCCGGCGCCCAAGGTGTGCCGTGGGTGCCATCAGCCCCAAAGGGCATAGGCACAGCCTCCCAGTCAACCTGGCTGGCAGGGTGGCCCGTCCCCCTGGAGCAAGGGACCAGTCCCTGCTCCGGCCTCTAACCCATGCGGAGGATCCTCGATTGTGAGCGATGACGCCTGCAAACTCTCTTGTCGTGGCCCAAAGTGCTGCCGGAGCCTGGCCACATTGTTGTGGCACTGCTCCTCTGAGCAAGCCCGCACCAGCCGGTCATCCAATTCCGGATGCGGAGGCTCTCCCGACACCAAAGTCCCAGGACTGCGTCCAAGCACCTTGTAACATGCGTCTCCTTCAGGATTTTGTTTGTTTTACCTATAAACGAGCCACGGCAGCGACCCCAAGAGGGGCGACACAACGCCCACTCTCCGAACTGCATACTGCAGTTGGAGAAGTAGGCTGCCAACACTCGTAGTCTTCTCATAAACAAAATCCATCCCTACAGACCTGTCCAAACCAGGCAGGGCAGGTAAAGAGGGGGAGCCATAGCCTGAGCTTGGCTCTCACCGCTCCGCCGCCCTCGGACGTTTAGTCTGTTGGGCTGGAGTAGAAGCGGCAACACACCATATATGTTGCGCTCCGCTCGTCCCTGACAGTACGGATGTGCTCCGCTGGAATCACCGAACCCGGTTCTCCAGCAAACTACGCCACAGCGCGTGTAAACCGACCCAGTCGGCGATACGCTGTATAGTGTGCAATGACTGATTCAGGGGACCCCTGGCAGACCCAGCACGTTCTGTCTTGCGTCGCTGAGACCAGATCCACAGACAGAACTCCGCCACGGACGCGTAAACCGACAGCTTGGACTAGGACCGCCACCGATGGCGCCTCACCGACCGGAGAGCAGCCATACCCTGCCTGTTCCTCAAACAGCCTGGGGAGCCTGCAAGCCAGTTGCTGCAGCTCCTCAATAAAGGTAAGGGCTATTCTGGTCACGCAAGCGCCGTGTACGCGGGCGCTGATACAGTGACGGAATAGCTTCTGTGTTGGCTAGCTGCATCCGGATAGCCATGGCTCTGTGCATTCTCGGGATGAGCAAGGAGCTTACTCCGTGGCTTCACACCGATGACGGATTCCACCACGCAGCATTACACCTAGGTGTGTAGACGGCCCCGCCGTGCAACACCATATATGGTGCGCTCCGCTCGCCCCTGACAGCACGGATGCACTCTGCTGGTATCACCACACCCGGTTCTCCAGCAAACCACACCGCAGACCGGCCCAGTCGGCTATACGCTGTGTAGTGTGCGATGACTGATTCATGGGACCCCTGGCAGACCCAGCACGTTCTGTCTTGCGTCACTGAGACCGGATCCACAGACAGAACTCCGCCCCGGACACGTAAACCGACCCAATTGGTGATACGCCGTAAAGCGGGCTATAATGGCCGCGGGTACAACACTGTTCAACTGACTACCAGCGCGCCCCGCCCAGTGTCTCCACTGACAGGACTCCGCCATGGACGCGCAAACCGACCCAATCGGTGATACGCCGTATAGCGGGCTATAATGGCCGCCCAGTTTGTGTTCGACAGACCAGCACGTCCTGTCTGTGTCACTGGCAGATCGACAGACAGAACTACACCACGGTCGTGTGAACTGACCTCATCAGCGACACGCCGTATAGTGCTTCATCACACTGTGCTGACACTACCACCTTTTGAGAGCCCATGGCCTCTGAAAAGGTCTCATGTTCAGTCCGTCAAGCTGAATCAGGCTCACGGCCGAGGCCATGAGTCCGGCGGCCTGCATGCAAGTCCTGTACGTGCCCTTGCGCCCTATGCGCATGGACCTCACGCAAGCCAGGAAACTCGCTATCCTGTCCTGAGACCGGCGCGCGACCATCCGGGTGGAATCCAAGGATATCCCCAGGAAGGTGGTTTGTTGGGACGGAACCAGAACGCTCTTCTGAACGTTGATTGTGCAGCCCAGGGACTGTAGGTGAGCGATGGCCACTCTGGTGTGGCGCGCCACCTCTTCCCTCGAATCCGCTGACAGCAGCCAGTCGCCTATACACGTCGCCAGACGCAAACCCTGCTGCCGCAGCGGGGCTATAGCCGCCTCCGTGCATTTCACG
Source organism: Gymnoscopelus microlampas (assembly GCF_963454915.1). Taxonomy (NCBI): domain Eukaryota; kingdom Metazoa; phylum Chordata; class Actinopteri; order Myctophiformes; family Myctophidae; genus Gymnoscopelus; species Gymnoscopelus microlampas. Next base: position 3,096,193 of record NC_139950.1, on the reverse strand, counting down.
AACACCCTGGGGCTCGGTGAAATGCCAACGGTAGCACCGTGTACTCGTACACTCTGCCTTCAAAGCCGAAGCGCAGAAATTTGCGGTGCGGTGGATAGATTGAGACGTGGAAGTAAGCATCCTTGAGATCTATACTCGTCCACCAATCTCCCTGACGAGCCTGCTCCAGCAGCGTTGTCGCCGTGAGCATACGAAATTTGAAAACCATCATGTACCTGTTCAGGCCTTTGAGGTTCAGAATAGGTCTTACGCCACCCCCCTTCTTTTTCACCAGGAAATATTCCGAGTAGAAACCGAGCCGGTTCTGATCCGGAGATAGTTCTCTGATAGCGCCCTTGCTCAAAAGAGCTGATACCTCGTCCCGCAGCGTGATGGCCGCCTGGCCTGACGCTCGGGAGAACACTACCGTAGTGGACCGTGGAGGTGAACTCTTGAATTGTAATCTGTATCCTTTTGCACGGTGCGTAACACCCAAGGATGTGGATTGCAAGCTTTCCATCTGGAAAGACAGCGAGCGAGAGGATTCGTGGGGAAGGTGGGGGCTGCTGACGTCATCTGCCCTGTCGGGTTCTGATCGTACGCTGGCGAGGGAAGCCCGTGACGTCCGTGACGTAAACGGGGATTCCCACTGACCGTCGGCATCCGCCCTGTAGCATCGCATGCTAGCGTTAGCTGGGCTAATGCCGCTTTCGTCACCGAGCGAGCGGCCGTTCCCATGAGGACGCGAGGCCTCGCCGCTCTGAGTGCCGGACGCAGCTGCCCCAAGGCAGTGTTCAAGGGTTGGAGAGAAAACGACCGAGCCCTGGCCTCTCTCACTCTAGTTGGCAGGATGAAGCAATTCATGCACGCAGAGGGGTCCAGACTGCCCGTGCGCGCATGTTCCATCCCCAAACAAGGCATACATCTATCGTGGCCGTCCCCCAAGGGCATCCTTATCCCACAGCCCAGACAGACGTGGGGCGCTGGGCTGGCCATGTTTGCTATATCATTTAAGCTATGTATGCAAATCTATATACCTAAATATATATAATATACAGGTATAAATTCGTAAACGTATGTATTTGTATATCTAATACTCATATAGTCAATACTCGAATATTTGTATACTCATATACTCAATATTCGCCCGTTTATACATTTGTATATTAATACCCTTAATCTCTATAGGGATATGAGCAGAGCCAAGTCTCTTTATCCTTTTTATTTCACTTAATTATTTATTTCCAAAGTCAGTGATTTGCAACAGTGACTTGCAGTAGTTTGACAGCGGGCTGCCAGGAGATAACTCCTGACCTAGCGCCACACTGCCCTCTTGTGACCTGCAGGGCACAGTGCAGCCCTCCTCTAGGGAGCGCCCAGGCCCCTCCCCCCACGCTGACGCCCTGCGTCAACGCGGAAGTAGGTACATGCTGCACGCTGCAACTTTGTTTGTTTGTAATAGATTACTTGGCTCCGCCGATGGCTTTCTCGGCCGCGGCGGCAATGATAGCCGGTAGTAGATGGCCCGGAGGTCCGCCGACTGGGTCAGCCTCACTCGGGTTCCACCTCGGTACCGCGCCCAAACCGGCTTTTTCTTTTCTTTTTCTTTTTTCCCTCTCTGACGATGTCGGCGATCCAAGCGTTCGGCCGACAGACGGCTTCACAAACTTGGTCGCTCGAGCAGAACAGCTGCCGCCCTGATCCGCCGTCTGACTGGGTCAGACTCGGAACCAGGGTGCACGCCGCGCGCCAGGAAAAATGGAATATACTTGTGTTGGTGTAAATATGGCAGCAAAGTGTCCCGAGAGGAGCCTCACAGGACCTGCTCTCTACCTAAAGTAAGTGGACCACGCCGCCAAACACCCGTTCTGTATACTGTATGTCTTAAGCTGAGTCCACTAAGCGTCTGCTCTCGTGGAAATCAAAGAGTCGAAGTGGCTCTGCCTGGGTGGGGCTTAAATACCCCACTGATCACAGATCAGGGCAGGGCCACCATGAGTGATGTGTCTTAAAGAGTATCCACGAGCACTGCCCCTGGGGGTCAGTTCCCGTACATATTGAATAATATGTAGTGGAGAGCCAGTCTCGACCACGATAGAGAACATAGTTTTAAAATCCATTAGAAATAGTGAGTCATTCAATCCCAGTCCATTGAAACGTTGAAGAATAACATGAGCAAGTGCTCTCCATACCAAGTCTTCAGGTCCATACAACAGTCTCTGAACAAACTGCAGGCGGAAAGCAGCACCTCTACTAGGCAAATGCATTAGTCCTTGTCCTCCCTCTTCCTTTGGCAAGAAAAGAACAGCCTGTGGAATCCAGTGCAGTTTATCCCAAAAAAAATCTACTAGTAAGGCCTGAATTTTAGAAAGCAATTTTGGAGGGGGGTCCACACAACTTAACCTATGCCACAAAGAGGAGGACACCAGATTATTGATTATAAGTGTCCTACCTCTGTATGACATGCTTGGCAAAAGCCATTTCCACCTTTTGAGCCTACCTTCTATTGTTTCTACAACATTCTCCCAGTTCTTATTTAGCATTCCACCTTTTGAGCATACCTTCTATTGTTTCTACAACATTCTCCCAGTTCTTATTTAGCGTGGAGTCTTCACCCAAAAAAAACACCCAAATATTTGATGCCTCCTTTTTTCCATGTTAACCCTTCTGGTAGTCTTAATTTGTCTTTTAGTTTATCACCCACCATTACAGCCTCACTTTTTTTCCAGTTAACTTTTGCTGAGGAAAGCTTATTGAAAAGATCTATATTCCTCTCTAAACAATCAATGTCACTCTGTTTGTTTAATGTGACAATTACATCGTCAGCATATGCAGACATTTTAACTGGTGAAAGACAACCAGGGAAAAAAACACCTGAAAGTTCTTTCCTCAGTTTGTGAAGCATAGGTTATATGGCGAGAGAGTACAGCATCCCTGAAAGCGAGCAACCTTGCCGTACCCCCCGTTTTACCTCAAAAGGTGCAGCCAAGCCACCATTAACTTTTAGTATACTCGCAATGTCACCATACAAAACCTTGATCTTGGCGATAAATCCAGAGTTGAAACCAAAAGCACCTAGGGTCTGCCACAGGTACTTTAGTTCAATTCTGTCAAACGCCTTAAGTTGATCTATGGAAATAAGACCAGTATCCAAGCCAAATGAGCTAGAGATGTCCAAAACATGCCTAATTAAAGTGATATTGTCACTTATTAACCTGCCGGGCACACAGTAAGTGTGATCAACATGAATGACCTCGCTCATCACCTCTCTTAGTCTAGAGGCTAAAGCCTTGGAAAGGATTTTATAGTCCCCACACAGCAGAGAGACCGGTCTCCAGTTTTTTCGGTCTTGTAGGTCCCCCTTTTTTGGCAGCAGGGTAATAACTGCTCTCCTGCAACTCAGCGGTAACTGTCCTTTGCCCAAACTGTCCCAAAACACCTCCAGCAAATCTTCACCAATCACTGGCCAGAAAGATTTATAAAAGTCAACAGGTAGTCCATCAATGCCTGGTGCTTTGCCATTTCAAAGGCTCATGAGGGCAGTATACAGTTCATTCAGCGACAGTTCTCTGTTCAACACAGCATTCTCACGATCGCCCACCTGAGGAAGTCCATCGAAAAAAGATTCAGCCAGCTCTTCATCCTCCACATACTCCTCTCTAAACAGCTCTTTGTAGAAGGAGGTGGCAAATCTTCGAATCTCAGAGGTTCCTGTGATCGTACATCCATTTTCAGACCTTAAGGAGTGAATGATCTTTCTTTGACCATTTTTTCGCTCCAATCCAAAAAAAAAACTGTGAAGGGGCATCCATATGAGACGCATTCATGAACCTGGAACGAACCAGAGCTCCCTGTGCTGTGAAGCCCAACAGGTTAGCTAGCGCAGATTTTTTAGATTTCAGAGCTTCAACATGCTCCTGTTTACCAGTAGAATTCACAACATTCTGTAATTCAACCACTTCAATCTCTAGGTCCTGAAGAGACCTGGTAATGTACTTGGTGACATTGCGCGTATACTGGTGACAAAATTGCTTTATCTGGGCCTTACCATTGTCCCACCATTGCTGCACAGAAGAAAAGTTTGATTTATTCTCCCTATGTAAGGCCCATACAAATTCAAAAGCCTCTTTAAAGGAGTTATCCTGTAAGAGACCAGTATTAAAGTGCCAATAAGCACTGTGTACCTTAACATTCTGGATGTAACAAGAACACTGAACAAAGCAATGATCAGAGAAACCCACAGGAAAAACTCTACAGTCTTTAAAGATACCAAAATGTTGTTCAAAACAATAAAAACGATCGAGCCTAGCCAAAGATAAAACATTGTCCTTCGCATGACTCCAAGTGTATTGCCTATCATTTCTAGCTCCATTAATGTTTAAAGAACCTACTTTAAAGTCCCCCATCAAAAATAGAAAGATTGACAATGCAAGAACCACACACATACCCAGTGGCCCTCATTTATCAACGCAGCGTATAAACCGGCGCATATTTTTCCATATATTCGGCCGTACACCAACGTCGAAGTCACATTTATCAACGCATCCTACACAGCTGATCCGAGCGTACACTTGGTCCCAGCGTTGATAAATGTCACGGCTGAAACCGAGCGTCATTTAAATAACACGCCCTCAAAACGCCCCGATTTTACGACATGAAGACGAACCAGAATACGACCAAAGACATGAAAAGCCAATAAGAAATAGTTTCGCCTCGCCACACACGCACACGCCCCTCTCTCTCTCTCTCTCTCTCTCTCTCGATCTCTCTCGCTCTCGCTCTCACCCACACACACATGCGCCCGCCCAACTTCGTCTTTCCGTAGCGTAGCGTAGCGGTACATGAGACTCGGGCGGAATGCAGTGATTCCGTGCCGCCACGTTAATATTGGAGCGTCGGGTTTATATCCTTAACCCAGCCAGGTTGTGTAGCCTACATAACTCTCTATGACATAACTCCATAACATAGGACAAGCTACTGTAAGTTTGTAGACCTCACTGTCCATGAAAAGGTGCCGTCCCGACCGCGGGACTCCCGGCGCAAAAGCGCTTGTATATTTTTGAAAATAGCAGATCTACAAGCTCACAACGCGTCGCGATGCAACGCTGGCTTGTGAGCTTGTAGATCTGCTATTTTCAATACAGACAGATCTACAATCTTATCTGAATGACTGTTAAAGCAGTTTGTTTAAATTACTTTATAACATGATATATTTTCACAGCGATTATGTATTAGTGTAGATATACACATTTAGGAGTGGATTATGTGTCTAGATGCCTGTCAGACAGTCAGACAATGCTGCTCCGCAGGTCTAGGATGGCATAAACAGCAGCCAACGTCAACAACTGGTCTCGACCAGACGTGAGATCTCAGCGTACGGTAGGGTGAAGCCCACGTCAGGATATATTGATAAATGCCGAAAGGTGCGGTGATTACGCCGTACGCTCATTATTTGGGCTGCACCGCGTTGATAAATGAGGGCCAATGTGTGGAAAAAACACCTGTCCTAATCATAATCATCTATAAAAGTAGCTCTAACTTTAGTCACCATTTTCTTAAGCCTATGGACTTCTGGGCCCGTAAAAAATCCTTCCTCTTTCATAAGCAGTGTTACAGACCTGACAAAGCCTTTTAGATCAGGGTAGAAATCTTCAATTTTAACTCCCCTTTGCCCTTTAGCGTCTGACAGAAATTTCCTAATTCTCTCAACAGGATAGAACACCATTTCAGCCTCCTGTGAAGGTGTCCACTCACAATCCTCTTCAAGCTCTGACAAATCATCTGACAAATTATGTAGTGCTTTCTTGCTCTTAACCTTGCCTCCACTCTGTTCCTTATCATTTGACTTCCTTTTACCGGGCTTATTTGATAAACCTAAATCCTCAAAAATGTCAATTTTTTCGGGAACTGAAGAAGCAGGGGGGCCAAAAAACATATTTTGGACAGCTTTTTTTCCTGCTCCTGCAGCTGTCCCTTTAGCCACATTGTCAGCATGACACTGCTTGCTTTTTTCTTTTTCTCCATTTTTTTTATCCTTTTTTCTTTTTTCTGTGAATTCTCACTGGTCTGTGCGTTTGCATTATTTTCATTAACAATTTCACTTCCATTCTCAGCGTGACCACTTTGCACACTCTGCTCCTCTTGCACTACTGTCTCTGTTACTGTCTCTGCTGTCTGCGCACCGAGGAAGAAAGAATCAGCCTGCGCTGTATTCTGAGAGTCTGACTCAGACTGCGATGCGTTTTGTGCGTTTGCCTCAGGCTGCGGTGCGCACTGTAAAACTGGCTCAGCCTGCGGAGCGTCATGCGCGCTCTCCGTGCCAGACGTTCCAGCGACAGCCTCTCCACTGCTCTCAGCAGCCGGCAGTGGCGCACCAGAGCCGGTTCCTTTAGGAGTAGGACAAGAGCGAATTAAATGCCCTTCAACTCCACAGCCAAAGCATTTCAAAGTATCAGGTTGCAAATACTGTGTAGTTAAAACCACCTACTTTGAAACTAAATGTCAAATTCAAATCATCGTTTTCTTTCAAGATCATATGAGCCTGCCTTCTGTGACTCACAACATGTTTTAACTGTGGCGATTTACAACCCAATAAAACCATTTTAACTGGGGTCACCAACTTCCCATAGCGTGACAATACTTTGGCCAGATCCTCATTTTTAATGAAAGGGGGAGCGTTTGAAATTACAATCTTTTTAGCAGGATTCACCAGTGGAAGAACAGGTGTGAATGTATCGCGGACAACAATCCCATTCTCAACAACTTCTCCCACTTTAGCAACATCGTCCACGAATATGACAACACCGCCATTCATGCGAGAGGCAGATTTCACACTTTCACAACCTACAACCTGTCCAACAGCTAAACTAACCTCCTCCACCGACATTGACCATGACTTTGATAGCATGTCGGCGTGTCAGTCTCTCAAATTATTCATGGCCACTAACCACGGGCATAATGCCCTGCTGGTTGTGAGCCCCGCTACTTTTAAACACCCGTGAAAAACACCAGCTAGTAACAAAACAAAAAATCACATAAAATAAACAAACAAAGAAGAGATAGACAACTCACCCACTCACTTCACACGCTCACCCACGCTCACGCATGCGCTCAGAGAGAGAGAGAGAGAGAGAGACACACAGACAGACAGACACAGACAGACAGACAGGGAAGGGAAGGGGGGGCACTTATTTGGATTTGAACGTGCCACAAGTCAACGTGTTGTTTTGTGTAGTTAACTATCAGCTGTGATTTTTCCCTCCGTCGAGAGAAGGGTCAGGGTGCTGGCTTGGTAGCAACCGGATGTCCTATCGTTGCTCACGTAAAGGACAGTGTTGCCATGTCTGCTTATTATAAGCGACTTTGGGTTTGTTTGAAGACGCTTTGTGAGCTTGTACATCGGCTATTTTCTCTATATATATATATATATATATATATATATATATATACATATATATATATAGGCCATGTGGCCTATTAGTCGCCACATGACTATAGCCAATACACAGTTTTGGGCTTGTTTTCATAGACCTGGCTGCTTATTTCTCTCGCAAAATATGGCAACACTCTGGTCAGTCATTTGATGTAAGCATCCGTTGCGTATATCCGGTGTATACCGCCACCTACTGAACTGGAGTATATTGAGTCCCTGTAAGGCCTAAATAAAGCATGTTTAGTGCTAATAATGAATTATACTACTTGATAATAATAATAATAATAATAATAATAATAATAATGATATTGATAATAATAACAAGACACTTCATTATATAGATTTTGTTTTAAATAAGCAAATACATCAACTCTAAATTAGAATTAACAATGCAAGGAATAAATATAATAGCAGCAGAATAAGAATAATAAAAACAACAAAGCTAAAAAAAACAACAACTGAGGAGCAATTAATCCTTGGAATTATTCAGTAGTACTATTATCAGTATTATTACTGAGGTCACCTTATTTTGTTTTGAACACTAAATAACATTAATATACACGATTACAAATGGCTTCAGGTTTAGGGGGGAAAATGGCAAACAAAAAAAAAACTTTTTTTATAGGCCATTGGACCCCAGTCCAATGGCATTTCTATCTTTGGGACCCAAATTCATCTTTATCTTTAATTCAAATCATTGTTAATTTAACTCTGAAACACGTACAACATACACGTTTCACAGGTCCATTTGGTTCCATGTCTATACACTTTTACTTACAGACCCATAACGGTCCATTTGGTTCCTTCCTATCATTTAGCTGGGGACCCCCTGGAACGCCCTCAAGACCCATGGTGGTCCCTGGACCCCACTTCGAGAACCAATGGTTACAGAATGTATAGGGAACATTTTTTTTAAGCCCTTAACAAAAACATTGAAAAGTATAGTTTTGTTTTGTTCCATTTTTGCTTTGGTAATGGGGAAAGGGAGAGAGAGATCCCCTCTTTAAACAAAGAGTGAATTTGGATGTCAAAGGAAATGGCCAGTCTCCTGCTGGGTCTTTGTCTGGCAGAGGAACGGTAAATCACTGATTTCCAAAGTATATAGACGAATTTCACAGTAAACATTTTCAACTGTAAATTTCCAATGACGTACAAAAACACCAGCAAACTGCGGGTTCACTGAGCAACTGTAAATGCCCAAAAATGCCCGTTAATGCCTCTTTTCTTGCAGTGTTACGGCTCACAACGCATTATAATGCAACTCATGTGAACTTGTAGATCGTCATTTTTTTTGGGCTAATGTTCCCCCACAATAGGGATGGTGGAGTTCAAGTGGTTGAACCAACCCAGTCATATCTAATCAGTCTATCATATTACATAATCAGTACTTATTCAGCAAAGGCCAGTTTAAAAGGAGGCAACTACAACTATAATACTATTAACTATTGTCAATTCAACCTCACACCATTATGACTCAAAATAGCATGCTGAAAAAAATAGCCATAAAAGGACAGTTGAACCACATATTTAGAAAAGGTTTAACAATCAGATTGTGGTTTTACCAACCTGCTCTGTGTAATTTGACGATTGGTTTTAAAACCATATCCAGTAGTCTACGTTGGCGGTCAGTTTCTTGCTTGATGTGGAAAGCTTCATCCTCGTACTCTTGTCGAATTCCTCCAACGACCCCAAATATCTCTTCCGCAGCTGCAGATAGTCTCTGGTTGATCAAGGACTTCATTGTTTGTAGTAAAGCCATAACTCCAAACTTTCTTCAAAGTAGACTGAAAAGAAACTAGACAGATGTCGGTTAACTGACTTAGAGCCAGAACATCTAGTACAATTAAGCACAAAACTAAAACTAAATATCTGACTGCTTCAGCTAGTGCAGGAAAGAGAAGTTCAGCTCTTAACAACTAGCAGAGATTGAAGTGGTACCAAGCAGAACAAACTCTTGTTAAATACTAACAGAGGGCCCTGATGGCCCAAAAAGAATGAGGGGGTGGGACACACCAACAATAGAACAAACTGGCCAATTACTGCTCCCACTTAACCCTTCAAATCACTGTATAGGGAAGGAAGGGGTCTCCTCAATGACAACATTCTTAAATCATTTAAGCCCCATGAGCTGTCCTACAGTAATAAAGGATACAAATATATATCAACTGATTTTAGCTGTTATTTAAAATAGCAGAGTAGATGCATACCTGCAGTTTTCAGGAAGTTTGTAACAGATATGTGGCACATTAAACTGGCTGCTGATTCCCCTTGCTACGTTTTTATTTTAGGGTCATAATGCAAACATTTCCCAGATTACCATAGAGGTCTGAATGGTTCATGATATCAAACAAGATCAGATGCCCTAAACCATGCTTTATAGACCAGTGGTATTTTTAAATTGACTTTTTGACAGCAGGGAGCCAGTGTTAAGATTTAAGAGCTGATACGCTCAATTGTATTTGTATTACTAAAGACTTGAGTAGCAGCGTTCTGAATCAGCTGCAGTCATCTGATTTTTAAAGAATTATTTTTGTCTTTGTTTAATTGAGGGCACTTATGGTATATCCAATTGTTGATTTGTTTGATGCATTTTCTCAGTGTTTCTATTGGACCATTAGTCTTCTGGTGATACGGCCAAGTAGATTTGTATGTCGACACAAAGGAACATACATAAAGGAAAATAACACCCACTGACCTGATATGAACAATCAAAAGATGGCAAGATAAGAACAATACTGGACAATAAAGGAGGACATGATTAGAACAATATTGGGTAATAAAATATGCCACTTTTTAGCTTGTTCTTTGTTTAACTAAGGTGTAATGTTGATATACGTATGCAGTGAAATACATGATAAGTTGACTGGGGCATTTTAATGCCAATATGCAGTGTGCCACTCCTTTCGTTTGATTCACTGGGTTTCACACCTTCAAATGGGGTGCTCCTTCCATTCCGACATCTCACCACTCCGACTAGTGGCTTCCGCGTGCGGTTAAGGTTAGGGTTAGGGTTAGGTATAGGGTTAGTCAACGTCGGAAAGGCGACATGTCGGAAAGGAGAAATGCACCCCCTTCAAATCAGTCAGCTTGAGAGTGAATGGAAAGCAGACAGTGTGAATTGTTGTTTTTTGTAATTTGTTCATTTATTCTAATTATTGCAGGACTGACTCAATAGTCCATCAACCAGTTTGTCAACCTGAAAGACATGTTTGCCCACTTCTGAGTTACCAAATCTTGTCAGCTTGACATCCAAAAGATCATGCGTTGTCTTGCCAGGAAATAAACTCATACATATCTTTAGATTAACTCACCCATTTAAAACACAAACTAATGTGACATGCTGTGAGCTTATTCGTTTTTTAGAGGTTAAATTCATTATGTAATATATCAAGCCCCATTTTATAATGTGTTGTAGCTGATGAAAATAGCCAATCTAGAAGCTGACAATACATTGTAAATGTGTCAGCTAATGAATTTATGATTCAATAGCATTTACATTTCATCTCCAGGTGTGCTCATTCTATGTCCGAATGAACTACGGCTCCCCCTTCTGTATAAGTCCCCATATGTTTTAGCAGTTTACACATAACACAATCATTTGATAGTACACCATGGTGAATGTATGCATTCAAATCAACTGCATGTGGGAAATTAAAACAGTTTCCATACACACAATACTGAGAATCAACACAGACACAAATTGAGTTAATCGCATTTACTTATGAATGATGTTATTGTCAGATTACATGATTCCTCTGCATCAGTGTTTATGACTTGTCATTGTCATCCTGGATTAGAATAAATTATTATATGTGTGTGTGACATCCTGTGTCTACTTGGATGCCTAGAATCAAGCTATCCAGGCTCCTGGTGAATCATGACCATAAAACGTTTGATTCTCTGAAAAAACTTTTTTGAAAACGGCAAAACAAAGTGTCACAGTCTGACCTAGGAGTGGGTGTGGGTGTGTCTGGATCAGTGTGACCACCTGCATACACTCACCTCCAATCATGCCCACAGTATTTAAGGCCCAGCCTCTCTGCAGGCCATTGCCAGATTGTCTTGTTTGTCTTGCTGTCAAGCTTTGTACTGAAGCCTAGTTTCGAATAAAGTTTTGCCGTGTACGGATCTCTGCTTTGTCCCCTAGACCTCGTTTTTTGCCCAGTCCCTGCCTGTACCTCCGCCCTCGTTCACTGCCCCCCTGGATATCGACCTCCGCTTGCCACTGTTTATTCTCTGCCTGCCCCTTGCCTGCCTTTGAAGTTTTTGTGAATAAAGCCTGTTTTCAGTGCCTTCTGCGTCTGCATTCTGAGTCCTTCCATGTGCGCCTGACAAAAAGGGGTATTTATTAAATATAGTATATCATATAATTAAATATAAAATAAATCACAGAAAAAAATGTTTAATGGTCATGATTCACCAGGAGCCTGGATAGCTTGATTTTAGGCTTAAATTAATTGATATAAATATTTTTGGAAAAGTCAGTGGGAAAAATGCATTGAGTATTTTGCAGTGGAACCCGGAAGTGGCTGCAACTGCGATGCCCTATAGACGTTATCGACTTTACGTTACGTTTTATTTTTCAGAGAGGCAGTTTGAGGTTAACTGTTAATGTACTGTCATCATATTATATTCTCAGTATTCTACCACCACCACCAGGGTTTAGAACCCAGACAAAGTTCGTTTGATAGCCTATTGTTCATTATAGATGAACAATAGGATTATGATAAGTCCATGTGTTGGTTGTGAAAAAGTCCACTTTTAACTGATCATTTTTACAATCAAATTAGCTGTGGTCTTTTAACGTTGTAGTGAATGTCCCTCGATGTCCTGTTCCTCTTTAGTCTTTTGGATTTCATGAATTTCACAATTTTACTTACTTACACTTTTTTAGGGTTAGATTGTTGTGTTCAAAAATATGTTGTTAGTTCTGTTTGCTTGAATTTAATAAACCTTCAATTGAGATGCTTCATTGGTGGTTGTTGTTATTAATTAGGGCCTACTTACTGAGATAATTGTAAAATGCATGATATAACCTGGATACATCTAGGTCTATTTGATAATATATCGGCTACTTTAAATTTTACATCAAAATATCATGACAATTAGGAGGCGTTGATCAAATGACTGTAATGTCAACAGCATAATATGATATACAATCTACGTTAATGTATGGTGTCTGACTTTAGTTTAAGCCAAATATTGTAATATACAAGTACAGGCTGTTGGAGGCTGAGCTGGACTGTTAAACATAATGTGACATACACAAATGTATAGTCACATTTTTGTTTCATGATGTATTCTTTGTATTTTTAAGAGCCGTATTGTGTAATGGAATGGGCAGGGAACTTATATTTTAGGAACAGACCTATCCCACTTTTTGCCACAAGGTGGCACATCTGTCTTTGAGAGACAGGTAGTTTTAGGTGGTCAGGTGACCAGTCTTTCTTCAGATGAACAAGGAAGAGAGAAAAGACCAAACTGACTCTGTCTCCCGTTTGTCCCTGTTTATTCAGGTAAATGAAGTAGTGATGGCAAATGAAGCTTTTTTGAACCACTGAACCATTTGAACCAATCGGTTCAAAAATGGGTTCCTTGCTCGAAGCTTCAGTGATAGTGACATCTCCTGGTGAAATGCAAGACTGCAGTCAAATATTAGGTTGGCCAGTTGGGGGCTCTTAGACAGTAAAACAATATAATGTGTGTGTGTGTGTGTGTGTGTGTGTGTGTGTGTGTGTGTGTGTGTGTGTGTGTGTGTGTATATATATATATATATATATATATATATATATATATCACACACAAAGACTGAATATCTTTCTTTATACAAATATCTTTTATTTTATACAAATAAAGATTGCTGTGTATTGTCTGTGTTATTATGGTAGATTGTGCTTGGGAAACAGGATGTGGTGGGGAAATATGGCACAGTAGGGTATGCTTGTGTAACTTAAAGATTTTTATTTAGGAAAATAAGTTTTTCTACAGTTTTTGGATTGAGCCGGTTTCTTTTTTTGCTGACTATTTCTCCACATTTTGAGAAAATACGCTCACTAGGTACAGAAGTACGTGGCTGGCGTGCATAGAAACGTTTTTGCAAGTAGCCTACAAACAGATGCGGATATACATGTTTATGGTCTCTCCAGTAAAGCAGGGGATCTTCTGCTCTTTCCAGTGGTGGATCGGTCATGTACCGCTGCACCTCCACTGTTGCATCTGCTGTTGTGCTCCTTGACCTCCTTGCTTCAGAAGCATCCCTGTCCAGGAGTTCCCAAAGGTTCACACCTGAAAGACAAACAAATATAAAAGTAATCAGTAGTGAAAGTTTTCAATTTGTATAATGTTTTACTTAGATTATAATATTACCTGTGGATGATGGATTTCCATCACGAGCTGGTGCAGTTGTTGGAGTTGCTGCAGATGTGGATGGCTGTTCTGGAGGTGAGCCAGATGGTAGTATGTTTCTCATTACAGAGGAACATTCTCCTGTCAGTCGTCGGACTGCTGCCTGGGCCTGACCTTGATTAAAGAACCCATAAGTTTTATATCTAGGATCCAGCAGTGTAGCAAGGTTCAGTGCTGTTGTGCTCTCCAGGCTGTCAAACCTGGTTTGCATTAATGACAACAAGTTCTGTCCCAGTTGTTTTGCCGTGTTGTGGCTTGTTTTTCCAATCAGGTCAAACAAATTGTGAATTAGCATTTTTGTCAGGGGTATAACCATTGAGCCTGAGACTCTCTTTTCCAGGGACAGTTCTGTTGTTGCTATGTAAAATGGGGAAAGCATTTTTAAGCTTGCAGCTATGGTGTCATAGTCTTCAGAGGACAGTGGCCTCACATCTGTTGGGAGCGAGGTAAGGGCTGCCCCCACTGCCAGCCTCTCGTCGTACAGACGCTGGAACATCAGGTAGGTGCTGTTCCAGCGAGTGTCCACCTCCTGCATGAGCTTCATGACTGTCCGATCCATGGACGTCTGCACTTCTGCCAAGAACTCTTTTGCTCTGGTGCTGCTTTTAAAGTATGCCACCACTCTCCGTGACCTGTTGTAAAAGATAACAAATGAATTACGTCTGAAAAGATAATGTAAAAAGAAATCATGACCAAAATAAACTAACTAACTAACTAACTAACTAACCTTGTGCGTAGGTCTTCCAGGCCAGGAGTTGTCTCTAGTGCCTTCTTCACCACTAAATTCAAGCCATGTGCAAAGCAACCAGAATGCCTTACACCTAACTTTCTCACAGCTGCAATAATATTGGCCCCTGCATCCGTCACAAGCGATGTCACTTTGGCTTCAATGCCCCAGTCAATGAGGAGACACCTCGTTGCAGAGGCTATATTATCACCTGTGTGAGCTTTAGGGAATGGCAGCACTCCCAAAACCACTGTGGCCAGCTTTGCAGAGTCATCCACATAATGGCATGTCACTGCCAGATAGGCATCCATATTAATGGAGGTCCACATATCGCTGGTCAAGCTCACAGCCGTTACACTCTCCATGACAGCCTTGGCCTTGATCTTCTCCTCCTCATATCGCTCAACCACCATGTCCTTCAGAGCCTTTCTGGATGGAAGAATATATGTGGGATCAAGCAATGCCACCAACTCCTTGAAGCCACAGTCCTCCACGAAGGAAAAAGGCTGAGAGTCTTTGACCACCATGTTCACAAGAGCCTGATCTAGCTCTTGCTTCCGGTCACCTAAGACTGACAGACAGACAGACACATAGATAAATAAATGACAATATGTAAAATATGGATTTTTAAAAAATGAAGCAGGCCTTGTGTTATGGAATACAGTAATATTATAATGTGTGTGTGTAGTGTGTTTAATCAATAATAATATAGCCTACCTTGATTGCCGTTCTCCTGGTTAGCAGGAGCCACATCCTTGGCATGCTTGGCAGAGAAGTGCCTTTTCATGGAGGACGTATTGTTATGGTACTTCAACACCTGAGTGCACGACAAGCACCGGACCTGAAGAGAAAGCCATTTGATAAAAATGTAAACAAAATTCAGTCTATATAGCTCAACCTAATTACATATAGGCTTCACTAATCATATACATAATTTGACTGTAATGATACTTCATCGTAGTTATCAAAATGTCTAAAACAAATTTTTAAAATAGCAGCTCTACAAGCTCACAATGTGTTGCAAAGCAATGCGTTGTGAGCTTGTAGATCTGCTATTTTCAAATAGCCAAAGTCAGTGTGTGTGTGTATATATATATATATATATATATATATATATATATATATATATATATATATATACATACACACACACACACACACACACACACACACACACACACACACACACACACACACACACTATATATATAGTACTTGAGTAAATGTACTTAGTTACTTTACACCCACCACTGGTAATAACAAGTCACATACCTGATCATTACTGATCAAATCAAAATGTTGCCACATCTCAGAACGGCCCCTCTTCCTGGCTGGCTCCATGATGATGATGATGATGATCAATACAAGCAAACGCAATGTAATGATATAACAACAACTCACCTCAATAACAACTATGCATACACCTACTACTGCAACCCCACACATTGTGCATTGTTTGGGCCGTTTATAAAGAGGTGAAAGCGCCAAAATTCAAACATTCAAACAACTGTCTCGACCAGTCAGAATGGAGAGGTGGCATCGGGTGGGCACTGTGTGGCACAGCACCCATCAGGTGATCCATTCAATGGACTGAAGCAGTGAGACGCGTCACTAGCGCAGCGAACCAGCCTGGTGATTCGTTCAGGGAATGAAGCAGCTGCTGCTTCGGACGTCATAGGTCACGTGATTTTCTCCGCACTGAATCAAGCCTCGAAGCAGTGGTTCAATGTTTATTTATTTCCGGGTTCGAAGCGTGTGTCGGAGCTTCAGTGTCAGACTGCCATCACTAAAATGAAGTATTGGAACATTAAACATGTTCAATATGAGCACTTTTATTGTAAAACAATGCCTGTCTTGGTTTTATGCCAGCAATGTTGTGGTTTTGTAGTAGTTTTGTTGTGTGTAGCGAACAGTGGGTCTAAGCAGTCAGATTCATGGCAGCCATTACTGCTGCTCACAAACATGTCCTGTAGTGTGTTTCACTAACAGTATGTTTGCTGCTCCCTTTAGTGTTAAAAGCTCCTGTTGTATTGTTGTCTCCGCCAGGCCAAAAGGCATGGCCAGAGAGTATGTTTTGCTTTAGTATTGTAACAGCACAAGCGTTTCTTTATGAATGAAATGAATATGAGTTCTCACCATGGTGTGTTTTATCATGCAGGCGGTGCTATGACCGAGTGACAAACTGTTTGCACCAACAACCTGGACATTCCCTGATCACCTGTTAACAGGGTACCTGTTCACTGTTATGACAAACATTGTGTCATTGAATGCCTTTTACTGCTACTTGTGCTAAAACACACCAGAGGATTCAGTGTGTACAGCGTGGGACCAACTTCGCTGATTTGTCCAACCTTAAAAAACACCAGATAATTCATACTGGAGAAAAGGCATAACACTGTGACCAGTGTGGGAGTAAATTCACTACATCAGCCAACTTAAAATCACACCAGAGAATCCACACTGGAGAAACACCACACCACTGTGACCAATGTGGGAGCAAGTTTAAGACTAACGTTGAGTTAAAACAACACCAGAGAATTCACACTGGTGAGAAACCCTATGGTTGTGACCAGTGTGGGAAACACTTCTCTCAATTGCCCCACCTCAAATCACACCAGAGGATTCACACTGGAGAAAAGCCACACCACTGTGAACAGTGTGGAAAGGGTTTCAGTCAGTCACATCACTTACAAAGTCACAAGCTTGTACACACAGGATTTAAACCCTTTCCTTGCAGTCAATGTGGAAAGGGTTTTACTACTTCAAGCCATCTAAAACGTCACGAGCGCACACATATGTAAGGAAACCCCTATCATTGTGAACAGTGTGACAAGACGTCAGTGGAAACATAAGAAATACACCATTGTTATGCCTTGAACTGATTCAAACCTCCATTTAAAGTGCATTAAGTTTATCTGTGTGCTTAAATAAACCCATGTGCTCCACATCATTTAGAATGATCAAGAGCTTCAGATGCTCCTGAGTTGCTAGGCAAACACATGGTCTTCCTCTGAACAGCGCCACTCAGTGAAGGATGAGAGCAGTGGTTCTGGTGTCCTTCCTCTGTCCAGCTGTGCACATCAGCTATGGTGTGTTTCACTGAAAGACTTTTACAATGTTTAAAATCTTGTCAACATTTCCGTCATAATTATGTCAAAGATTTGTCATGACTGACTGACATCATAATAATTGTATACAATTATGACGTGGTAAAGAGAACCAGACTGTTGGGAAGAACATGACCAGTGGGAAGATGTAGGAGTTAAACAACTCCAGCAGATGGCAGTAGTGCAAACACAATGGACGCAAGCTGCCCGTTAACATCCACAGAAGAAGATAGTGTTAGACTGAGTGTTTCAATGACGTAGAATATTGATGCTTAAAATAAATGTTTTGGTATTGATTTGGGGACATTAATATGTGTTATTGATGTGTTCCAGAACATTTCAGTCAATATTCATGAACATGCAGCCCTCTCACACATACCTTGAACAGGTTTCAGCGACCTATCACTAGCCTCTGGGTTCTGTCAGTGCCAAGAATGGGGAAGTTAAGAGGTTAAGACGACCATAACTAGATATGCTAAACTAAAACAAGTACAGGCTCCCAAACTCTAGAATGAACTCCCCATTGCAATTAGAACTGCAGACTCACTGCTAATCTCCTGCCGTGATCTGAGGACTCACCTCTTCAGACTCCACCTCAGCCTGTAGCACTGTGTGCTATCTAAATGTAACTAAGATAGCATGTTATGTAGACAGAAGCCAGGTCACCTGTTATCCTATAGTGTGTAGTTTCAATGTACAGGCTGATGATATAGGTTATTGGTTTACTTATGTATCATTTTGTACTTTTGATGTATTATGACGTATTGTGATGTATTATCTTGTGTCCTTGCTTACTGTAATCTATCTACATAACAACAATGTATGTGTGTTAATAGTTGTGGAACATGTATGGAGGGAGGGGTGGAGCACATGTGTGGACATGTAAGATCAGATGTTAGGTTGTAATTGGTGGAGAAATGCTTCTATTGTTCTCCTCTTTGGCCAATCATTCAAACAGTTATTTATTCCACATCAGGCTCTCTAGTATAAGAAGAGTGTAGCCTGGCATGGCCAGACTAATATCACTGCGTAGATATTAGTCTGGAATCTCTGTGTAGGACTTGCATTTCCGAGGGGCAAATTAAAAAAATGCCCATGGTGATAAACCCACCCCATATCTGTATACTGGGCTCTGATTGGTCCCTCACAACTTCGGAGGGAGAGAAATAAAATCTCTATTGAGAGGGGCCAGACCTAATCTGCCAAGGGCAATTATTTTTTGGCAGATTCGTCTGGAACCAGGCTAAGAGTGTGTAGTTGTCATCTCTTCACAACTCCTCCAGGGTATCAATCATTTCAACCAGAACTGACTGTGGACTCCAGACTTCAGGTGAAGATGAACTCTCTCCACCCCACCAGGAACAATTCTGCTGAACAGGAGGAACCCAAAGGCCATCAAGACCTCAGTAAGTTACTTGTTTTCACTCTTTTATTTATCGTCCCTTTCTATCATCTTTTCTCAAGTTTGACAATTGATTGTCAAAGAACATCCCATTTATTCTGAATCCTGCACCATGTGTTTTGTTTTAATTTAACATGAATTCAGATGATTTCTCTTTTATCTCAGCATGTTAATTTTTTGTTTCACTTTAGAACCCTAGTGCTTTTAGTTACTTAGTTACTTAAGTAATATATATATATATATATATATATATATATATATATATATATATATATATATATATATATATATATATATATATATATATATATATATATATATATATATATATATATATATATATATATATATATATATATATTCAACCTTGGTTACTAAGTTATCAATTGGGGATGCACAACTAACTTCAAATACCTACATTACTGTACTGTTCTGCCTCTCAACTATCTTCCCTTTGTCTTTGTTTTCAGTGTTGCAGTCTGGCTTCCCTGCCTTACCAGCTGTACAGAAAAGAAGCTTGGCACCACACCACAGCTGTGACCAGTGTGGAAAACACTTTACTAGAGTGGGCAACCTTAAAACACACCAGAGGATCCATACTGGAGAAAAGCCATATCACTGTGATCAGTGTGGGAGCAAATTCACTCAATTGGCCAACCTTAAAAGACACCAGAGAATTCACACTGGAGAAAAAACACACCACTGTGACCAATGTGGGAGCAAGTTTAAGACCTTCATCTTTGTCTTTCGGCTGCTCCCGTCAGGGGTTGCCACAGCGGATCATTCGCTTCCATCTGGCTCGGTCCTCTGCATCCTCCTCCGTCACGCCCACTGCCTTCATGTCCTCCTTCACCGCGTCCATGTACCTTCTCTTCGGCCTTCCCTTCCTCCTCTTCCCTGGCAGCTCCATCTCCAGCATCCTCCTCCCAATGTACTCCCCTTCCCTTCTCCGCACATGTCCATACCACCTCAGTCTTGCCTCTCTCACTTTCTGTCCCAGCGGCTCCACGTGAGCGCTTCCCCTTATGTACTCATTCCTGATCTTGTCCGCTCTCGTCACTCCCAGAGAGAAGCGCAGCATTTTCATCTCTGCCACCTCCAGCTCCGTCACCTGCCTGCTGGTCAGTGCCACAGTCTCTAGTCCATACAACATGGCTGGTCTCACGACACTGCTATAGACCCTTCCCTTCACTCTCGCTGGTACCATTCTGTCACAGATCACCCCAGTCATCCTTCTCCACCCGCCCCACCCCGCCTGCACTCTCTTCTTCACCTCCCTGCCACAATCTCCACTACTCTGCACCGTTGACCCCAAGTATTTAAACTCGTGCACTTTCGGTACCTCCACTCCCTGCATCTTCACCCCCCCTCCTTCCTCCCTCTCATTTACACACATGTACTCTGTCTTGCTCCTGCTCACTCTCATCCCTCTTCTCTCCAGTGCGTGTCTCCACTTCTCTAGGTTTTCTTCTACCTGCTCCCTGCTCTCACTACAAATTGCGATGTCGTCTGCAAACATCATGGTCCACGGGGCCTCCTGCCTGACCTCATCTGTCAGCCTGTCCATCATCATGGCGAATAGGAATGGGCTGAGGGCCGACCCTTGATGCAATCCCACCCCGCAAGTTTAAGACCAACGTTGAGTTAATGAAACACCAGAGAATTCACACAGGAGAAAAACCATACCACTGTGAACAGTGTGGGATCAACTTTGCACAATTGTTCAGCCTTAAATCACACCAGAGAATTCATACTGGAGAAAAACCATACCACTGTGACCAGTGTGGAAAGGCTTTCAGTCAGTTAAAGGATGGCTTTGCCACTTTTCAACCATGTCTGTGTGTCTTTAGTAAAGTCCTTTCATGCCAATATGAGCCTCTATATTTTCATTGTTGCTCTGTAGCTCCGGAGGCGGGGTTTGAAACCCGTCTACCACCTACGTATCTGGTCCATTATGACGTATGTGGTTCCGCTCGGTAGGCTGGTAAAGACTACAAGCGCGTTGGGGTAAAAAAAAGGAAAAAAACGTTTGTGCGTGCTTGAGTTTGAACAAGTAGCGTTGCCGTAGCAGCCTGTAGAACGACACACCCCCTCAACAGCGCGAAAACAGCTTACTAACCAAAACAAGAAGTCAGCATGGCTGCTCCAGAGGAGTTTTTGGAAGACGAGGACTTTTTTTATTTAATAGCTGGATCCACTGTACAGCCGTATATGTTCGAACCAGAATACACCGCCGAAGAGATGGAGCAACGGGAGCAGCAAGAGAGAGAAGCCGAGGACGCTGAATCTGTTGCTGCTGCTTTACCGGAGCAACCACCCAGGGCTCATAGCAACTCACACTGTCAGTGTGATCATTGTCCGCCAATGCCAACAGAAATAGAGTCTTTGTGCTGTAGGGAATGGCATCGTGCGTCGTTTATCTTTGACGACTTAGCAGCTGCCGAACCAGGGGAGACCACACATTTCAATATGTGTATGACACAACACCCAAGTTTTTCTGCCCACCTAGATAGGGGTGTGCTGGGAACGTACTTTATGATCCCTAAAGTAAATTGGAAGCTGCAACCGAAACCCGCTGGACCAAGAGGGACGATGAGTTTGAAGTAAGTTTTACAGCTCTCTGTGTGTGTGTGTGTGTGTGTGTGTGTGTGTGTGTGTGTGTGTGTGTGTGTGCGTGTGTGTGTGTGTGTGTGTGTGTGTGTGTGTGTGTGTGCGTGCCCTGGTCCAGAGCGTTAGTGAGTTCTCTCTAACTAAGACAGAGAATTCCACTGCCCTGTGAGGTCTCTGTCTTTAGTACAAAACAAACAAAGCTACTTTGCTATTCACCAAAACAAAGGCTGATTTGTGTTGTTGAACGTATATTCTCTCTGTGTGTGTGTGTGTGTGTGTGTGTGTGTGTGTGTGTGTGTGTGTGTGTGTGTGTGTGTGTGTGTGTGTGTGTGTGTGTTCATCAATATGTCCATACACGGACAAATGTGTCGGTGGCAATTTTAGATTTTGTTTTACACAACATTATAATGTCCTTATTTTGATAAGACTACATAAGATTACTGAATGTCAGTCTCCAGGTTTTCATCAGAATATGTATGACACTGATTTACTATGACACTATGGCACATTAGGAGTCCACCAGTAGGCCTACAGTGGTTTTCACACTTTGTATTTTCAAGGACCCCCTACAGGTCCATTTGGATCCATTTGTACACTCTCAGAGTTACAGTCCTTCAAGGAACACCGAAAGTCCCTCAGAATTTTCACCAAAAGTCCACCACAAGCCTGTGTGTGTGTGTGTGTGTGTGTGTGTGTGTGTGTGTGTGTGTGTGTGTGTGTGTGTGTGTGTGTGTGTGTGTGTGTGTGTGTGTGTGTGTGTGTGTGTCTATGCAACAACACAGTCAGCTTTTCTCTTCTCACTGTAGGCAGTACCGTTTGGCAGGGTACAGGATCACACTGGAGTGGGTTCTCCAAGGGGAGAAGCTCGGCAAAGGCCGTCGTGTCGTCCTGCCAGCTTGCGTAGTTAACCAGGTATCATATACTTCAGTTCATTTAGCAAATTATCATTTTTTAAAACATTTTGGAAAAAATGCCAATTTAACATCATGGTGCTCTCTTTTCCTGTGTCCATTCATCAGGTCAGACAGAGGTACCCCAGTCCAGATGGGGTGTACACAGGATTTGTTGAGGCTAATGATCTCTTCGATGGACTGTGACTGTGGTGTGCAAGGTGAGCATACAATGTAGTTGTAGTTACTATGCAGTAAATACGGCCATAATAAATAGATAATATACATCAAGGGACAGAAGAGATTTATATTATACTGTCTCACACTGTAGTATTATTGCACACATCTGTGTTGAATCACACCAGCGCTTCACTGTACCCAGATGACAGTGAAGTGATGCCTTTTAAGACCTTTTTAATACCTAAAAAATAAAAATAAATCAATACTATTACTGCATCAAAAGTAATCTACAAACTATACTATCAAACTGGTACTGACATCCTGTCAGTACAAATTGACAAGCAAGGTGCCTTGCACAGATTGGTACTCATCTGTAATTTGGTCTGTACAGAGTTCAATACCCAAACTAGCCCTAGAATTTCTGTCATCTTACTAAATTTCAAATAGACTGTCATAGATCGGTCTGGCCGACACACTGTGTACATCACGATCTGCACGGCCGTAAAAGTGCTCTAAACTCCGTCTGTACTCACCCAATAATTAATTCCTAAGACTTGGAGTCAGATAGTGTCCTCTAGTTTCATATGCATTAGACAGTTCTGCCAGAAAACATGTGTTTAGTGAAATATCTCCTCTTTTCCACGGGAAAAAAAGGAAATTTAGATATATTCAGTCCTGCACTCATTCCAGGCCCCTCGCCCGTACAGAAAGTCGTCCGTGTGCAGCTCGTGGAAAAGTGGAGATATTTCACTAAACACATGTTTTCTGGCAGAACTTTCTAATGCATATGAAACTAGAGGACACTATCTGACACCAAGTCTTAGGAATTAATTATTGGGTGAGTACAGACAGAGTTTAGAGAACTTTTACGGCCGCGCAGATCGTCCTGCTCACAGCGTGTCGTCCAGACCGACCTATGACTGTCTATTTGAAATACATGAAATGTATGTAAGATGACAGACATTCTAGGGCTATATCCAAACCTACAACACATACACACACTCAATCTTCCATTCCAGTTATCCTGGAGTGTTTTCACCATTACTGACTCTTGTCTTCTCGCCACAGCATGTGCGTCTCCTGTCCCAGAAGCAGTTCTGTGCTCTAATGCAGAAAGCCTGCAAAACCACCAGCCTCAGCGAACTCTACTGACACACAACAATTTCATACCATCATAATATTATACTGTATTAGATATAGTACCATTAAAATATATTTGATGTCAATATTTGTGTTTTTTATTGTGCCAATTTAACATCGAGGGGCCCACTGATCCTCAGGTCAGACAGAGATACTTCAGCCCAGATGGCATGTACAAGTGATGTGTTGAAGCTGATGATCTTTCTGAGCAAGCATTACTCTAGTCCAGCTAGAATGAGTGATTCGGGTGTAAAAAGAAAATGCTTGAACGCAATATAAAATAATTGTCATTTCATGTTCTTTCATGTTTCATGTTTCATGTTCTTTTAGATACAGTGGAGCAGTCAATTGGAATATGCTACCACTGCCCATTGTTTAGGAAAAAGGTCAATCATGGCTTTTAGATAGATTTATGCTGAAGTTTTATAGGTCACAGACTTTATAGTTTTTAGAGTGGGCTTGGGGATCAATGTCGGTTCTTTGTCATTATACCTGTTGATACAAGACCAAGGACCACAATATAAATAAGTATTTTACTTTATTTATTTAAAAAAAAAATCAATAAGGGCACACAGGCAAAGTTTGTTCCCCCGGTGGTGAAGATCCAGATCACAGAAATCTGGATCTGTGTGCAAGAATTGCCTCCTGCTTTGGAGGCTTAGGCTTTGAAGCAATGCTTGGAGGCTTAGGCTTTGAAGCAATGCTTGGTGGTAGACAAAGCCGATCGAGAGATGACGACAGCACTTGGTAGGGTACATTTGGATCCCGTCTTTGGGCAATTTCCAGATTGACCAGACTCTGTCGTGTCGTGTAATTGAGGTGCCAAGATGCGGGTTAGCAGGCTGGTTTGAGATATCAAAGTAGAGGAGAAGAGACGTCTTGACCAGTTTCCATATTCACCATTTATTCAGCATTCAAGTACAACAGCATAGCAGAAGCAGCCAGGGGCAGGAGCCCCTGAGCTCCAACCTCACAGCCTGACGGCTTGTGACTGTACTAGTTCTGAGCTACATTTTAGGCCAGCTTTTATAACACAATAGCTTCACATTAGAATGCAGATGGTTCATGTGGGGTGGGGGTCAATGATCCCCCACCTGTTGATCATGCTCTGAAGTCCTCTGAACATTGGCTGATTTGATTAGCAGCTGTTGTTAGGAAGCCTAGACCTGGCGTCTCCAGGTTAACAAAAGGCAATGTAAATTAGACTTCACAGCTATCTGAGGCCCTTGATTACCTATGCAAACACCAGGCTGGGTCACTCATGATTCTGCTTTAGCAAGATTACATTTCTTTAGTATCATTCTATATGTTTTTACTTTAGCTTTTAGTATATTTGTTCCATCTATTTTTACTTGCATACTGGTATATACAATATAGCACATGATACGACAGTCGGAACAGGTGCGTGTGTGGCTCGTACACCTTCTTCACAACCCAGCTCTTTGTTCGCCTGCAGAATGCCTGATTGGTGCGGGGTCCACCTGAAATGGAATCATTTTTTTTCTTGTCAGCTTCACACTACTGACAATGCTATGGACAGGCTTACATCAGGGGTATTCAACAGGGGGTCCGGGACCCCTAGGGGGTCCTCAGAGTTACTACAGGGGGGCCGTCAAATCTTTGTGATTTGTGATCTTTTTTTTAAAACACTTGAACCCTCGCATCGCTATTCTGAGGAGAACTTTTGCCAAAAATAGCAGGTCTACAAGCTCACAAGGCCTCGCGCTGCGAGGCCTTGTGAGCTTGTCGAACTGCTATTTTTGGCATAGAGGTATAGGTGTGGAGGGGAAAAAGAGCAGACCAAGTAAAACATTTTTTTTAAATCTGAAACACATTTTTATACAATATAGAGTAGGGGGTCCCTGCTTCATCTTTCTCTCAGCTAGGGGGTCCTTGGCCTGAAAACGTTGAAGACCCCTGGCTTACAGGTCACATGGAAATAAAATATTTCAGAAAATGGATCTGTACTGTACCTGTGGCAAGGGTGGCTTGTGTTCTCTTCACAATGTTCTCGTTGTGTTCAAGGACTGCAAGCATGCCTCTTCGGAATGTACTTGAGCATTGCACTGTGGAATACTTCCAAGCTACCTGTATGAACATAAAACAAAATGTACACAAAATAAATATAATTGAAAAGGGAAAACTGTGTTTTCCCTTTCCACCAGTATGATCATGAACATTTTATGACACTTTCAGTTTACCTGTGTGCTTGAAGAGGCCCAAGTACTCAAGGTCTTTCAGGAGGCGCTTGTCACGGACCAGTTTCTCCAAATCCTCGTATACCGTTATTTAGCAGATGCTCTTAGTCCAGAGTGATTTACAGTAATCCCTTGCTCTCGATTATTTTGGTCTGTCTGCAAACCAGCTCCGCCATTTTAAATCCCAGTAAATATTATTGTTTTTTATATGTAGGTAAAGTATTATAATCTTTAATGAAGTAAAGTTATGGCAGATATGAATGAGGATGCGATGTTTACTTTAGCAGATCAGATGGAGAATGCCAGTTTATCTGCAGATGCTATTTTAATGCGCATTGAAGATGTCTTGGAAATGCTGGGGAGTGTGCGCTCTTGCAAGATATAGATGCTGATAAGCAAATAGTCGATACTCTAAAAGCGATTGAACACCGAGTTGATATGGAGAATGTCAAAGAAGAAGTGACCGTGTCATTGGCCGCCACTGGTGTTGGACATCTGACGCTGGAAAGTCCACTGGATATACTCCATATAATCTGGCCAGTGACTGTCAACCCAATAAATCACTGGTGTCTTAGGAGTTTCACCTCGTACTATTCGAAGGAGACTGGCAGAAAATGGTCAGAGGTGAGTTTACAATAGAATAATCACGTGTGTTATCGCAAATGCACAGCTTGCAGCCTGCAATCCATAACTTTAGTGTTTTTTGATCTGAAAATGCAAAAAACTCTTTTCAATCAGTGTTAAGTTAAACCCGGCAGACCTAGTTATATTAATACTATAGGCTGCACTAGGAGGGTGCTTTATAAAGCAGTGCTGCACCTCCCAAGAATAGTAGGCTAAGGCTAGTATGTACAGTAGCCTAGGCTATGTGTGTGCGTTACAGTTCATTTGTATCGTTCGTCTGATGCGCCATGGTGATGTGTGGATCTGGTGACCAACGGTGAGGTTTCTGTTGCTGACTGACTTTACTATAGCCTAGTGTACAGGACCTGTACACTAGGCCGCCACTGAAAAATAAACAAATTTGACAACGTATAAAAAATAAAAGTGCAAAGTTTTAAACAGGAGTCCAAACAGCAAAATCCCTTTTTGTAATAGTGAGGAGTTTCACTAAGGGAAAATATGAACAGTGCAATTGTATAGTAACAGCTTAACCCTGGCTAATAAGCCTCAATACATTATAATTGTATAATGTACTTTTACTCCACTACATCTCAGAGACAAATATTGTACTTTTACTCCACTACAATTATTTGAAAACTTAAGTTACAAGTTACTTGCAGATATAAATGATTACATTATAAAACACACATTAACCACGTTATCCCCATTTTATGCCTAGGCTATTTGAAAATGGAACATTTTAGTACTTTTGGTACTTTAAGTACCTATAACACCACCAGTACCAATACTTTTGTACTTTTACTCAAGTAAATTTGAATTCCAGACTTTTACTTATAACAGAGTACTTCTACCTTGCAGTATCTCCATCACTGGCGCATAGTCACACCCTACGCCATGCCAAAGCCAGTGTCACTGGTGGCGATACAGGCCTCAAATTCATGAACAAACACATCATACTCTTCGTAGTGGGCTGGCAGTCGAAGGGTTTGAAAACACGTGGAGGACGTCGGGAGAGCCCCGCGGACCACTTGCACCACCATCTCCTGCATCTTGGTGTTCATTGATTCCCACGCGATCCAGAACTTGAGCAGCTCCTTCAGCTTTTCAGAGGAAGCTATAATGAAGGTGAAAAAGGAATACCAAGAATTAACACAAGATAGATAGTTGATCTACAAGCTCACAATGCATCATGATGTGTTTGGGAGATCTGCTATCTTTACCATTTTTGAAAGATGTCAGGTTTTGTTTTACATTGAATGTTCTAAATTTAAATACAGGAAGGAGAGCACTGATATAAAAAAAATTACTTCATAATTTGTACTTTTAAGCATTCATGTCACCACTGCCAGGTACAGTAACTACACAACCCAGACCTACCACTACCAAAGTGTCAATGTGCACTAACCATGATCACATCCACCCCTTTAAAATTGTAGCAATGACTGAAAATGGCCCCTTTGTCAAATCAGTTTACAAATGCCGTCTCCCATTTTCACTTTGATTACTAGCATTCAGGTCCACTACTGCTCCCAAAGTTATAATGATTACCACTTTCGATGTATGTCCGGAGGTACCCTGCCACTCTCTGCACTTCTCATCCAGAGTGCACTGGGCGTCGTAGTCATCCGCAGTCTCATCTAGGACTGGCTACACTATGTGTTCGATGATAAACGAAAAAAAAGAGAAGTTTTGTCTTTAACCACATGTCACATGTCACATCGCAATGTTCTGTGCGCTTGTAGACCTGCGGTTTCCACCATTTTTGCCCGACACTGTTGTGCACCGCATTAGAAACTAATGCTAGTGGTTAATTGATTTCTTGCAAAAAAAAGATGGCTAATTTAAAATGAACTTTAAAATAAGAAGAATCGAATGCAATTGATAGAATAGCCAAAACGGGTGCAATACGTTAGTCCGACAGCGCATTCCTCCGACAGCGCAGTGCTCCGACATTAAACAGTAAACCCGAACCAAACCCGCACCCTAACCCTAACCGCACGCGGATGCCACATAGTCGGAGAAAAGGTCTGTCGGATTAACGCATGCCTCCCGCCAAAACAGAGTGCTGCCCTGAAGTGTGATGCATCTGCAATATTGGTGAGTTTAATATCATTTAATACAATCAGATAGGCTGCTTTCATGATTGGATGAATGGGCGGTTAATGGATGGTGTTGCAACTACGATGTGGACAGCTCCTGTGTGAATGACCGTTACCTCTGAACTGGGTGCACTTTCACAGTCCCTCGGGAACATAAGGGGAATGGTGTCTGGTCAAAATAACTCTGCATCCGTTATTCACTGTTAGTGTGTTAGCACATCAGTACTCACAGCACAGAGGAGAAGACGGTCATAGAGCCATCTTCTGTTGGTCTGGGAGAAGACGTCAATGTCCCATGATAGGGCCACCTCCTCCTCCGTCAGCTCTGCATCGCCTTCGAGCTGGTGACAAAAGTAACAAATGTACATTTAACATTCACAAAAATGTTTGTTATGATCACACATTTGTATCAGTTTTAGGTAAAAATGTAGCTTAATTGCTGGTTTACACTAGAGACCCATACATTTCAAGTGATGTGGAAGAGAGTGTGGAGGAGGTATTGGCTGTTGAGGGTGTGTGTATTATTGTATGCAAATACATTTTTAGGTGCAAATATCACGGCTAAAAACCAAGACATTTTGTAAAAGACAGAAATCATATCGACATACCAACTGAATGGTGCTGCGAATATCCAGGTCAGCGCAGTCTTCGATCACGACTGTTGCAGTCTCTGGTGTTCCCCCAAACAGAACGTGCACAATAGCTGGACTAATTCCGTACACAGAGGGTCCACCATGCAAGAAAGAATGTCCCATCATCCTCCCTAAATGAAACCAAAAAGTATAGCAATTTTAACAATTTAACCAAAATTTGCTTGGCATTAAAATGACTCTAGGGTCATCCATCTTATTTATTATAATTATTATTATTAATAAAAACCCACTACTTTTTTTTCTAGTGGGGTCTGATAATAACTGGTTTTACTCCTGGTCACTGTTTATGTGTCAAATTGTCCATGAGCAATACACTTAACCCATAACTGCAAGAATTACACTGGTCCTATCCTTTAACTGAAAATGGCCATTTGACAATTGAACATAGACCCTTTTAATAATTTGGCATCAACCTACCAGCAACAAAGAACATGTCGCTCTCTATAAGCCTCTCTGAAGTGCATGGCACCAAATGATCGGTCTCACCGTCAAAGAGCCTTGTAACAGCCTTGTGACCTGCACAGAAAACAACCACTTGAACCCTTCATACATTATAGTACAGTAACACTTAGTTGTCTGCTATGGACATGGTCTGATCGTTTGCCTCGACACCAAATCTCACTGAAAATAGCTAATCTACAAGTGCCAACACGTTGTGGCTTGTAGATCTGCCATTTTATGTCAATGTTCCCCCCAGAATAGTGATGCTAGGGTTAAAGTCTTGAATCTGTTAATATGCATTGCTAATACTAGTTCTATTTTTTTTCAAAATGGCCTAATCATTTTTGAATAATCGAAAGAACCATAAAGGCATGAAATTAACAGAAATTTTACATTTAACAATTTAAGTATATGTATAAAAAGATTATTAGTTTGTAACATGATTGTGAGTGGTGTGCACTGTGCGGACACAAAGCAGATACTTCAACAGCCATTCAGTACAACTTTGCAGTCTCAACAACTATTCAGTCAACATACCTAAGTGGAAGCCATGCTGCAAAAGTGAAATGGTTCTGGAGAAGAAGAAGCGCATGACTCCTTCACCAAATGCTCGATCGACTATATGGAAAAGCAAAATGTCAGGCAACTTTCTTTAGAAAGTTATGATTTCTCAAGACATTTACATTTGACATACTGTACCTTCCAGTCTGCACTTAATAGGGCGTGCCCAGTTCTCCTTGACAGCCTTATAAGTTGACATAAGCGAGGACTCTTGCTCCTCTACGTCGTCTCCCAAGTCCATTCTGTGAACAAGGAACCTTTCATTTTCATTGTTGGACAGCAACCACATCCTAAAGAGCGTTCCTCCTTCCACTCTAAGTAGATGCAGAAATACACAGCAAATAAAGACCAGTGAAAACAGATTTCTAAAACTCAACATTTCAAATAAAGTCTTTACCAATTCATACTGTATACCCGTGGTTATACCTGGGGAGAAGAGACTCTCAAGAAATGCCCTTGAGTCACTCGAGCCAGACAGAGCAGAGGCGGACGTAGACGGGCCAGGCAGGCTGAAAGCAGGCTGAGAGGTAGACGGGCCACTCGGGCCAGGCAGGGTGACAGCAGGCTGAGAGGTAGACGGGCCACTCGGGCCAGGCAGGGTGACAGCAGGCTGAGAGGTAGATGGGCCAGGCAGGCTGACAGCAGGCTGAGAGGTAGACGGGCCACTCGGGCCAGGCAGGGTGACAGCAGGCTGAGAGGTAGACGGGCCACTCGGGCCAGGCAGGGTGACAGCAGGCTGAGAGGTAGATGGGCCAGGCAGGCTGACAGCAGGCTGAGAGGTAGATGGGCCAGGCAGGTTGAAAGCAGACCGGGAGGTAGACGGGCCAGATGGGTTGTCCTCATCGTCAGAATCCAGGTTGACGATTTCTGGACTGGGTGACCTGTAAAGATCGGTCAGATATTTATTTCAAGAATTTCCCGAATTAACTTGAAATCTCTCTGTACCATTACATCAGTTACCGTACTTAAGACATATCTACAGTGGTGGATTTTTTACTTAGTAAAAGTAGCAATACCACAGTGTAGTAATACTGTTACAAACTCCTGCCTTAAAATACCAAAAGTACAAAAGTATTGGCATCAAAATATTCTGTACTCAGTGTGCAGAATGTCTTATTAAGTTTCAGAAGTTTTCAAAATGTTAAACTATTTTGAAAACAGCAGATATAATTAAGTATAGCAGATATTCAGGTTCACAATGTGTCGATGAATGACAGGGTACAAAAGGGTGCATTTCGCCTTTCCGACATGTCGCCTTTCCGACGTTAACGAACCCTATACCTAACCCTAACCCTAACCGCACGCGGAAGCCACTAGTCGGAGTGGCGAGATGTCGGAATGGAAGGAGCACCCCGGTACAAAACAAGGTATTGGCCATACCTTCGGCCTGGCGGAGACAATGATAAAACATGAACAGAGAAGGTGCTTCTGTGGCCTACGGGCAGTGTGCACAATCTAATTGACTACTGGAGCGATGCTGTTGAATTTGTATTCTGAAGTGCAAAAAAAAAGTGTAAGAACGATCAAAGATAAAGACAATGCCTACCCTACCATTTTTGCACATGGCTCTTAATGTGGTGGAATGGGAAGTGCTGGTTACACCACAGACACCTTGTTAGGGGTCCAGCTTGTGAGGAAGAGGTAAGGGCACGGGTCTACATGAGAGAAAACATTTCACAATGTTAAGTATAAAGCATTTATCAAGGTCAATTACAAAGACATTTTAAATATTAGGTAATGCATAAATAAAACACTTATTGACACGTACCGCAAAATCGATGCTTTTCTGCAAAGGCCTGACATACAGTGTGGCCTGCCCGATGCCAGTTGAAGGGTTGCGCAGGTGCTGCACAGTGTACCCCTGTTCAGGGCTCTGGATCACACAAAGGTCCCTACTTCTAGTAGTCCCTGTGATTCTGAGAAGTTCGAATCCCCCCGTCTCTCTCCCTATAAAAAATTAGGGGGGGACAGAACAGTTGCAATGTTAAACTTATTAGACGGTAAACAAAATCAACACCTTTAAAATCCAGAAACCACCAGGGGTCCTTGGGGGGTTCCAGGGGTCCCCATTTCAATCTTTGAGTTACAGACCTTTAAGGGTACACTTTGTTGACTCAGAACAAATGGCAACGTTGATATGCATTTAGCCACAGATCCAGACAATATTTTGTGCAATAGACTTTTCAGAACAGATATTGTGCTAAAGACTACCATAAGAGAGGATTTGTGTTACATCTTCAAAACTACTCAATCACAAGAACTAAAGGAAAATGGCACTATAAGCTCATAACGCAATACCTTTTCATGCTCATGACTGGGAAAGTATCTGTAATTTTTACATTTATATAGCAACATATGTTTATCAGAAAGGTATACCTTTTCATGTTCATGACTGGGAAAGTATCTGTAATTTTTACATTTATATAGCAACATGTTTATCAGAAAAGGTATACCTTTTCATGCTCATGACTGGGTTAAACAGTTCATCTTGTTGTGGATCCCTGGAACCCCCCCAAAGGGTCCCCCCAGACCCTAGGTGTTTTAGAGTATAGACAAAGTACACGTTTACCTTGGAAACAGAGCCTCTTTTCTCCCGCAGTGGTCAGCTCCATCTTTTCGTACTTTGGTGGGACCGTGTCGCTGAGGTGGTCACTAAGGCACACAAACGAGTGGGTATACCGGGCTCTTTTGGCAGCTGGGGGTTGGAGGGAGGTAGATCGTGGAGGAAATCGCCGAGGAGTAGCTGGAGGACGCCTGTGTCCATAGGCAGTGAACAGGCCGGCCACCTCAGCTTTAGAATAAAAACAAGAATGACAAGCATTAGACATTACATGTGATCATTTATAGGTTACGTTATACACTCTTTGTAAAGTCAAAAACTCAGAATACATAGTGATGAAGAGGCAATGTTCATACTAGAAAGAAATTTCCTACGAAAATTTAAGTGTGCCTGCGTTGGCTGGGGGTTTTGTCGCCGTGGTAATGCGAAACGGTGAAAAAAGTTATGCGGTAGGTGGGCCGGTCGTCCCGCACGTTTTGATGTATACATTGGCGGGGCTTTGTGAACCGTGTGGGAGGAGTAGCATTTTGATCCCTTCGGGCGGCCAAAAAAGTAAAGAAAAAAACAGCAAAATAATGTTTCAAAAATTAAGAAAAAATAAACCGAAAGTCAAACAAGGAAAATTAAAAAACAGAAAAATTGTAGGAAAAAATGAGCATCTAAAACAATATTTGAAAAAAATATAATAATTTTTAAAAATATATAAACAATTACTTAAATGGGTTTGAGTGCTTGTTTCACCCACTTCTGAAGGTCTGACGCAGAAAGTGCCCATTATACTATTGTTTGCTGTCCCCCATTTAGGGGGGGTAGGCAAAGTTTCGGAGCATTTCGGGAAATTTTCAGAAACCGGAAGTGAATAAATGGTTTGAGTGCTTGTTTCGCCCACTTCTGAAGGTCAGACGCAAAAAGTGCCAATTATACAATTGTTCGCAGTCCCTCATTTAGGGGGGGTAGGCGAAGTTTGGGAGCATTTCGGGCACTTTTCAAAACCGGAAGTGAAATATCCACTTCCTGTTGTGACGGATGTGTTGGCAGACCCCAATTTAGGGGGGGTAGGCGAAGTTTCAGATCATTTTGGGCACTTTTGAAACCGGAAGTGAAGAGGTCCAAGTCCCGGTTGGACCATCGAGTTGCATACCCTTCAAAAAGTGTTTTGGTGTAAAAAAAAAAAAATCGAAAAAAAAAAAGTTGGGGAAAAAAAATTAAGAAAAAAAAAATTTGTCGGAAAAAAAAAAAATTCGTAAAAAAAAAAATTCGTAAAAAAATAAAGTCCATGACAAAGTTTGGGGGCGGTACCATGCTGCAAACAGAAGTTACGGCCATTTAAAGCTGGGCCAATAGGAAGGCAGAGGGGGCGGAGCTTCAACACACAAAGCTCATTGGTGGTTACAGCTGCCACATGGATTATAGCAGGAGCCCTAGAGTCTCTGGGTGGTTTCCCCCCCTCCTTGTAACCGTTAACATGGGAGTGAATGGGGGAGTGAGGATGATGATGGTTAACATGGGTGTGAATGGAGGATGATGATGAAGAGTAAGTCAAGTCAGAATGAGTCTGAATTTGGGACTGAAAAGGGGGCGCGGCTACATGTTTTGGCTAATAACGTGGGCGTGGTAGCGCAAAACGGCGAAAAAAGTAATGCGGTAAGTGGGGCGGTCGTCCCGCACGTTTTGATATATACATTGCGACTAACGAGTAAACCGTGTGGGAGGAGAAGCGTTTTGCGCGGTACGTGCGGCCAAAAGGGGCGGAGTTTAGCTGTTTTTTGCTAATAACGTCGCCATGGTAACGCGTAACGGCGAGAAACTTCCGAGCACACGATTCCCGACCAGGCCGCACGTTTTGATGTATATATTGTTGCGGTAGTGTAAACCGTGCGGCCTGTACGGACGGACGAACTTTTGTGGCGACATGGATATCTGTATTAACTAGAAAGAAATTTCCTACGAAAATTTAAGTGTGCCTGCGTTGGCTGGGGGTTTTGTCGCCGTGGTAATGCGAAACGGTGAACAAAGTAATGCGGTAGGTGGGCCGGTTGTCCCGCACGTTTTGATGTATACATTGCCACTAACGAGTGAACCGTGTGGGAGGAGTAGCATTTGGGGCGCCGCGCGCGGCCAAAAAAAGGAGTGTTTTCATAGTTTTTTGCCAATTACGTCGCCATGGTAACACGAAATGTCGAGAAAAGTAATGCGGTAAGTGGGGCGGTCGTCCCGCACGTTTTGATGTATACATTGCCACTAACGAGTAAACCGTGTGGGAGGAGAAGCATTTTGCGCGGTGCGTACGGCCAAAAGGGGCGGAGTTTAGCAGTTTTGTGCTAATAACGTCGCAATGGTAACGTGCAGCGACGAAAAACTTTCGAGCACACTATTCCCGGCCAATCCGCACGTTTTGATGTATAGTTTGCCGGGTTAGTGTAAACGGTGCGGCAGTTACGGACGGACGAAGTTTCGTATTGGGCGGATTTCAACGTTACACTAGAAAGAAATTTCCTACGAAAATTTAAGTGTGCCTGCGTTGGCTGGGGGTTTTGTCGCCGTGGTAATGCGAAACGGTGAACAAAGTAATGCGGTAGGTGGGCCGGTTGTCCCGCACGTTTTGATGTATACATTGCCACTAACGAGTGAACCGTGTGGGAGGAGTAGCATTTGGGGCGCCGCGCGCGGCCAAAAAAAGGAGTGTTTTCATAGTTTTTTGCCAATTACGTCGCCATGGTAACACGAAATGTCGAGAAAAGTAATGCGGTAAGTGGGGCGGTCGTCCCGCACGTTTTGATGTATACATTGCCACTAACGAGTAAACCGTGTGGGAGGAGAAGCATTTTGCGCGGTGCGTACGGCCAAAAGGGGCGGAGTTTAGCAGTTTTGTGCTAATAACGTCGCAATGGTAACGTGCAGCGACGAAAAACTTTCGAGCACACTATTCCCGGCCAATCCGCACGTTTTGATGTATAGTTTGCCGGGTTAGTGTAAACGGTGCGGCAGTTACGGACGGACGAAGTTTCGTATTGGGCGGATTTCAACGTTACACTAGAAAGAAATTTCCTACGAAAATTTAAGTGTGCCTACGTTGGCTGGGGGTTTTGTCGCCGTGGTACCGCGAAACGGTGTAAAAAGTAATGCGGTAAGTGGGCCGGTCGTCCCGCACGTTTTGATGTGTACATTGCCACTAACGAGTGAACCGTGTGGGAGGAGTAGCATTTGGGGCGCCGCGCGCGGCCAAAAAAACGAGTGTTTTCATAGTTTGTTGCCAATTACGTCGCCATGGTAACACGAAATGGCGAGAAAAGTAATGCGGTAAGTGGGGCGGTCGTCCCGCACGTTTTGATGTATACATTGGCACTAACGAGTAAACCGTGTGGGAGGAGAAGCATTTTGCGCGGTGCGTGCGGCCAAAAGGGGCGGAGTTTAGCACTTTTGTGCTAATAACGTCGCAATGGTAACGTGCAGCGACGAAAGACTTCCGAGCACACTATTCCCGGCCAATCCGCACGTTTTGATGTATAGTTTGCCGGGTTAGTGTAAACGGTGCGGCAGTTACGGACGGACGAAGTTTCGTATTGGGCGGATTTCAACGTTACACTAGAAAGAAATTTCCTACGAAAATTTAAGTGTGCCTGCGTTGGCTGGGGGTTTTGTCGCCGTGGTAATGCGAAACGGTGAACAAAGTAATGCGGTAGGTGGGCCGGTCGTCCCGCACGTTTTCATGTATACATTGCCACCAACGAGTGAACCGTGTGGGAGGAGTAGCATTTGGGTCGCCGCGCGCGGCCAAAAAAACGAGTGTTTTCATAGTTGTTGGCCAATTACGTCGCCATGGTAACACGAAATGGCGAGAAAAGTAATGCGGTAAGTGGGGCGGTCGTCCCGCACGTTTTGATGTATAGATTGCCACTAACGAGTAAACCGTGTGGGAGGAGAAGCATTTTGCGCGGTGCGTGCGGCCAAAAGGGGCGGAGTTTAGCAGTTTTGTGCTAATAACGTCGCAATGGTAACGCGCAGCGACGAAAAACTTCCGAGCACACTATTCCCGGCCAATCCGCACGTTTTGATGTATAGTTTGCCGGGTTAGTGTAAACGGTGCGGCAGTTACGGACGGACGAAGTTTCGTATTGGGCGGATTTCAACGTTACACTAGAAAGAAATTTCCTACGAAAATTTAAGTGTGCCTGCGTTGGCTGGGGGTTTTGTCGCCGTGGTAATGCGAAACGGTGAACAAAGTAATGCGGTAGGTGGGCCGGTCGTCCCGCACGTTTTCATGTATACATTGCCACCAACGAGTGAACCGTGTGGGAGGAGTAGCATTTGGGTCGCCGCGCGCGGCCAAAAAAACGAGTGTTTTCATAGTTGTTGGCCAATTACGTCGCCATGGTAACACGAAATGGCGAGAAAAGTAATGCGGTAAGTGGGGCGGTCGTCCCGCACGTTTTGATGTATAGATTGCCACTAACGAGTAAACCGTGTGGGAGGAGAAGCATTTTGCGCGGTGCGTGCGGCCAAAAGGGGCGGAGTTTAGCAGTTTTGTGCTAATAACGTCGCAATGGTAACGCGCAGCGACGAAAAACTTCCGAGCACACTATTCCCGGCCAATCCGCACGTTTTGATGTATAGTTTGCCGGGTTAGTGTAAACGGTGCGGCAGTTACGGACGGACGAAGTTTCGTATTGGGCGGATTTCAACGTTACACTAGAAAGAAATTTCCTACGAAAATTTAAGTGTGCCTGCGTTGGCTGGGGGTTTTGTCGCCGTGGTAATGCGAAACGGTGAACAAAGTAATGCGGTAGGTGGGCCGGTCGTCCCGCACGTTTTCATGTATACATTGCCACCAACGAGTGAACCGTGTGGGAGGAGTAGCATTTGGGTCGCCGCGCGCGGCCAAAAAAACGAGTGTTTTCATAGTTGTTGGCCAATTACGTCGCCATGGTAACACGAAATGGCGAGAAAAGTAATGCGGTAAGTGGGGCGGTCGTCCCGCACGTTTTGATGTATAGATTGCCACTAACGAGTAAACCGTGTGGGAGGAGAAGCATTTTGCGCGGTGCGTGCGGCCAAAAGGGGCGGAGTTTAGCAGTTTTGTGCTAATAACGTCGCAATGGTAACGCGCAGCGACGAAAAACTTCCGAGCACACTATTCCCGGCCAATCCGCACGTTTTGATGTATAGTTTGCCGGGTTAGTGTAAACGGTGCGGCAGTTACGGACGGACGAAGTTTCGTATTGGGCGGATTTCAACGTTACACTAGAAAGAAATTTCCTACGAAAATTTAAGTGTGCCTACGTTGGCTGGGGGTTTTGTCGCCGTGGTAATGCGGAACGGTGAAAAAAGTAATGCGGTAGGTGGGCCGGTCGTCCCGCACGTTTTGATGTATACATTGCCACTAACGAGTGAACCGTGTGGGAGGAGTAGCATTTGGGGCGCCGCGCGCGGCCCAAAAAACAAGTGTTTTCATAGTTTGTTGCCAATTACGTCGCCATGGTAACACGAAATGGCGAGAAAAGTAATGCGGTAAGTGGGGCGGTCGTCCCGCACGTTTTGATGTATACATTGCCACTAACGAGTAAACCGTGTGGGAGGAGAAGCATTTTGCGCGGTGCGTGCGGCCAAAAGGGGCGGAGTTTAGCACTTTTGTGCTAATAACGTCGCAATGGTAACGTGCAGCGACGACAAACTTCCGAGCACACTATTCCCGGCCAATCCGCACGTTTTGATGTATAGTTTGCCGGGTTAGTGTAAACGGTGCGGCAGTTACGGACGGACGAAGTTTCGTATTGGGCGGATTTCAACGTTACACTAGAAAGAAATTTCCTACGAAAATTTAAGTGTGCCTGCGTTGGCTGGGGGTTTTGTCGCCGTGGTAATGCGAAACGGTGAAAAAAGTAATGCGGTAGGTGGGCCGGTCGTCCCGCACGTTTTGATGTGTACATTGCCACTAACGAGTGAACCGTGTGGGAGGAGTAGCATTTGGGGCGCCGCGCGCGGCCAAAAAAACGAGTGTTTTCATAGTTTGTTGGCAATTACGTCGCCATGGTAATACGAAATGGCGAGAAAAGTAATGCGGTAAGTGGGGCGGTCGTCCCGCACGTTTTGATGTATACATTGCCACTAACGAGTAAACCGTGTGGGAGGAGAAGCATTTTGCGCGGTGCGTGCGGCCAAAAGGGGCGGAGTTTAGCAGTTTTGTGCTAATAACGTCGCAATGGTAACGTGCAACGACAAAAAACTTCCGAGCACACTATTCCCGGCCAATCCGCACGTTTTGATGTATAGTTTGCCGGGTTAGTGTAAACGGTGCGGCAGTTACGGACGGACGAAGTTTCGTATTGGGCGGATTTCAACGTTACACTAGAAAGAAATTTCCTACGAAAATTTAAGTGTGCCTGCGTTGGCTGGGGGTTTTGTCGCCGTGGTAATGCGAAACGGTGAAAAAAGTAATGCGGTAGGTGGGCCGGTCGTCCCGCACGTTTTGATGTATACATTGCCACTGACGAGTGAACCGTGTGGGAGGAGTAGCATTTGGGGCGCCGCGCGCGGCCAAAAAAACGAGTGTTTTCATAGTTTTTTGCCAATTACGTCGCCAAGGTAACACGAAATGGCGAGAAAAGTAATGCGGTAAGTGGGGCAGTCGTCCCGCACGTTTTGATGTATAAATTGCCACTAACGAGTAAACCGTGTGGGAGGAGAAGCATTTTGCGCGGTGCGTGCGGCCAAAAGGGGCGGAGTTTAGCAGTTTTATGCTAATAACGTCGCCATGGTAACGTGTAGCGACGAAAAACTTCCGAGCACACTATTCCCGGCCAATCCGCACGTTTTGATGTATAGTTTGCCGGGTTAGTGTAAACGGTGCGGCAGTTACGGACGGACGAAGTTTAGTATTGGGCGGATTTCAACGTTACACTAGAAAGAAATTTCCTACGAAAATTTAAGTGTGCCTGCGTTGGCTGGGGGTTTTGTCGCCGTGGTAATGCGAAACGGTGAAAAAAGTAATGCGGTAGGTGGGCCGGTCGTCCCGCACGTTTTGATGTGTACATTGCCACTAACGAGTGAACCGTGTGGGAGGAGTAGCATTTGGGGCGCCGCGCGCGGCCAAAAAAACGAGTGTTTTCATAGTTTGTTGGCAATTACGTCGCCATGGTAATACGAAATGGCGAGAAAAGTAATGCGGTAAGTGGGGCGGTCGTCCCGCACGTTTTGATGTATACATTGCCACTAACGAGTAAACCGTGTGGGAGGAGAAGCATTTTGCGCGGTGCGTGCGGCCAAAAGGGGCGGAGTTTAGCAGTTTTGTGCTAATAACGTCGCAATGGTAACGTGCAACGACAAAAAACTTCCGAGCACACTATTCCCGGCCAATCCGCACGTTTTGATGTATAGTTTGCCGGGTTAGTGTAAACGGTGCGGCAGTTACGGACGGACGAAGTTTCGTATTGGGCGGATTTCAACGTTACACTAGAAAGAAATTTCCTACGAAAATTTAAGTGTGCCTGCGTTGGCTGGGGGTTTTGTCGCCGTGGTAATGCGAAACGGTGAAAAAAGTAATGCGGTAGGTGGGCCGGTCGTCCCGCACGTTTTGATGTATACATTGGCGGGGCCGTGTGAACCGTGTGGGAGGAGTAGCATTTTGATCCCTTCGGGCGGCCAAAAAAGTAAAGAAAAAAACAGCAAAATAATGTTTCAAAAATTAAGAAAAAATAAACCGAAAGTCAAAAAAGAAAAATTAAAAAACCGAAAAATTGAAGGTAAAAATGAGCATCTAAAACAACATTTGATTTTTTTTTAATAATTTTTAAAAATATATAAACAATTACTTAAATGGGTTTGAGTGCTTGTTTCACCCACTTCTGAAGGTCTGACACCAAAAGTGCCCATTATACTATTGTTTGCAGTCCCCCATTTAGGGAGGGTAGGCAAAGTTTCGGAGCATTTCGTGAAGTTTTCAGAAACCGGAAGTGAATAAATGGTTTGAGTGCTTGTTTCGCCCACTTCTGAAGGTCTGACGCAAAAAGTGCCAATTATACAATTGTTCGCAGTCCCTTATTTAGGGGGGGTAGGTGAAGTTTCGGAGCATTTCGGGCACTTTTCAAAACCGGAAGTGAAATATCCACTTCCTGTTGTGACGGATGTGTTCGCAGACCCCAATTTAGGGGGGGTAGGCGAAGTTTCAGATCATTTTGGGCACTTTTCAAACCGGAAGTGAAGAGGTCCAAGTCCGGGTTGGACCAACGAGTTGCATACCCTTCAAAAAGTGTTTTGGTGTAAAAAAAAAAAAATCGAAAAAAAAAAAGTTCGGAAAAAAAAATTAAGAAAAAAAAAAAATGTCGAAAAAAAAAAAATGTCGGAAAAAAAAAAAGTTTGGAAAAAAATAAAGTCCATGACAAAGTTTGGGGGCGGTACCATGCTGCAAACAGAAGTTACGGCCATTTAAAGCTCGGCCAATAGGAAGGCAGAGGGGGCGGAGCTTCAACACACGAAGCTCATTGGTGGTTACAGCTGCCCCATGGATTATAGCAGGAGCCCTAGAGTGTCTGGGTGGTTTCCCCCCCTCCCCGTAACCGTTAACATGGGAGTGAATGGGGGAGTGAGGATGATGATGGTTAACATGGATGTGAATGGATGATGATGATGAAGAGTAAGTCAAGTCAGAATGAGTGTGAATTTGGGACTGAAAGGGGGCGCGGCTACATGTTTTTGCTAATAACGTGGGCGTGGTAACGCGAAACGGCAAAAAAAGTAATGCGGTAAGTGGGACGGTCGTCCCGCACGTTTTGATATATACGTTGCGACTAACGAGTAAACCGTGTGGGAGGAGAAGCGTTTTGCGCGGTACGTGCGGCCAAAAGGGGCGGAGTTTAGCTGTTTTTCGCTAATAACGTCGCCATGGTAACGCGTATCGGAAAATCGTTTCCGAGCACACGATTCCCGACCAGGCCGCACGTTTTGATGTATATATTGTTGCGGTAGTGTAAACCGTGCGGCCTGTACGCTCCGGCAAACTTTTGCGGGAATAAATATTATGGATTAATAAGTATGGCGGATCTCAATAAGTGTGCCCTTGCCATTAACATGGCAGGCACACTTAATAAATCTGGCGGATCTCAACAAGTGTGCCCTTGCCATTAACATGGCAGGCACACTTAATGAAGAGGCAATGTTCATACTAGAAAGAAATTTCCTACGAAAATTTAAGTGTGCCTGCGTTGGCTGGGGGTTTTGTCGCCGTGGTAATGCGAAACGGTGAAAAAAGTTATGCGGTAGGTGGGCCGGTCGTCCCGCACGTTTTGATGTATACATTGGCGGGGCTTTGTGAACCGTGTGGGAGGAGTAGCATTTTGATCCCTTCGGGCGGCCAAAAAAGTAAAGAAAAAAACAGCAAAATAATGTTTCAAAAATTAAGAAAAAATAAACCGAAAGTCAAACAAGGAAAATTAAAAAACAGAAAAATTGTAGGAAAAAATGAGCATCTAAAACAATATTTGAAAAAAATATAATAATTTTTAAAAATATATAAACAATTACTTAAATGGGTTTGAGTGCTTGTTTCACCCACTTCTGAAGGTCTGACGCAGAAAGTGCCCATTATACTATTGTTTGCTGTCCCCCATTTAGGGGGGGTAGGCAAAGTTTCGGAGCATTTCGGGAAATTTTCAGAAACCGGAAGTGAATAAATGGTTTGAGTGCTTGTTTCGCCCACTTCTGAAGGTCAGACGCAAAAAGTGCCAATTATACAATTGTTCGCAG
This sequence comes from Gymnoscopelus microlampas, assembly GCF_963454915.1. NCBI lineage: Eukaryota > Metazoa > Chordata > Actinopteri > Myctophiformes > Myctophidae > Gymnoscopelus > Gymnoscopelus microlampas. The sequence goes on along the minus strand of NC_139950.1, from coordinate 3,053,447 downwards.
TCCCTCATTTAGGGGGGGTAGGCGAAGTTTGGGAGCATTTCGGGCACTTTTCAAAACCGGAAGTGAAATATCCACTTCCTGTTGTGACGGATGTGTTGGCAGACCCCAATTTAGGGGGGGTAGGCGAAGTTTCAGATCATTTTGGGCACTTTTGAAACCGGAAGTGAAGAGGTCCAAGTCCCGGTTGGACCATCGAGTTGCATACCCTTCAAAAAGTGTTTTGGTGTAAAAAAAAAAAAATCGAAAAAAAAAAAGTTGGGGAAAAAAAATTAAGAAAAAAAAAATTTGTCGGAAAAAAAAAAAATTCGTAAAAAAAAAAATTCGTAAAAAAATAAAGTCCATGACAAAGTTTGGGGGCGGTACCATGCTGCAAACAGAAGTTACGGCCATTTAAAGCTGGGCCAATAGGAAGGCAGAGGGGGCGGAGCTTCAACACACAAAGCTCATTGGTGGTTACAGCTGCCACATGGATTATAGCAGGAGCCCTAGAGTCTCTGGGTGGTTTCCCCCCCTCCTTGTAACCGTTAACATGGGAGTGAATGGGGGAGTGAGGATGATGATGGTTAACATGGGTGTGAATGGAGGATGATGATGAAGAGTAAGTCAAGTCAGAATGAGTCTGAATTTGGGACTGAAAAGGGGGCGCGGCTACATGTTTTGGCTAATAACGTGGGCGTGGTAGCGCAAAACGGCGAAAAAAGTAATGCGGTAAGTGGGGCGGTCGTCCCGCACGTTTTGATATATACATTGCGACTAACGAGTAAACCGTGTGGGAGGAGAAGCGTTTTGCGCGGTACGTGCGGCCAAAAGGGGCGGAGTTTAGCTGTTTTTTGCTAATAACGTCGCCATGGTAACGCGTAACGGCGAGAAACTTCCGAGCACACGATTCCCGACCAGGCCGCACGTTTTGATGTATATATTGTTGCGGTAGTGTAAACCGTGCGGCCTGTACGGACGGACGAACTTTTGTGGCGACATGGATATCTGTATTAATAAATCTGGCGGATCTCAACAAGTGTGCCCTTGCCATTAACATGGCAGGCACACTTAATTAATGGGGAAAATTTAAGTTAATAACATAAGTTACTTGGAGGAACAAAAACGATCCCCAAAATAATCATTTGAACTGGGGACCCCACCCAGCCCTCCCAAAGGGATTTTGAACTGCCCCCCGCCCCCCCCAACCTGACAAACACTTGGACTCAAGGGTTGAGGCATTACATTTAGTTTGACTCGGTTCCACAGATATTGTGAGGCGTTGTGAGCTTGTAGATCTGCCATTTTCAAAATATTTACCTCTTTCTTATATTATATAGTTTGTTGATTACTTTTGACGCAGTAATGGTCTTTTTTCTTAGGGTATTAAAAGGGTCTTAAAGTCCTTAAATTGTAACTTCACTGTCATTTGGCCCAGAAATATAAAAAGGCATATGGAAAGGCTATCATATATTCATTTAATTATAATGACCCTATAAAGTTTGTTGTTTACAAACAATTTATTCACAATACAATACTCTTTCATAACATACATGCGCCAGATAATCTCCACTAACCCTAAAGAATTTAGTCTGAGCATGTTGTGATTTATTTCATTTTCATGTCATTTCATAAATAGTTAAAAAAGGAACGTACTAATTTACAGTTTAAGAAACGCATTATTATTTCATTGCATATTGTGTGTATTTGTTGCAACCCTTATTGTGAAAGAACCACCGGAAGAGCCAAGTTATTCATTCCGTGTCACATGACACTCTGAGATTGCTACATCCGGTAGTATTGTTGTTGTTTGTGCTGAAAACACGTAGATTTTCGTTCTTTCGAAACACGCTAAATTCAAAGCCTTTTTTGTACCGACCAAACTAGTCTGCATTTTTCTCACTGCTACCAAGAGTCAGTAAACATTGTTAATTCATACTTTTGTGTCATCATTTCAAGAACTTTCACTACAGAGCATGCGCAAAATGGCGGCGCCCGTGCGTCAATATTAATTCTATCGTATTTCTAAAGACGATTTCTACGTGGATGTTATTGTTTATAACGTAGGATAAAGTAGGATGAGGCCATTGAAGATGGTGGCGTCCCCTGGATTTTTTAAATATTTTTTTTACTGCAAATGCTTCACTTTAAAATAACATGAACTCTGATGGTAACAACTAGAGTCTAAATGTTATTGACTTAACACACATTTTAGACGGGAAAACCCAGGGAGGTTTCTCATCTGCTTAAAGGTTCTATGACATTCATTTTCACTTTTTTTATTTTCAATGGTTTATTAGGGGTTTTATGACCTCAATTACCCCCAAAAACCTGAACTTAGAACATTCAGTCGATTTTCTGTGGTTTGGGGTTTTCTGAATAATTAGGCGGAAAAGTAATCTTTGATTGGCTCTCTGACCGTTTCGTCACTGTCAGAAAGGATCTCGCCCCCTCTCCCTTCTGCAACTCCCCTCCCCTCTCCTCCCCGCCTCTCCTCTCTCCCAGTTTCCTTATAAACTTTTCCTGTTTGTTTCGAGTGCGTTTAAAAAATAATAATGGCTTCTAAAGGTTACTCATACTACTGCTGCTCTGTTGTTGGCTGTGTTGATGAACACAAATCTTTACATAGACTCCCAGGCAACGAAGAAACACGATCCGAGTGGATTAATTTTATTTATGATGGTAATGTCCCAGCTGTGATTCCAAAGAAGCGTCTCGACGTATGTGCGCATCATTTCACTACGGACGATTTCTCCAACTTCAGCCAATTCAAAATGGGCTTTGCTGAAAAACTGACTTTGAGAAAAGGAGCCATACCAAGTGTTCGAGTCTCAACTGTAAGTATTTATACCGCAACGCTTTGTGATAACTTGTAACCCTGAAACACGACTGTCATATCATCATCGCTTCACTACCAAACAAACACACGTGTATATCATGTCATCATGGTGTTTTTCATATAAACACTTTACAAAACATATACAAAAAAGTACAATGTACAGTGAGCAGCTGGGGGGGGGGGTTATTTACTGCCCAGTATTACTATTATTACTTGTCACAACGACTGCCTTCTAGATAACATTTAGACCAGGGGTCTTCAACAGGGGGTCCGGGACCCCTTGGGGGTCCTCTAAGTTACTACAGGGCGTCCGCCAAATCTATCAAATGTGATATGATTTTTATTTTACAAGAACACACTTGCCGGCCGATGCATTGAGACAGTATGCCCAGACTGTTATCTGTAGGGAGGATGTGCTGCATTCCATAGGTGCGAGGCACTCGGTCCGTGGATCCAAGGTCGTCATTTAAACCCGTAAATCAGCCAGGGGGGGACCCCTTGCCTACCCTGATGATGAAACCATGGTGGACCGACAGCGACTTCTTTTGATAACTTTTAGTATAACATGTATAGGATATTATAAATAGGCTCCAGGGACAGATAGCGGGGCTCAGACCTGATGAACTGACCTCGAAGTAACTTGTTGCTGTTAAGGACAGTTGATTGCTTTCCTACTGTCTGTCTCTCCTACACTGTCTCCCCTCTCAGCTTTCCTACTGTCTGTCTCTCCTACACTGTCTCCCTCTCTGCTTTCCTACTGCCGGTCTCTCCCACACTGCCTCCCTCTCTGCTTTCCTACTGTCTGTCTCTCCTACACTGTCTCCCCTCTCAGCTTTCCTACTGTATGTCTCTCCTACACTGTCTCCCTCTCTGCTTTCCTACTGCCGGTCTCTCCCACACTGCCTCCCTCTCTGCTTTCCTACTGTCTGTCTCTCCTACACTGTCTCCCCTCTCAGCTTTCCTACTGTATGTCTCTCCTACACTGTCTCCCTCTCAGCATTTCTACAGCCTGTCTCTCCTACACTGTGCCTGTCTCTCCTACACTGTCTCCCCTCTCAGCATTCCTACTGCCTGTCTCTCCTACACTGTGCCTGTCTCTCCTACACTGTCTCCCCTCCCAGCTTTCCTACTGCCTGTCTCTCCTACACTGTGCCTGTCTCTCCTACACTGTCTCCCCTCTCAGTGTAGGAGAGACAGGCACAGTGTAGGAGAGACAGGCAGTAGGAAAGCTGAGAGGGGAGACAGTGTAGGAGAGACAGGCACAGTGTAGGAGAGACAGGCAGTAGGAAAGCTGTCTCCCCTCTCAGCTTTCCTACTGCCTGTCTCTCCTACACTGTGCCTGTCTCTCCTACACTGTCTCCCCTCTCAGCTTTCCTACTGTCTGTCTCTCCTACACTGTCTCACTCTCTGCTTTCCTCCCGTCTATCTCAATAAGGCCATTTCTGCCTTTACTCTTGTTTTGGACACGTTTGTCTAAAAGATGTTGTACATTTTTCTTTACTTGTTCATTCATGAACTAAGCCTGACATGAAAGCTTTTTGAACCTTGAAACTGCATCATCTTGTACGAATTGTACAGTGCACTTAAAGGTAGGGTAAGTGATATGTTTTGGTTAAAACAAAAGGTATTTTGTTAAAAGGTTAAAATACTATATTCTGATAGTAATCGTTGCTATACAGTGGTCACCTGTTCATTCATGCACGATCTTCAAACGGCCACCTATTGGACATCAGAGGTTTTCAAAGGTTTCTTTAGGTACCTTTCAAAGTTGACGCCCACGGATTCTTAGCGCCTCCCATTGAAATAATTAGAAAGTGTAGTGTGGCCGTCCAGCCACGAGGTGGCGCTTGGTATCAAAATGTATTTTAAAAAAGTAAGTAAGGCCTGTGTTCAAAATGTTACTTGAGTAAAAGTACAAAGTATTGGCATCAAAATATACTTAAAGTACCAAAAGTAAAAGTACTGAAATGTTTGAAAGTAGCCGATCTACGAGCTTGTAGATCGTCTATTTTCTAATGGCCATGGTATAATATAGGGCTAAAGTGGTTAATGTATATGTTTTATAATCAGTGTTGGGCTATATTACTTAGGAGAGTAATATGTTACCTATTACTTATTACTCCTTTGAAAAGTAATAATATTATATAACTTATTACTTGGAATCAAGAGTAATATATTACATGTTACTTTATATTACTTTCCCCGTGCCCCCCCCTAAAAAAAAAAGACGTGTACAGTTTTTAGCCTTTTAGAACTGAATCCAATTTAATTGAACAATAGAAAACAGTTTTTATCTTTTTAAGTATTTTGCTGCTACAGATTCCATATTTGGAATTGGAACAATAATTATCCTTACAGGAACAACATAAATCTGAACTGCACACACTGGCTGCAGCCTCTCAAAAACTGAAACAGTAAACTTTTTGAACATTTCTTAACCTTTTCACTTACAACAGTCAATATTAATTAGCCAAAGTGCAAGGGGGGGGGAGAGAGGAGAGGAGATCAGAGCAGTGGTTCTCAAACTTTTTCATGTGAAGGACCCCCAAATTGACACTTATTAGCCCGCGGATTTCGAGAGAGAGAGAGAGAGATTTGATTTTTAACCAAAACTTTATTTAACAAAAGCTTGACTTAACAATCATTTTGCAAAGAAACAGAACACAGAAGTTCTAGAAAATAAAAAAACAAAACGTCACATCATTTCCAATGAGAAAATAAGTTGATCCTCTATTACAGAACACAACACATCATCATAGGTCCAAATCATACTGAATTGGTCAAAATCCTTCATTGCCTTATAAAACTTAAAGTCAATCATTATTCTCGCTTTCACCATCCTATTAAACAGCAACTCTACATCAACATCCACTGCGTCATCAATCTTCCTCTTTCTACTAACGTAGATGGCCATCTTTGCCTGTCCTAAAATAAAATTCAAAAGCTGAGATTTCTGTTTTGTAATCAATCTGTACTTGAAACCCAGGATGAACATATGCTTAGAAAACACCTCTCCCACCCTACAAAACAACCTCTCCAGCAACAAGAACAAAGGCACCAGGCGTTTACACTCCAAAAAACAGTGGAACACAGTCTCTCTGAAAGGACAAAACGGACATATGTCAGTAACATCCTGATTCAAAACAGAAATGAAAGCATTGACAGCAACTATCCCATGTAAAACTCTCCACTGTAAGTCAGCTACTTTTTTTGTTAATGGTGGCTTGTAAACACTCCTCCACTCAGGTTTGACATCTTCCCCCAAGTGCAGAAGACCCCTCCAAGGTGTATCGACCCTATTTTGCAATCTTTCCTTATTTAAACATTTGACCATCATTTCATACAGTGCTTTACCTTTTGCCTCAGACAAATCTAAACAAATATAGCTTTTGTCATCAATGAAAACCCCAGCACAGTTGCCAAAGTCTGGGCAGATACCAAGACATGGAAAGGAATCATCTCTGTGAGGCCTGAACAGACCCTTGCCATATCCTTCCAGCATTAGGCTTTCATGACCGGTTAGACAGTGTTTCCAGTGTTCAAGCATTTTATTAATGTTCCTCACAGACCTCACTCCCAGCTCAGATGCTAGAGCAGCCGCATCGTCCAACTTAGATCCAGCGATATTCACCACAGAACCCAAGGTTAAGATCCCAGCCCTACGAAACACTTCCGCAACTGCTGAACCTGCCCAGCAGGGGGTGCCTAAACGCTCTCCATGCACCACAGGTTCCTGTAACAGCCAGAACAGAGAATTATCTTCCCCCAGCCTCTCCTTCACCAGCAACCTCCATATGGTGAAGATTCCACGGTAGAAAATTGGCAAGCTCTTGAAGATCATAGTTTTAAAATCCATTAGAAATAGTGAGTCATTCAGTCCCAGACCATTGAAACGTTGAAGAATAACATGGGCAAGTGGTCTCCATACCAAGTCTTCAGGTCCATACAACAGTCTCTGAACAAACTGCAGGCGGAAAGCAGCACCTCTACTAGGCAAATGTATTAGCCCTTGTCCTCCCTCTTCCTTTGGCAGGAAAAGAACAGCCTGTGGAATCCAGTGCAGTTTATCCCAAAAAAAATCAACTAGTAAAGCCTGAATTTTCGAAAGCAATTTTGGAGGGGGGTCCACACAACTTAACCTATGCCACAAAGAGGAGGACACCAGATTATTAATTATAAGTGTCCTACCTCTGTATGACATGCTTGGCAAAAGCCATTTCCACCTTTTGAGCCTACCTTCTATTTTTTCTATAACATTCTCCCAGTTCTTATTTAGCGTGGAGTCTTCACCCAAAAAAACACCTAAATATTTGATGCCTCCTTTTCTCCATGTTAACCCTTCTGGTAGTCTTAAATTGACTTCTCCCACCATTACAGCCTCACTTTTGTTCCAGTTAACTTTTGCTGAGGAAAGCTTATTGAAAAGATGTATATTCTTCTCTAAACAATCAATGTCACTCTGCTTGTTTAATGTGACAATTACATCGTCAGCATATGCAGACATTTTAACTGGTGAAAGACAACCAGGGAAAAAAACACCTGAAAGTTCTTTCCTCAGTTTGTGAAGCATTGGTTCTATGGCGAGAGAATACAGCATCCCTGAAAGTGAGCAACCTTGCCGTACGCCCCGCTTTACCTCAAAAGGCGCAGCCAAGCCACCATTAATTTTTAGTATACTCGCAATGTCACCATACAAAACCTTAATCTTGGCGATAAATCCAGGGTTGAAACCAAAAGCACCTAGGGTCTGCCACAGATACTTTAGTTCAACTCTGTCAAACGCCTTAAGTTGGTCTATGGAAATAAGACCAGTATCCAAACCAAATGAGCTAGAGATGTCCAAAACATGCCTAATTAAAGTGATATTGTCACTTATTAACCTGCCAGGCACACAGTAAGTCTGATCAACATGAATGACCTCGCTCATCACCTCTCTCAGTCTAGAGGCTAAAGCCTTGGAAAAGATCTTATAGTCCCCACACAGCAAAGAGACCGGTCTCCAGTTTTTTAGTTCTTGTAGATCCCCCTTTTTTGGGAGCAGGGTAATCACTGCTCTCCTGCAGCTCAGCGGTAACTGTCCTTTGCCCAAACTGTCCTGAAACACTTCCAGCAAATCTTCACCAATCACTGGCCAGAAAGATTTATAAAAGTCAACAGGTAGTCCATCAATGCCTGGCGCTTTGCCATTTCCAAGGCTCATGAGGGCAGTATACAGTTCATTTAGCGACAGTTCTCTGTTCAATACAGCATTGTCATGATCGCCCACCTGAGGAAGTCCCTCAAAAAAAGATTCAGCCAGCTCTTCATCCTCCACATACTCCTCTCTGAACAGCTCTTTGTAGAAGGAGGTGGCAAATCTTCGAATCTCGGAGGTTCCAGTGATCGTACATCCATTTTCAGACCTTAAGGAGTGAATGACCTTTTTTTGACCATTTTTTCGCTCCAATCCAAAGAAAAACTGTGAAGGGGCATCCATATGAGATGCATTCATGAACCTGGAACGAACCAGAGCTCCCTGTGCTGTGAAGCCCAACAGGTTAGCTAACGCAGATTTTTTAGATTTCAGAGCTTCAACATGCTCCTGATTACCAGTAGAATTCACAATATTCTGTAATTCTACCACTTCAATCTCTAGGTCCTGAAGAGACCTGGTAATGTACTTGGTGACATTGCGCGTATACTGCTGACAAAATTGTTTTATCTGGGCCTTACCATTGTCCCACCATTGCTGCACAGAAGAATAATTTAATTTATTCTCCCTATGTAAGGCCCATAAAAATTCAAAAGCCTCCTTAAAGGAGTTATCCTGTAAGAGACCAGTGTTAAAGTGCCAATAAGCACTGTGAACCTTAACATTCTGGATGTAACAAGAACACTGAACAAAACAATGATCAGAGAAACCCACAGGAAAAATTCTACAGTCTTTAAAGATACCAAAATGTTGTTCAAAACAATAAAAACGATCGAGCCTTGCCAAAGACAAAACATTGTCCTTCGCATGACTCCATGTGTATTGCCTATCGTTTCTATGAAAACCTCTCCACACATCTTTCAACTCATGAGTTTCCATTAGACGCTTAAGTCTAACAGACGAAGCAGGATGAGGCTCTAAGTGATTTCTGTCAATTGCCAATTCAGTGCAATTAAAGTCCCCGGCCAAAAACAAAAAATCATTGGTGCAACTCTGAATAACATTACTCAAAATGTCCAAAAATTGCATTCTTTCAATGGCCAAAACTGGAGCGTAAACATTAACAAAAATCATGGTCACCTTTTCATATTGAACTTTCACTTTTAAAATATAACCACACATTACTTCTTCCACCTCAAAAGAATGGGGACTAAAGCCCTTTGAAAAAAGCACTCCAACACCACCCCTATTAGACAGATTGTGACTCAAAATAACCTCTCCAGGCCATTCTTTTTTCCAATCATTTTCATTGTTACTGTCACTATGTGTTTCTTGAATCAAAACAACATCAACGTTTTTTAGCTCTATCAGCTTAAAAAGAGAAGCCCTTTTCACGTCACTTCTTGCTCCATTAATGTTTAAAGAACCTACTTTAAAGTCCCCCATCAAAAATAGAAAAATTGACAAAACAAAAACCACACACATACACAATGTGTGGAAAAACACACCTGTCTTAATCATAATCATCTATAAAAGTAGCCCTAACTTTAGTCACCATTTTCTTAAGCCTATGGACTTCTGGGCCAGTAAAAGACCCTTCCTGCTTTAAAAGCAGCGTTACAGACCTGACAAAACCTTTCAGATCAGGGTAGAAATCTTCAATTTTAACTCCCCTTTGCCCTTTAGTGTCTGACAGAAATTTCCTAATTCTCTCAAGAGGATAGGACACCATTTCAGCCTCCTGTGAAGGTGTCCACTCACAATCCTCTTCAAGCTCTGACAAATCATCTGACAAATTATCCAGTGCTTTCTTGCTCTTAACCTTGCCTCCACTCTGTTCCTTATCATTTGATTTCCTTTTATTGGGCTTATTTGATAGACCTAAATCCTCAAAAATGTCCATTTTTTCGGGAACTGAAGAAGCAGGGGGGCCAAAAACCATATTTTGGACAGCTTTTGTTCCTGCTCCTGCAGCTGTCCCTTTAACCACATTGTCATCATGACACTGCTTGCTTTTTTCTTTCTCCCCATTTTTGTTTATCTTTTTGTCTTTTTTCAATGATTTCTCACTGGTCTGTGCCTTTGCATTATTTTCATTAACAATTGTATTTCCATTCTGAGCGTGACCACTTTGCACCCTCTGCTCCTCCTGCACTACTGTCTCTGTTTCGGGTACTGTCTCTGCTGTCTGCGCACCGAGCAAGAAAGGATCAGCCTGCGCTGTATTCTGTGAGTCTGACTCAGACTGCGATGCGTTTTGTGCGTTTGCCTGAGACTGCGGTGCGCACTGTAAACCTGGCTCAGCCTGCGGAGCGTCATGCGCGCTCTCCGCGCCAGACGTGCCAGCGACAGCCTCTCCACTGCTCTCAGCAGCCGGCGGTGGCGCACCAGAGCCGACTCCTTTAGGAGTAGGACAAGAGCGAATTAAATGCCCTTCAACTCCACAACCAAAGCATTTCATATTATCAGAGGTTGCAAACACTGTGTAGTTAAAACCACCGACTTTGAAACTAAATGTCAAATTCAAATCATTGTTTTCTTTCAAGATCATGTAAGCCTGCCTTCTATGACTCACAACATGTTTTAACTGTGGCGATTTGCAACCCAATAAGACCATTTGAACTGGGGTGATTAACTTCCCATAGCGTGACAATTCTTTGGCCAGATCCTCATTTTTAATGAAAGGGGGAGCGTTTGAAATTACGATCTTTTTAGCTGGATTCACCAGTGGAAGAACAGGTGTGAATGTATCGCGGACAACAATCCCATTCTCCACAACTTCTCCCACTTTAGCTACATCGTCCACGAATATAACAACACCGCCATTCATGCGAGAGGCAGATTTCACACTTTCACAACCTACAACCTGTCCAACAGCTAGACTAACCTCCTCCACCGACACGCCGACATTGACCATGACTTTGATAGCATGTCGGCGTGTCAGCCTCTCAAATTCTTCATGGCCACTAACCACGGGCATAATGCCCTGCTGGTTGTGAGCCCCGCTACTTTTAAACAACCGTGAAAAACACCAGCTAGTAACAAACTAAAAAATCACATAAAATAAACAATCAAAAAAAGGAACAAAATAAAGATAGAAAACTCACTTAGACTCTTTTTACCACTCACTCCACACGCTCACCCACGCTCACGCATGCGCTCAGAGAGAGAGAGAGAGAGAGAGAGAGAGAGAGAGAGAGAGAGAGAGAGAGAGAGAGAGAGAGAGAGAGAGAGAGAGAGAGAGAGAGAGAGAGTTAAATCAGGGGTCTTCGACGGGAGAGAGAGAGAGAGAGAGAGAGAGAGAGAGAGAGAGAGAGAGAGAGAGAGAGAGAGAGAGAGAGAGAGAGAGAGAGAGAGAGAGAGAGAGAGAGAGAGAGAGTGAGTTAAATCAGGGGTCTTCGACAGGAGGTCCGAGACGCCTAGAGGGTCCTCAGAGTTACTGCCGGGGGTCCGGCAGTAACGTGTGGTTCCACGGTGTGCTGGGAACAGAGGTACTGTAGGGGGGAGGGGAACCTGATAGCAGAGTTCCTCAGCTTATTTGGAATACTGTAGTGTAGGCTACACAGTATATCATTAACATAACCGGTTTTGCTACCTGCTACCTACCTCCCCCTACTGTCTGTCTGTCTGTGCCCACACACTGTCAGACACACACACACACACACACACACACACACACACACACACACACACACACACACACACACACACACACACACACACACACACACACACACACACACACACACACACACACACACACGATGTGCAAGTGTTTGAAAACTTTAGTTACTTTGTAGATTTTGATTATTATTACAAAACATACATTAACCATTAACCTTATATAAAGTTGTCTATTTAAAAATAGCAGAACTAAGCTACACGTTGTGAGCTTGTAGATCTGCTATTTTACATTTTGACATAACGTGTGAAAGAGGACTTTCTGCATAACAAGTAGAGAGAAAGAGAGAGAGAGAGGGAAATACTCCAGTAAAGAAAAAAAAATACCTAAAATCTTTACTTATGTACAGTACTTGTGTAATGTAATGTGTTACTTTACACCACAGTAAAATGTTTGAAAATACACTGTTGTGTAAAATGTTTGAAAATATTTTGATGCCAGTACTTTGTAGTTTTACTCAGTAACATTTTTAACACAGGCCTTTTACTTGTAACAGAGTATTTTTATATTGTGGTAACAAAAACTGGACATTCCGCATGGAATTTGCAAGCTCATAGCGTGGGATTTAAACCCGGGCCGCAAAATCACTGGACATCAGCTTTAACCACAAGAGGGACTCTTACTTAAGCATTTAGGGTTGACCTTAAAAGGCAGGTGATGCCCAGTTAATACTGAAGACAGAGAGAGAGGGGTGCTTGAGCTAATGTGAGCATTTTTTCCACCACTGAGAACATGATTTAAAAAAAAGCTAAATTCTCCCCCAACCCCCTCTCCCTGCTGACTGTAGCCTACCTAACTGTGTGTGAAGGTGGCCAAACTTGTTTTGTGACAACAATGACCAAGCTTGAAGCCACTGACTGTCTATTAGCATATGTTAACCATGATCCTCTCTCACTGAATGAAAGGAAGGGGTCGCGACCAGCGTTGCCATGTTTGCTTATTATAAGCAACCTGTTTTTCTGTAAAGTTGCTTGTAAATATTGGTTGAAGCTGGCTGCTTTTTATTTGAGAACTTGAGGTGCATATAGGTTTAATGTGCTCATGTGGCCTATAATAATCAATCTCTTTTGGGCTTGTTTTCATAGACCTGTTTGCTTATTTCTCTCGCAAACTCTGGCAACACTGGTCGCAACAGCTGTCTCCTATGACTGAGAGAGAGAAAAAAAAGAATGAGAAAAACACTGGCTTATCCTCTGTTCTTTAATTGTTGTTCTTCAGTGGTGGAAGAAGTACTCAGATATTTTACTTAAAGTAAAAGCCACCACATATACCACATAAAAATACATGTAGAATGTCCCGTTTCACAGGTTATCAAAATATATAAAAATCCTTTGAAAATAGCAGATCTATAAGCTCACAACGCATCACATGGCTATTTTTAAATAGCCAACGTTTATATAAGGCTGAAGTGGTTAATGTATGTTTTGTAATAATCCAAATCTACAAAGTAACAACTAAAGTTTTCAAATAATTGTAGTGGAGTAAAAGAACAATATTTGCCTCTGAGATGTATAGTGGAGTAGAAATAAATGTACTGGAAATTGGAAATAATCTAGTAAAGTAAAAATACCTAAAATCTTTACTTATGTACAGTACTTGAGTAAATGTAATTTGTTACTTTACACCACTGTAAAATGTTTGAAAATACACTGTTGTGTAAAATGTTTCAAAATAGCATTGTGACAATTGTGAGCTTGTAGATCAGCTATTTTCAAATAGCCTATGTATAAAATAAAGTAAAACTACTGGAAATTGGAAATACTCTAGTACATAAGTTTGTTTTATTAATTCAATGATAAATTGTCTGCATTCATAAGTTCTCTAATGACTTCTGCTTTTAAGAAATAAACTGCAAGTAGAGTAATTGCTTTCCTCTGCTCTCTTCTGCCACCTACTGTCCACCTAAAATGAAAAACTTAAAACACACCCCCAAGGCATAGCCACACCCCCAACCTTTCACAACCTAAGGTTATGGTGGGTTATGGTGGGTACCTTTCAGAGACTCCGGTGCGTATATGAATAGGTGACCACTGTAGAGTGTTTGTTCAGTAACAGGAGTCTCCCCGTCTCTCCAGCTCTTTAATAAACAGAAAATACATTTTCCGGTAGGTGTCAAAATCTCAGCCAATCAGGAGAAAGTACCCATTTTTTAGCTTAATTTGTATGTTCCAGTTCCAATTTAGCCTGCTCATTTCTTAGTGTCATCACTTCCACTTTCACTTGTTTAATCTATGATTGAGTTATCTATCCTGATTGGATAAAATTGGAAATGAAACTGAAACTGAAACGAAAATGCATTTTCTGTTTTATAAAGAGCTGGAGAGACAAGGAGACTCCTTTTACCGAACAAACACTCTATAGCAATGAGTACTATCAGAATATAGAGCTATTTAACACTTATTTTAACCAAAGCAAATCACTTACCCTACCTTTAAGGTGTAAATGCCCTTGAACTGCACTTACGCCTTTTGCAATCCAACTTCAATGCACTTAGACCTGTTGTGCTCTATTGCCTACTCAATTCATGGGTTTCACTTATACCTTCAGGTTTTCAGCCAATATTTAACATTTTTAATAATAATTCAAAAACAATAATATCTGATAGAGCTCATAGAGCCCTGTAAAATGATATATAAAAGTATCATTCGCCAAAGAATTCACATACGCCTTTGGCGCTCCAAGCCCAGTACATTATAATAATAATAATAATAATACATTCAAATAATAATACAAATCGATTATAATTGGTTCAAAATCGATCAGTCTTTTGTACTACAAAGGTTTTCAAAACTTAAAAAAATAGCTGAAATAGCAATTCACTATTCATAGATGTGGCTGCAGTGGTTGAGTTCCCATTTCAGTCCCTGCCATGTCAAAGTGTCCTTGAGACTAAACCCCCCCCCAACACCCCCATTATAAAATCATTGTCATTTTTTATTTCATACTAAAATAATAACGCTAGTTGTTGGATCGGAGATACATGAAATAATTACAATATGAAAGTAAAAAATATAGCTGCAAGCAGCAATTAGCGGTTTCGAGAATAATGGCAGACTGGCAGACTGTGACAAGAGTGGCAGACTGGCAGACTTTGACAGAGTGGCAGACTGGCAGACTGGCAGACTGGCAGACTTTGACAGAGTGGCAGACTGGCAGACTGTGACAGAGTGGCAGACTGGCAGACTGTGACAGACTGTGGCAGACTGGCAGACTGGCAGACAGACAGACTGTGGCAGACTGGCAGACTGGCAGACAGACAGACAGACAGTGACAGAGTGGCAGACTGGCAGACTGTGACAGACTGGCAGACTGGCAGACTGTGACAGAGTGGCAGACAGACAAACAGACAGACAGACTGTGACAGAGTGGCAGAGTGGCAGACTGGCAGACAGACAGACAGTGACAGAGTGGCAGACTGGCAGACTGGCAGACAGACAGACTGTGGCAGACTGGCAGACTGGCAGACAGACAGACAGTGACAGAGTGGCAGACTGGCAGACAGACAGACAGACAGACAGACAGACTGTGACAGAGTGGCAGACTGGCAGACAGACAGACAGACAGTGACAGAGTGGCAGACTGGCAGACAGACAGACAGTGACAGAGTGGCAGACAGACAGACTGTGACAGAGTGACAGAGTGACAGAGTGGCAGACTGGCAGACAGACAGACAGACAGACAGTGACAGAGTGGCAGACTGGCAGACAGACAGACAGTGACAGAGTGGCAGACAGGCAGACAGACAGACTGTGACAGAGTGTGAGAGAGAGAGAGAGAGAGAGAGAGAGAGAGAGAGAGAGAGAGAGAGAGAGAGAGAGAGAGAGAGAGAGAGAGAGAGAGAGAGAGAGAGAGCGAGCAAAGTGCACATGTCTGAATTAACAGGGTCATGTTTTGCATAATGCAATTTAAATGTAAACTGTGACAAGTGGGGTTTGAGCCGTGGACCTTTGGCACATGAGACTAACACTTTATTGATCAAGCTATTCAATCCACAGCCTTGGTCAGTGAGAAGGGAGAATCCAACAAAACAAAACAAAACAAAAGAGGGAATGAAGTACATCATACATTGAAAACAACTACTCTCAATAAGCGTTTCATTTAACAATTGCATGTTTATTCATTGATACAGTCATGTTGTGTGTAATGCAATTGAGTTGAGGTCTGCATGAGGTGAGATTTGAACCGGCGACGCTCTGGTATCAAGGCCGATGATTAAGCCATTGGGCCAACAGACCCGAACTGATGAAAAGGGAGTTCACACACATGACACAGAAATACTGGATTTAAATGTTTTTCAAACTGCTCAAAATTGCAGACAATCTAAGGGCGGAGTTTACTGGTTAACAATTGCACATGCATTCATTGATACAGTCATGTTGTGTGCAATGCAATTATAATGAATTCTACATGACGTGGGATTCGAACCAGGAACCCTGTGGTTTCAAGGCAGATGATTAAGCCATTGGGCCAACAGACCTGTACTAGTGAAAAGGGAGTTCACACACATGACACACTTTCACGCAAATTGCTCAGAAATCCTTGGTTTAAATGTTTTTCAAACAGCTCAATATATTTCGGAATGGAAACTAGTGGAAAATAGTCGATCTACAAGCTCACAACGCGTTGCTATCTAAAAAGGTGTGAGATTGTAGATCGTCTATTTTCACAAGAAAGTATGTCATACATAAAAAAAAACTACTCTCAAAAGCATTTCGTGTTATTGTCTAAACATTGCACTTGTCTGAATTAACAGGGTCATGTTTTGTACAATGCAATTTAAATGTGAACTGTAATAAGTGGGATTCGAACCAGGGACCTTCGGCACATGAGACTCACACTCTACTGGTGGAGCTATCCAATACACAGCCTTAGACAGTGAAAAGGGAGAATCCAACAAAACAAAACAAAAGCGCGAATGAAGTACGTCATACATTGAAAATAACTACTTTCAAGTATGCATTTCTCGTCATCTTTAACAATTGCACATGTATTCATTGATATAGTCATGTTGTGTGCAATGCAATTATAATTAAGTCTACCTGAGGTGGAATTCGAACCGGCTACCCTATGGTTTCAAGGCAGATGATTAAGCGATCAAGCTATTGAACCAACACACCTGAACCTGTGAAAAAGGGCCTCAAACATGTATTTGACACAGTTTCATGCAAATTGCTCAGAAATCCTGGATTTAAATGTTTTTCAAACTGCTCAAAATTGCAGACAATCTAAGGGCAGAGCTTACTGGTCAAAGTGATACATGTGTTCCTCATGAGTCAAGGCACATGTGTAAGCAGGTTTAACGGCTGTCGGCCAAACGAGGCATGACTTTTGCCTGTTTAAAGTTTGCATTTTCAAAAAATTGCTATAGCGCCCCCCTTTGACCAATTGGAGTAAGATTGGTTTCAGTGATACTTGGAAGGACCCTCTACAATATTGCAAAGTGTCAAACAAATGTGAGTCTGCATGTATGTGTTAGGGGCAGATGAATAATTTAAAAAAAGCTGCAATTTTCATTGGCTTATAAAAGCTTAACGTTTTCACTTATGGAAAATCCGCTTGGTTACGTCTGTCGGCATTGGTCCAAAGTTCATGTGTATACAGTTTCGTACAGATTGCTCATAAATCCCAGGAGGAGTAGGCTTTTTACTGCTTTTTACTGCTTTTCATAGAATTCGAAATGGTGGGAGATCTAAAGGTCAGAGGTCA
The DNA here is from genome assembly GCF_963454915.1 of Gymnoscopelus microlampas. Classification (NCBI taxonomy): domain Eukaryota; kingdom Metazoa; phylum Chordata; class Actinopteri; order Myctophiformes; family Myctophidae; genus Gymnoscopelus; species Gymnoscopelus microlampas. The sequence goes on along the minus strand of NC_139950.1, from coordinate 3,036,113 downwards.
AAAGTCAAACAGTGAAAGTTGTTAGGCATGAGGAGACGCATGTGTGTATCGAAGTTTCATGGCTGTAGGTCGAACAGGGCATGAGCTGTACCTGTTCAAAGTTGGCATATTTCAATTGAGTGCTACAGCGCCACCCTTTGGCCAATGGTTGTGAGTTTCGGGTTTTCGCCGTTTGGCATAGCCCTCTACCATATTGCCGAATTTCATAAGAAGTGACCAGGCGGTTAGGCCAGAACTGGCAAAACCGGCGGAAGAATAATGAACTCTTACAGATGTAATAGGGTTCGAAGCCTGATAGGCTCTCGAAACCTAATTACATTTTTTTTTTGTGGCCCCCTAGTGGTTGTGGCCCTAAGCGACCGCTTATATTGCTTATGGCAGCGGCCGGCCCTGCTTGAGCACATGTAGCCTACTTTACTTTCCACCACTGACAACGTTTTCTTGACTTTTTGTTTAACCTCTGTTCCAGCTTGAATTGCCACCTAGCGACATAGAAGAGTATCAGACCGGAGGATCAGTCTGCGTCACAGTCACAAACAACACCTGGCACACCATCATCACAATCCCAAGACTCGTCTATGCAACTCAGCCTCTCCCATGCCACTCCCGAAGCATGTGAAATGCCCTCATCACCTAATCAAGTCTCATCAGCACCAGCATCCTCACCTACAACTGCTGCAACATCAACTGCACACACCAGTGTCAGCAGGAAGGCGGGGGGGAAACAGAGATCAGCTGACACTGACATTGAATTACAGAAACTAGTGGTCCTGAAACAAATGGCAGCCCATGTAAATGCAGAACCAGAAGACCATTTATCCATTTTTGGGAAAGGGGTAGTAAACGAGATGAGGCAGATCCAGAGAGCGAGCAGAATCCCAAAAGTCAAAGCCAAAATCATGGCATTCATTTATGAGGCCCAGGGTGACGACGACGACTCACCACCCTCCTCACCGGCGCCGTTACCATATACTCCGTTCCCTCCACCTCCACCTCCCCCATACATGCCCCATCCCTACCAACCACGAGGCATGCAGTATCATCAAAGTCAATACAATCAGGGTTTTCAACCAAATGCCTCCCATGCCCAACAGTCGGGCTCCCATGCCCAGCAGCAGCAGCACCACCACCACCAGCAGCAGCAGCAGTACGCGGCTCAGGGTTCTGAGCCTCGGGGCTCCCATGCCCAGCAGCAGCAGCAGCAGCAGCAGCAGCACCACCACCACCACCACCAACAACAACAACAACAACAACAACAACAACAACAACAACAACAACAACAACAACAACAGCAGCAGCAGCAGCATGTGGCTCAGGGTTCTGAGCCCCATACACAGGACCAGCACAACCTGGGTTTTTTGCACTCACTCCTCAACTGTGAACCCGAGTAATATACTCGGGTTCACAGTTTAGGAGTGAGTGCAAAAAAGCCGCATATGTATGTATGTATGTATGTATATCTTTATCTATATCTATATCTATCTATATCGATATCGATATCGATATCGATATAGATATAGATATATATATATATATATATTATATACTATATATAGATATATATACTACATATAGATATACACTCTATATATAGATATACACTATATATATATATATATATATATATATATATACATATATATATATATATATATATATATATATATATATATATATATATATATATATATATATATATATATATATATATATATATATATATGGCACAGCATGATCGCTTTGTTGCTATAGTTCCCCTTATGGGAACACACTTTATGTTTGCATTATTTTCTTTTCAACCACTTTGAGCACAGTGTTTGCTGTTCACTTGTAATTATTATTGTTCAATTATATTATTTACAAATACGATAAAAACAAAAGATCATCACTGCTGAGCAAAAACTTTGGATTTTCTTTTCAGGAAATATAAATGTTCCAATAGATCCAATGCAATTACTACTTCACAAGCTCATGTTATTACTACTTTTAATGGGGTGTATAAACTAGTGCAGTATCACTCAAATGGGGTTACATGTACCCCTATAGGGGTACACAGAGGTAACACTGGGAGAGATAGTGGCAAATGGGAATAACTACTGAAATGTTATGGCCACAGTTTTTAAACAAGTACTAAAAAGGCAATGCAGGAATAATGTACACAATATGTAAACACAGACACACATGTGTTCCAATAGCTCAATACTGTATTACAAAGTTATTAGAAAAACACAAATTCTGTGGTAAATTATTCATCAAACCTACAAAAACGTACAACCTGGTATCCCCATGGTGGCCATTTTAACGACCAACCCTCTATTTCCATGGTGAGGGCCCAGGGTGTCTGGACTCGCTTAATTTCCAACAAAAAAGATGCGGAGAGGAATTGTTTTGTAACCATTTTTTATTATTATTTCCAGCAAATATCCACAAGAATAATCAAACGTAAAAAGGGCCAAAAAGAACCTCTCAATAAAGAAATACGGTAAAAACCTGTAGGCTCTTTCCAGTGTTCCCAAAACCCAAGTCAAGTCACCTCAAACAAGCTACACCCATTTCCTGTCTAAGTGAGCCTTTCAAAATAACATGCCAAAAATACAACAAACTGTTCATAATTAGCTTAGAAGGGAAGCTTTTACTCTGAAAGGAATAGGAAATGCATATGGGCTAACTAAAATCAACATGACACATTCCTAAATTAGTGTTATTCCAAAAGGTGTAATTAGAGGTGGAGGCTTATAAATTTCAAATAATAGTAACGCAATCTATTCCTAAATAATATTTGCCATATAGGAAAACTAAATTTAGAAAAAAAAAAAAGAAAAAAAACATAAAACTGGCTCCAACACATTTCTAAGCTAACAACATGTAATAATCAAATTATAAGCATTCATGCAGTGCATGGCATTTCTTTATGGAAATAAAATAAACTTCTGCTGTCCTAAATGCAGTTATCCTGCCAGGGAACACAACCTGCAGGTGACACAAAATAATCCCGCAGGATCTGACGCTGCGTTTTGGCTACAACAGGTGGGTTGCGATCCCTTCCTAGCCTCTTCAAGGGCTCTAGGGACCCTGTCCCTTCATTCCTCCATGTGCCATCAACCATGACATGTTCGTCATTTTCCCAGTCTACCAAGCCCGGAGGCGTATATGCCCCAGACCTGCGCCCACGGAGGAAATTGTGGATGCACAGCGATGCCATGGTGATGGTGGTCACCCTGTCGGGCTCCAAACAAATGGTCGACCTGAAGACCCTCATCCTGTTGGCAAGAATGCCAAAGGCATTTTCTACGATGCGCCGTGAAAGACGATAATTAAACACCCTTTGAGAGTGGTCCATTTGCCGAAAAGGGTAGGGCTTCATGAGGTCGCACCTTAACGGGAATGCCTCATCACCCACCAACATGTAGGGCATCATTATGTCAGTATTGGCCAATGGCTCAGGCGGAGGAAAGTTTAGGCGACCCCTCTCCATTGCCTTGAAGAGGTCGGAGTGTGCAAACAGTCCTCCGTCTGGGACCCTGCCCTGTGTACCAACACTGGCATAAATGAATTTATAATTGGCGTCCACACAAGCCATCAACAACACTGAAAACCCCCCCTTATAGTTCCAGAAAACGCTGCCACTGTTTACTGGAGGTTGGATGGTGATGTGTTTTCCATCCAGCGCACCAAGGCAATGGGGAAATTGCCAGCGGGCCTCAAACTCCTGGGCTATTGTCCGCCATTCTGCCTCTGTTGTTGGTGTCTATAGAAAACAATGATGAATATGAGTAAAACACAATTTGTGACAGATGTATACGATGAAAACGTTTAAAGTACTCTTTAATTAAGATACAAATGACTTAGCAAGATAAAATAATTACTGTTACAATATGGTTACAGCATTATAACTATATACAAATATCAATAATAGCAGTTTCCCAGGACAATATCATTATTTTGATGTGATCATTGGCCCAAATCATATAAAGTTTGTGTCTGTGACGTTAAACAGAGCCTACCTTCAGGAATTCTTTTTTCATGGCCTGATACAGCGCCTCACAGGTCTCAAACACTATTTTGGAAACAGTGCTGGTCCCAATTCGGTACTGGAACCTCAGAGATTTGAAGCCCTCACCTAGGTGATGAGATATATACATCAGAGTCCTGCAACGGACTGGGTACCGTTTTAATGGGTGAAAACGGGTATAAAATATACTTTCATAAGCTCACGTCACGGGGACGGGCGGTAGGCTACTGAACTAAACGCGAGTGGCTAACATTTTCTTGTGAAAGTCAGCACTGTTTCCACCCAAACAACCATATATGCTATTAATATTAGAGAAAACCAAACCTGTTGCCAAAAACCGCAGGGTCAGACAGAGGCGCTCCCTCGGGGTTATTGCGCGTCTCATTTGTGTGTCCTTCTTGCGAATGCGGTGTTCGACCAACCCCAGCAGCATGTCAAACTCCTCCTCGTACATCCGCAGAAGCTGCCTGAAGCCATTTCTATCATCCGCCTATCATATATTGAGGGGGGAGAGAGACTTTCTTTCATAATGTATAGTAGATGCAACAACAACCACGCGTCATTGTCGAACGGCAATAACAGCAGGCAGCAACATAAACGGTAGTTTATATCAGAATAAAGCTTCATTTATATGGCATATTTCGAAACAAATTTACTAATAATGCATTGGGATACACAAAGTTTCAGATTTTGCAAATAACAACGAAGACTGCAACAATTATGTCCCTTGTATAATATATAATAATAATGTGTCTGCTGCGTCTATTTTTTGGGGAGGGTGTATGACATTCCCAGGTGCTGAGACTAGGCTGGTGAGACCAAGGCCGTCAGCTGGACCTGTAGAGAACCTGGACCAATGGGGATGCTTACTGCCGGCCAGGGCCGGCCCTAGGATTTTCGTGGCCCTAAGCAAGATTTTTTTTGGTTCATCTCTCTCTCAGCTAGGGGGTCCCTGCTTCATCTGTGTCTCAGCTAAGGGGTCCCTGCTTCATCTCTCTCTCAGCTAGGGGGTTCCTGCTTCATCTCTCTCTCAGCTAGGGGGTCCCTGCTTCATCTCTCTCTCAGCTAGGGGGTCCCTGCTTCATCTCTCTCTCAGCTAGGGGGTCACTGCTTCATCTCTCTCTCAGCTAGGGGGTCCCTGCTTCATCTGTCTCTCAGCTTGGGGGTCCCAGCTTCATCTCTATCTCAGCTAGGGGGTCCCTGCTTCATCTGTCTCTCAGCTTGGGGGTCCCAGCTTCATCTCTATCTCAGCTAGGGGGTCCATGGGCTGAAAACGTTGAAGACCCCTGATTTATACTATGTTTTAGATGTTTAATTTCCTGGAGGCATCTCAACATTGCTGTGATTTATTATTACTTTTTAGATCTCTGTAGTTGTGTTCATGTAGATCTAGATTATAAATCCAAAAATTTCACATGTCTAATATCAATGCAGATCTACAAGCTCACGACTCATTGCGTCCTCCACGCACAGTCAGCTTGTAGGTTTGGGATTTTCGAGGTGGGACATCGTCATGTGAAGGATCATAAAATTGGCTCTACTAAACTGTTGTTTGCAAATTATTCCCCTAATGCACACATTGGATGTAGTTGCTGTTTGTGCTCCACCCCTTCAATACATTTAATGATTGCCTTATTATAAATAACATATTTCAATGTTTCTCTTTATATTACAGTCCATCACTCCAGAGCATGGTTTAGTAGCAACTAGGCTACATCTGTGCAGAGTGTGACCAGTGACTTTGGTTGCCAGACTGACCCCATCATGAACCCGGTTCAACCAGAAAAAGTAACAGTGGGCACTCAGTTGGGACGACGGAGACTAATAGAATACAGAAGTAAATGTAGGTTTATTTGTATTCTATCAAGACATTTATTTGGTCTAATTGTGATATTGTATTGCATATTCTAACCATTTTTGTACTCTAATGTAGCTGTGTATGTTTATTGTTTGATTTACCTTGGGCTTTGACATGAAAATCCTTCATTTAAATGTATGCACTACAGTTAATCAGTCTAGTGGAATTGAAAGTTTCACGATTGAAGTGCATAATTGGCTAAAGGATGAAACAAAAAAGTTTCTTCTGAACACAGCTGGATTCTTATAAGGTAGTCCATTGAAGTATATAGGGACAACACTTATTGTCGAGGTAAGCACAACATTTTAGATCCATTTTAGAGAGTTTAAAACTATCAATTCCAGTGGAGTTTGATGCTAGCAGTTAGCGCATAGCAATGACATATGGTACTTTTTTGCCTTGAATGTTCATGAAAGGCAGAGTGACATGGTTTGTTTTTTGCCTTGAAAACAATGAAAGGCATACAATGTTGCTATATTCAGTGTTTCTAAAAAGGACTCAAGTTTCAAACAAAGACATTTGTACTGGCTTAAAAAGTGTTTTTTTCGTTCTAAAACAGTTTCACACTAAGACTATTGTGGCCAATCTTTCCTATATATTTTTTAAAAAATCTTTCCTTTTTTTTCATCTTCTCCATTCATTGCACTGACCCAAGTTTATATATTTGTAGGCCAAAGACATTTTGTAATGTTCAAGGTTTCTTTATTACATCTTGTGTACATGAGAGTAAATATTATATATATATATATATATATATATATATATATATATATATATATATATATATATACACACACGCACCATATATCTAGGTGTACCCTGGGATATTTTGGCTAAGCCAGGTGTACCTTGGCACCAAAAAGGTTGATAAACACTGCTCTAGCTACACAGACTACTCAATGTTAAGCAATGTAATGATATAATATTGCTTCAACAGCTTTCAGCTAAAAATGTTATTTCTTTTAGGTATACAGACAGATATTCCACTGGAACCTTCTCATCTACCAGACTTTGGACCACCTATCCAATCAACCCCGATGAAGCCACCAGCTAAAAGAGCTCGTTGGGAAGAGGATGAAGACGAGGAGGAAGAGGAGGAATCAATTGCCGGTACTTCTGCAATGGAAGTTGATAATGACGACCCAAGCTACAACCCAGAAAAATCTCTGGCGGAATTGGCGGAGGCTGAGACGTCTGAGGCAGCGGACAAGTCGTGAGTAACACAAAGCTACTTCAACTAATCAGTTGACCAAAAAAGCTTATACTGGTTCCAATTCCAGTATATATATACACTTTACTATTTTTTATTGTGTACAGGGTTGTCGAAGGCCTTCCGCACCACAAGGAAAAGAAATATAGTGTATGAAAGCTGCCTCATGGAGCTGTTCAAGAAGTGCGCCGTGTGCCAGCGTCCCAGTGAGGTGTCCTGCAGGACTAGAGGGACCATGGTAACCGTGGAGCAGAATTGCAATTATTGTGAACAGAAGGTCAGAACCTGGAGAAGCCAGCCTTTGATCCGATCCAATCCAGCCGGTAACATCCATCTCTCAGCAGCCGTATACATCGGTGGAGAGTCCTTTGCCAAATTAGAAAGGGTAAGATTATGCACACTGAGTACAGTGTGTGTGTGTGTGTGTGTGTGTGTGTGTGTGTGTGTGTGTGTGTGTGTGTGTGTGTGTGTGTGTGTGTGTGTGTGTGTGTCTCTGTCTCTGTCTGTCTGTCTGTCTGTCTGTCTGTCTGTGTGTGTGTGTGTCTAAAAATGTTTATATATCATACACATACTAAAAGTCTATGTATTTATAGATTTAGGTCAAACTAATGTTAATTGGTCTGTACATGTCTTTGTCACTTTATATTTTCTAACAGGTCTTCAAATCAATGAACGTGCCGATGCACACATATCGCACTTTCCGCCGGCATTCCAAAACGTTCATTGAGCCAGCCATACTGCATGCCTGGAAACAGTCACAGAATGACTTACTTAGGCAGTGCCGTGAGTCACCTAATGGCATCATAGCTGGTGGTGACATGCGCGCAGACTCCCCAGGTCAGTTAAAATGTAGCTAATGTTATAAGGTCTCATTTGGATTGGGTAGATGGCATAATATTTACACATACTAAAAAACAATATATTAATTTCTGTATTTATCTGTGTAAAGGCCACTCTGCCAAATATGGAAGCTACACGATGATGAACTTGGCTGTAGACAAGGTCATCGATATCCAGTTGGTACAGGTAAATACAAATGCATGTGTGTGTATACCTACATATACAAACAGTATACACATGCCATCTATTTATACACACACACAAACACACGTGTGTTTGTGTGTGTGTATAAATAGATGGCAACATCTGTAGCTTGTAGATGCCCAAGCTGAGAGCTAAGGCATTGGCTATCTTCTGTTCTGTGTCTGTGATAATTGGCAGTCGCCATACATGGAGGAAACTATGCTTCCTGTATCCGTGATCTTTAACCTGAAACTATGCTTCCTGTATCCGTGATCTTTAACCTGAAACACTTATTGTTGAGTTTCCCAAGTGTGTGCATCTACTACTGTTTGTGTTCAAGACATTTTTGTTAAATGTGAACGCAAATAAAGATGTGTGTGTATGCGTGTGTGACAGGGTCAAAGCAGGGGGGTGAAACCAAATTGTAACATTTTTTATTGATGATGAAAAACCTGTATTACGCACTTAAAAACATCATTCTCTTAACTATATTTCTGCACTGCATGTTTTATGGTTGACAATGTATTTCCCCCCGGTCCCCGAGCCACTTGACATTGGACTCCCCTATAGGCTGTGTGACATTGGCCTTGTGACAGCGGACGGCCAATGTCCCCAGGTCACGCTGGTGGCAGAGCGAATGAGGGCGGAGTAGGGTGTGGCCCACCTTATTCAAAAGTGAGCGCGAGCCACTTGGACAGCAGAGAGACAGGCATACAGGGCAGTGTGGAAGTGACAGCCAGAAGGGACGGTTGTGCACAGGAGGAGCAGACATACCACGGAGCAGAGGTGGGGAATACAGTGATCGCGGCACGTACCAAGCCACCAGCAGCGGACGGTGAGCAGACGGCGCAGTAGCAGCAGAGACGGGGAGGACAGACAGACGAACCAAGGAACGGAGGAGAGGTCCAGTGGCGATAACGTTGCGCGCTTCACACCCTCAAAGCCAGACGTACAGTCTGGCGGGCGAGTAAGTGTCCTTCTATGCAACGTTACCTTTATAAACCCACGGTCCTAAACCTCATATGTGAAATATACCTGAACAGATGAACTGGTTCTAGTTTCTATGATTGCAGGCAATACGCACGAAGACAAGAAGAGACAGTGATTCCTGGCCTAAACCCCCGCTCCAGTTAAACCCCATATAAGGACATTCCCACCTTTTGCATTGAACCGTGATGAGTATATGACATATAGCAATTGAATTGGCACTTGGCACTTTACTGCTTCAGTAATAGTTGGCACTTTAACGCTAAATTCATTATTTATTTGCTATAGTTTGCACAAGCCCTGTCTGTTTTTAGTGTTTGGTGATTGTCTGTATTCCTGTATTTTAGTTAGTTAGTGGGCGCATTAGGAGGTTGAGGTTTTAGAATTAGTGTTATATTTTGTTTATGCTTTTCAATATTTTATGGCTTATAGACGCCACTGTATTAGCTTAATAAAATAGATTACCTTTTTATACAAACCTGTTTCCGTCCAGCTTTCTCCAAGGGATATGTGTTGAAGTGTTGTTCTCATTTAAAAGTATTGTACTTACCTGGGTAAACTCGAACCTGTGAATAGCCTAAGAAAGAGTGTTACAGAGGACCCTACCTCTTAAATAAAAAGGTGGCGTAGTCTTGCAGTACCTAACAAACAGTATTATTCTCACAGTAATTACGCACCCCGCACTTTACCGTGCAACTGATATTTTATTGTTGTGAGTTTAATGTGTATTGTTATTTATTTATTATTGAGACAAAGTAAAGAGTGTCAGCATTCTAAAAAGAAGTGGCAAGTTACATGTGACAACCTGGCCACCGTCACATATTTGGCGTAGCGCGGCAGGACTGGGTAGAGAACAACACAAAATCCCTAAGAGAAACTGTATTGAAATTTTGCTGTTTTGCTGCTTTTTGTTTTGTTTTGTTTGGTTGAATCAAGAAAGTAATGATGATGATGCCAGTGTATCCAGGGGCACCGTGGCTACCTAAGTTTTCGGGCATAGAAGGTGAGGAGAAATACAGGGAATGGAGAGAACAGATTAAAGGATTATTGGGCACTCAGGATTTAACAGAGGAGAAAAAAGTTGCTTTTGTAGTACAGACCCTTACTGAGGAAGCTAAGCGACAAATTAGTGTAATTGACAAGGAAGATCGCAATACAGTGGCCAAAGTCTTTAAATGTTTAGACACGTTGTATAAAACATCTGTTTCTGCTTCCCAAGCTCGTGCCTTGTTCTATGGCTGTGCGCAACGCGCAGGCGAAAGTGTGCAGGCTTATATTTTGAGGCTTAGAGAGTTGTTCTGCGGGCTGCGGCGGCTCGACCCAGACACCGCTCCCTCCGATGCCATTCTGCGAGAGCAGTTACTTGTAGGACTGTCTGAAGGCCCTCTGGGTCAAGCCTTAAGAATATATGCCCGTCGAAACCCCACAGAAGACTTCGCCGCCCTAAAAAATGAGGCCTTCCTACTAGACACTGAACATAGAAGAGAAGGGACTGCTGAAATCTTGTGCCATGCTGTTAAACCTGTCTCTATCCCAACACCCTCACAGGAATCTGAATGGAGAGAGAAACTGAAACAGGAGATTATGGAAGACGTCAAATCGCAAATGCAGGGGTTTACGCAGGAGCTCATGAAAGAGATCAGACCGCTCCTTCGACCCAACACCACCGATACACGACCTCGCGGTTCGCCTCCATCTGAACGACGCCGGGAGCCGTACCAACGCAACGAGTGGGATGAGGGAGGTAGGCCGATCTGTAGGAGCTGTAGGCAGTCTGGGCACATTGCTCGCTTTTGTAAATCTGACCCCAATCATTTAAACTAGTACGCCCTGTCGCCGAGGTCCGGGAGACAGGGGTGCAGCACGCACTCGCCAGATCAAGGGCTAATGAAGTGTTTATTGGGGACTGTCCGACTATTGGGATCACTATGGGAGGAGTCCACTTAAGGGGGTTACTGGATACTGGGTCACAAGTCACATTAATGCAGCAAAGCTTATTTGAGGAAAAATTCTCACACCTAACGTTGGGAAATGGGCCCCTTGTTTTTAAATTACGCGCCGCTAATGGTCTTGACTTACCGTACACTGGCTATGCCATATTGGACCTAGAGCTGGAGGGAATGAAGATCCCAGGGAGAGGAGTTGTAATCGTGAAAGATGAACATTGTACTCAACCGCTGATTATTGGGATGAATGTCGTGAACGCTGTATGGCATGCCCTCTTTAAATGGCCTGGGAGGCCTGTGTTTCCATGTCAGCAGGGAAGGACGCTGTGGAAGGACGCATTCGCCACCTGTAGGAGGGTGGAGGCAGTGACGAACGAAGATGGGTCCATCGGTTATGTGTGGCCGGTCGGCCGGCGGAAGATTCGAATCCCCGCGCAGAGTGAAGTGATGATCTGGGGCCGCGCTTGGAGAGGACCAAATGGAGCGGACTACGAGGCCTTGATGGAAGCCTTGCCGGATGGAAAAGATTTGGGAGTGGCCCGTGCCCTCGTCACGGTGCGCCACGGACGTGTTCCCATACGAGTGTGCAACCCACACGCATATAGTCTGGTCCTGGACCGCCACCAGAAGCTGGGGAGGCTGTACCCGGTGGAAGAAGCGGATGTCCGAGGCGGCAGGGACCTGAGCCTGTCCCTGGGGACCGACGGAGAGGTGGAAGTGGCCGTAATCAGTGTGGAAGATGATGGACCACTGAAGACCCTGCCCGAAGAGATGGAAGTGTTGACGGAGCGTGATGACCTGCCGGAGGCGCAGAAGAGAGAGTTACACGAGATGTTGTGTCGGTGGAAGAAGGTGTTCGCCATCCATGACGAGGATTTCGGACGGACGGACGTCGTGCAACACCAGATACCGACCGGAGACGCGGCACCCATACGAGAGCGACACCGGCCGTTGCCGCCCTCCATGTACCGGGAGATGAAGACCCTCCTGAATGAGATGCTGGAGAAGGGAGTCATCAAGGAGAGTTGCAGTCCGTGGGCGGCACCTATCGTACTGGTCAAGAAGAAAGATGGCAGCTGGAGGTTCTGCGTCGACTACAGGAAACTTAACGCCGTGACGCACAAGGACGCCTTCCCCCTACCCAGGATAGAAGAGACGCTCACCAGCCTGACGAAGGCGCAATGGTTCTCCACGTTAGACCTGGCCAGCGGGTATTGGCAAGTAGGAATGGATCCCCGGGACCGGGAGAAGACCGCCTTTACGACCCCGCTGGGCCTGTTCGAGTTTCAACGCATGCCGTTCGGGCTTTGTAATGCGCCCGCGACGTTCCAGAGGCTGATGCAGCAGTGTCTGAGTGGTCAGGTGACAGAATCCTTGCTGGTATATCTTGATGACATTATAGTATATTCACCTGACTTCTCCTCTCATCTACAGCACCTCGAGCTCGTCTTCCAACGGCTGTGGAGACATGGACTGAAGCTGCGGTTAGACAAATGCAAACTTCTGCGGAGGGAAGTGCAATTTCTGGGCCATGTCGTGGACAAAGAGGGAGTGCGGCCCGATCCGGAGAAAGTGGTGGCAGTGCGGGACTGGACACCACCCTCAACGGTCCGCGAGGTCCGCGCGTTTCTAGGTCTAGCGGGTTACTATAGGCGTTTCGTGTCCTCTTTTGCTGCTATAGCACGACCCTTAAACAACTTATTGATAGGAATCCCAAATGACGTAAAATCCCACCAGTGTAAAGTCGAGTGGACTTCGGAGTGCCAGCGGGCGTTTGATGCGTTAAAGAGTGCCCTCACACAAGCCCCGGTGTTAGCGTATGCGGATTATACACAGCCTTTTGTGGTTTACACTGATGCGAGTGGCCGTGGGTTGGGAGCGGTTCTAGCCCAGGTCCAAGACGGTCACGAACGTGTAATAGCTTATGCAAGCCGCAGTCTCCACCCGACCGAGCAGAATGACGCAAATTATAGCTCGTTCAAATTGGAGCTTTTGGCCCTTAAATGGGCCGTGACCGAGAAGTTTAAAGATTATCTCACTGGCGCTCGATTCACAATATTCACGGACAATAACCCTGTTGCGCATCTCCAAACGGCTAGATTGGGAGCTGTGGAACAACGGTGGGCTGCTCAACTTGCGTCGTTTACTTTCGACATCAAGTATCGACCGGGCAAAAACAACGCCAACGCTGATGCCCTATCGCGGTTCCCAGTGCAGCCTGTAGATGTGGCGGCTGTACAATCGACGCCAGCAGCCCGGGAGGATGAGTGGAGAGAGACGCAGGATCGGGATCCAGATGTGCAGGTGGTGAAGAGGTGCGTGGAACGGGGGAGAGCCCCTAATATGGTGGAGAGGAAGAATTGGACTCGGGGAGCGCGGCAACTGTTACGCCAGTGGAACAAACTGATTATACGAAATCATGTGTTATATAGGAAGGTGACCGATCCTTATACCAAAGAACAATACTCACAGATCATTTGTCCAGGTTCACGCAGAGAGGAGGTATGGAGAGGAATCCACACGGCCGCGGCGCATGCTGGGTTGGAGAGGACCTTGGCCCAGCTGCGACGTCGGTTCTATTGGCCAGGCATGGAGGGAGCGGTGCGTCAGTTACAACAGGGTTGTGTCGCCTGCAGCCTGCAGAGGAACAGGTCAGAGCCTCGGGCCCCCTTACAACCCTTTGAAGTCTCATATCCACTAGAAGTAATAGCCATTGATTTCCTCACATTAGGTAGGCCTGCTGATGCGTGGCAAAACATTCTGGTAGCTACTGACTTATTCACCCGTTATAGTTGGGCTATTGCCACCCGAGACCAGACTGCGCACACCACTGTCCGTGCGTTATGGACGCATATTATCCAGCCGTTCGGCTGTCCGGCCCGGTTCCACTCAGATCGAGGCCCCAACTTCGAGTCCGAGTTAATGCACCATTTATGTCAGACTTATGGTATTGCAAAAAGTCGCACCACTCCGTACCACCCGGCTGGGAACGGTGGAGTGGAACGATTTAATCAGACATTACTGAACATGTTGCGATCACTAGACACTGATAAACAAGGAAGATGGAATGAGCACTTACCCGAGTTAGTTCATGCTTATAACAACACGATCCATAGTGCTACGGGTTATGCCCCCGCCTACTTAATGTTTGGCCGACATTTGAGGCGCCCTATAGATGTCCAGTTAGGAGTGCAGTCAGCGCAAGAGCGCATGGGAGTGGGTGGCTGGGTACAGGACCACCAACAGAGAATGGCGACAGCTTATAGGACCGCAGGGGAGAGGATGGGAGAAACGGCCAAGAGGAGAAAGCAGGTTTATGACCGTAGGGCCGGTATTACACCCCTATTACCAGGAGAGAGAGTGTGGATTCGAAATAGGAAGAGAGATGGCCAGGGGAAATTGAGTACGTGGTGGGACCCCGAGCCTTACGCAGTGATGGAACAGGTGGGAGCTACGGGGTTGGTGTACCGAGTCAGACCCGAGAAGGGGGGGCGAGAAAAGACCATACATAGAAATGCGTTGAAAGTGTGTGTAGCCCCCAGGTCGCCCCACGAGGACCCCCCAGCTGTAGTGCAGCCCGAGCAGGTAGAAGCAACAACGCCGCAGTATTATGGGTTTCTCTCCGTCCCGAGAGCACCAGATGAGCCACGGCGCTCGGGAAGAGCAAATATAGGCCAGCCACCCCAGAGGTATGGACATGATTAGGGACAGTTGCAGGGACTGGCAACGGAAAAGTGGGGGGGGATGTGACAGGGTCAAAGCAGGGGGGTGAAACCAAATTGTAACATTTTTTATTGATGATGAAAAACCTGTATTACGCACTTAAAAACATCATTCTCTTAACTATATTTCTGCACTGCATGTTTTATGGTTGACAATGTATTTCCCCCCGGTCCCCGAGCCACTTGACATTGGACTCCCCTATAGGCTGTGTGACATTGGCCTTGTGACAGCGGACGGCCAATGTCCCCAGGTCACGCTGGTGGCAGAGCGAATGAGGGCGGAGTAGGGTGTGGCCCACCTTATTCAAAAGTGAGCGCGAGCCACTTGGACAGCAGAGAGACAGGCATACAGGGCAGTGTGGAAGTGACAGCCAGAAGGGACGGTTGTGCACAGGAGGAGCAGACATACCACGGAGCAGAGGTGGGGAATACAGTGATCGCGGCACGTACCAAGCCACCAGCAGCGGACGGTGAGCAGACGGCGCAGTAGCAGCAGAGACGGGGAGGACAGACAGACGAACCAAGGAACGGAGGAGAGGTCCAGTGGCGATAACGTTGCGCGCTTCACACCCTCAAAGCCAGACGTACAGTCTGGCGGGCGAGTAAGTGTCCTTCTATGCAACGTTACCTTTATAAACCCACGGTCCTAAACCTCATATGTGAAATATACCTGAACAGATGAACTGGTTCTAGTTTCTATGATTGCAGGCAATACGCACGAAGACAAGAAGAGACAGTGATTCCTGGCCTAAACCCCCGCTCCAGTTAAACCCCATATAAGGACATTCCCACCTTTTGCATTGAACCGTGATGAGTATATGACATATAGCAATTGAATTGGCACTTGGCACTTTACTGCTTCAGTAATAGTTGGCACTTTAACGCTAAATTCATTATTTATTTGCTATAGTTTGCACAAGCCCTGTCTGTTTTTAGTGTTTGGTGATTGTCTGTATTCCTGTATTTTAGTTAGTTAGTGGGCGCATTAGGAGGTTGAGGTTTTAGAATTAGTGTTATATTTTGTTTATGCTTTTCAATATTTTATGGCTTATAGACGCCACTGTATTAGCTTAATAAAATAGATTACCTTTTTATACAAACCTGTTTCCGTCCAGCTTTCTCCAAGGGATATGTGTTGAAGTGTTGTTCTCATTTAAAAGTATTGTACTTACCTGGGTAAACTCGAACCTGTGAATAGCCTAAGAAAGAGTGTTACAGAGGACCCTACCTCTTAAATAAAAAGGTGGCGTAGTCTTGCAGTACCTAACAAACAGTATTATTCTCACAGTAATTACGCACCCCGCACTTTACCGTGCAACTGATATTTTATTGTTGTGAGTTTAATGTGTATTGTTATTTATTTATTATTGAGACAAAGTAAAGAGTGTCAGCATTCTAAAAAGAAGTGGCAAGTTACATGTGACAACCTGGCCACCGTCACACGTGTGCGTGTGCGTGTGTGTGTGTGTGTGTGTGTGGTGTGTGTGTGTGTGTGTGTGTGTGTGTGTGTGTGTGTGTGTGTGTGTGTGTGTGTGTGTGTGTGTGTGTGTGTGTGTGTGTGTGCGCGCGCGCGAGTGTGCGCATGCGTGCGTGCGTGAGCGTGTAGATAGGTAGGTAGGTAGGGTATCTAAGTAATGTACAAACTGTATGTATGTTCATTGTACACACACAGGTAATGTGTCAGATGGGCAGTTGTGGAAAGCAAATAAGTACATTTACTGAAGTACTGCACTTAAGTACAATTTTGAGGTATTTGTACTTTACTGGAGAATTTCCCATTTTCAATAAATTTACTTCTACTCCACTACATCTCAGAGGCAAATATTATACTTTTACTCCACTACATTGTTTTGAAAACTTTAATTACTACTTAGTTTTTTGTTTATGATTATTATCACAAAACATACATTAACCACTTTAACCATACACATTTCGGCCATTTGAAAATAGCCGATCTACAAGCTTACAATGCGTTGAGATGTGCTTGTAGATATACTTTTTTCAAAAGATTTCTATACATTTTATACATATTCGAAATCTTGTGAATGGGACATTCTGCAGAGTACTTTCTACTTTTGTACTTTAAGTATATTTGGATACCAATACTTTTGTACTTTTACTCAAGTACATTTTGACTTTTACTTGTAACATAGTATTTCTACATTGCAGTATTGATACTTTTACTTAAGTAAAACATTTGAGTACTTTTCCCACCACTGCAGAAGGGTGCCAGCCTCCCTATTAAGTATAATATCACACCTGCACAGTGGTTAATGACAGTTTGAAAAAAATGTTTTGTAGTGGAGCAGCATAATAAATAAATAAAATTGGATATACTCTGGTAAACTACCCCTCTCACTCTTTCACGTCTAAGCTGTCAGTACCAGAGGTGTCCACAAGACTTTTTCTTCGGAAAGTGCTCTTCCGGTGCAGGGAGACAATTTTTGGTACATAGGGGCGGTCCTCTTCCCGCATCCAGCCAATTGCAAGCAGGTAGGGCGGTGCTGGGAATGACACTGGTGTCAGCGCCGTATCTGACTGGTGTAGGCTAAAATTATGCGGGATCGAGTGCTAGTTTAAAAGAAAAAGGCTCGCAGAACTTAACTGAAGCGGCCAAACCACTGAGTGGAACGCAAGCAGCAAGCAAACACAGGCTCATCAAAATGGCGAAGCCAATGTATCAAATGTTAAGGGAGGCCGCAGATGCTTTGGAGGAGCAGGATAGGCACAACATGTCTGTGGACACAACACCACCGCCACCCAATATCAGCAGCAGACCGACCGCTCCAGACCGCCACAGCCGCACCATAGCTCACGGTAAGGGGTTAGCTTTTAGCTTCCATGCTACCTCACGTCTTTCTACTTAGCATTAGCAACAAACAAATATGCATCTTTTGGTTGTGTTTTACCAGCTTGCTTGCAGAGCTGGTCTCTATCAATATTCACTTGCTTGCTGCAACCACAGTTATAATATATCGGTGTATCGTTTGTGTTATTGACACTTAACCTTTTATCCTTTTTTCTTTTTGTTCATATCACCACCAGCTGAGGTGAGGGCGATGTTTACCCCTTACGTGAGTCCCGCCAGAGGATTACCGCGTAGATCATCTATCCCACCATCCACGGTGCCCAAAAAAGTAAAGAAGCTCACATATGCACAACTCTTCTTCTGCCTGGCCGGTAGGAAGGACTGTGAGGTCCCTACTTCTCGCTCAGTCAGACAAGCTCTGCAAGATGCAGGGTTAGGAGAAAAGAAATAACGTTCCAAGGTTGGTCAAACTATTTTGTGTCTAAACTAATCCCACTGCTACAGAGAAAATAAATGTATCCGTTTACCTTGCTTATTGTAAGTTGCTCTGTATAAGAACGTCTGCTAAATTATAAATGCATTGTAATGTTGAGCTCATTAATGAGAAACACAAAATCTACTGCAAATAATCCAAACTCTAATAGTATTTGAGCCCCCTGAAACCTCTTGATTCTCAAATATTTGTCAAGGACTCTCACATTTATATGCAATTGATTTTGTGCCAGGCACCACCATAAGAGATGATTTGTGAACATATGTTACAAGCTCAACTTGACTATAGCCATAAAAATGGTTTAAACTTGTATCCATTTTGCTGGGGAGTGGAATGCCATCAAGGACCCATGGTGGTCTTGTGAACCCACTTTGAAAACCACTGCCCTAAGCATGCCCTAAACGGGGGGAGGGCGGTTCTGGCAGATAATCAATTCTGATACCTATGGGATGTGAAAATGTGTAGTCATGATGTGTTTTTTTTTGTTTTACTCCCTTAGACAAACAGTGCCATTCTTCTGAGTTCTCTGATACTCTTCAACACAACTTCCCACAACTGAAGGAATGTGGGGGTTTTGTGCTGTTGCGGAGCCGAGGTTCAACGAGGTCCAAGCAGGGCCGGAGTGGGACTCCAAATCTGGCCGGGAGATACACGCCCACCCAGGCCACCCTGCGCGCGCGCCCTTTTTTTGGGGGGCCTTATTTTTGGGGGGCCTTACAAAAGGGGGGCCTTTTTGGGGGTTAAAGGTAGGGGGGAGGCCCGCAGCTGCACTGAGCTGCAAGCAACACTGACTGCATTGAATTGAAATTGACTATGGTTGGCCTGGCCTGAGCTTAGGAGAGATTTTTTTTTGCTGCATCACTTAAGCGCCGCGCTGGCTGTGGATGGCTGGCCTGACCTGATTTTTTTTTTTTTCAGGCAGGCCACTAGAGGGCAGGCCACCGGGAATAGTCCCGGTCCTCCCGACGGCCAATCCGGGCCTGGGTCCAAGGCCTTGGATCTGATACCCTGTCCACAGGAGGGATATACACCGGCGTACCTGTGTCGCCAAGAGCTTGGCGTGGGTGCAGCTGTACTCTACATAAGGCCTCTACAAAAGGACATTGACCTTGAGGTAACTTTGTGGTTAAAGGAAAACTTAAAATGTTTTAACCTAAATATGTACGGAATGTAAACCCAAAACGATGTGTTTGATGTCATTAGGCATACACTTCCATCATATGTCATGTCTAAATACACAGAAGATAAGATAGCGTTTCCTCCTACACTATATGTACCGCCCGGTATATCTGAAAGAAGCAATTTCAACAACAACATGATGGAAGTAACTTTAAAACAAAAATACATATTACACATAAATACAATTACAAATGTTTTTCAAATGATAATTACTTTAAACTAATCTATCATCTAAAGAAACCAGATTTCCAAACACCTGACTTCCATTTCAAAAATCTGAAAATGTAAATATATCCCACTATAAATATCACTCCAATTAACAGACAAACACTCATGCAAAATGGCAACCCCGAAGAAGTTTCCTAGACTGGAAGAAGACAACAAAACCACCGCGATAGGTTTCCTATTTAACGTAACTGCAAAAAAAAATAGTCAAAATAATTTCCGAAGCAATTACTTCAATTTTCAACTGCAGACGGCAGAAAATACACAGAAGACAAACCACAAACAGTTTCAACAGGCCGAGGAGCAACAGCTACCAGTCAAACTGCTCAATATCTGCAAGAAATTCAATAAATGTAAGTTCACCTATATCAACTCATTTGAAGATTTCCATTGGTCTTTTATTAATGTTATTTCATATACTTAGGGCCTACAAAGCCAAAATGCAGTAGGCCTATCTTTGGCCACACCGAATTGTTTGTGGATCCCAAATGTCAAATTAGTCCTCAAGATTTTAAGGAATAAATAATTACTTAAAGGTGTAGTGAAATGAATTATTATTAAGTATTCCGTGCACAAAGATGCTATGCACACCAGGTCCTTGTAGTGGTGTTATGTTCGTTATTACATATTTGCTAAAAGTCTCATATATAGTTATTTGTCAAATTGACAAGGAACTAACCACTCATCATTAGAGTGGCTAGTCATGACGTATGACCCCTCCCTAATTATTCAGGAATGTGAGACAGCACCTGATCCTGATAGCCCATCACAGGGACATGGCCCATTAGAACCTGTGTCCTCCAAGTTCATTGTGATTGGCCCTATTACTCTCAGGCACCATATTTAAGTGTCACTTGCATTTTACTCTGTATACCCTGAAGGCGGCATTTGTTTGCCGAAATGTTGGTAACCTTTACTCTGCAT
This sequence comes from Gymnoscopelus microlampas, assembly GCF_963454915.1. Lineage (NCBI taxonomy): Eukaryota > Metazoa > Chordata > Actinopteri > Myctophiformes > Myctophidae > Gymnoscopelus > Gymnoscopelus microlampas. The sequence continues at coordinate 3,015,725 of NC_139950.1, read as the reverse complement.
GCTCAAATACGTTGTTGCACTTATGTTATAACAGTATGTGCGGGCACTTTTTGTCTTTTGGACAATTTCACTTCATTGAGTATTCTGTCTTCTCTCTTACGTCGACCCATAATAGTTTGTTGCATAGTCCAAAAAGCTTCGTTAATTAGAATTGAATAATCAAATGGATCAACAAATTATGTCATTGAAATATGACATAATGGGGGATAATCAAGGACACGTGACCTGTGGGATAAATGTCCTTCAGAAGCAGTGATATAAACTAATTAAGTAGCTGTACTCAATGTTGAAGTACTTTTCACTTTGTTCTTAGAGTATTTCTACTTTTCGGTACTTTTACTCCACCCCCAATTCAGCCCAAGCCCACACAACTTCCGTTAAACAGCTTTCGGGAAGTGGAGTTCCAGACTATATATAGCATTCAGAGATTGTGGAATAGTTGTCTGGTGACGCGAGACTAGGAACCAGTGGACCGGGACATCCAGACCAGGGACAGCTGAGCCCAGCCCCTGCGAGGACAGTTGCGTACAATTCTCCGAACTTGGTAGTGGGGGGACGGGGGCGATCCAGACCAGTGGCGAGGAGAGTCGCGTCCAGCTCCCGCACCCTGGAGGGGGGGCTTCGAGGACGGTCGGGTCCAACGGCGGGGACAGTCACATCCAGCTCCCGCGACCTGGAGCGGGGACGTTCGGGTCCTTTTTTTTTTTTTTAGTCACAACTATTTATTTACATTATTATGTACATAACAAAACTGAAGGAAGGTAACAAAGAGGATTATGGTTTGGGTGTGTGGGTGAAGTTAAGAAAAGAGGGAGGTATAGGGAGCATAGGAATGGTAAAAACAAAACAAAAATCAACCCCAGGCTTGAGATTTACAATAATGTATAATCAATTTGCCATCGCTGCCAAAACATTCAAAAAGGACTCCAACTTCTTGATCAGGTGCGGGAGCGAAGGACTGGTTCACATAAATAAACAGTTGCTCACTGGCATCCAGTTTGAGGAAGCCAGCGATGAACTGGGACAGAGTCTGAACTGTCCTCCCCTTCTCCACCGACCATTTCTTGGTCTTCATGATGGGAGTGTCTCCCACCGCCTTAAATTTTTTTCTTTTCATCACTTATGGAGTCGTCCTTTGGAGGCTGTGGGGCAGAAGGCTTCTCTTTCTGGGCTTCAGTTGGGGATTCTGCGTCAGACATCTTCACCAACACACCCAAACATCAGCTGCTACAGCAGAAGCGTTCGCGCGGGTTGCAGATCCGGTCTAGAGCCTGCCTTATTAATACAATCGTCCGTTTCAGTCAGCTCCATATATGCGCAAAAAAAGGGGCATGCCCAATTGTCCATATACGGGCATATACTGATTACACAAGTAAGACGCGCGAACGCTGGAAGCGAACGCAGCTCGAAAATATTGTGTATTTACGGACTTTGTGTGTGTGTTTGTGTTTTGACCAATACTAAACCAATACTAAACAACACTGTGTATCAGTAAAAGGAGTAAGTCTGTGGAGCTGTTGCGATAATGAATTGAGGAGGTGTAGATCGATCTATGCCTTTAAAAAAATGTATAAAAAAAATATTATAAACAAGTATAAAGAGATAGTGTGATCATGTATTATTTTGATTGCTATATAAGATTATTGTATAATAATGAAAATAAAACAGACAATAAAACAAAAAAAGATATAAAAATAGATACAAAAAGAAAGTAAAAATAACAAATCATGTATTCACATGTATAACCATATATGTGAACATGCATTGTATTACGAAGCCAAAACCTTTGTCCTGTTTTTTTTCGGTATTCTTTTTTTCTTCTCCTTCTAATTTAACTTTTGTGAAAATTAATTTGTTTTTCTTTGATTGTCATGGATGTATTTTATGTTGAAAGGGTAGGCAATATAAGCTATGTAGCTTCAGCCTATACTTTTTTTTGGTCACAACTATGCCATATATTATTGCTGCTATGTTTTGAGAAAATTGAGCATATTGTTTGCATAGTGTTCAAATGACCAAAAATAAAAACCTGGAAAGTGAAGTGAAGTGAAGTGACTCTAGCTGCACTCTGGCGCACTCTGTCGGCCGCACCCAGGCAGTGCACTGCACACAGACAGACACACAAGCCGAGCAGACTTTCATAGTAAGCTCCACTTGGGCGCGCCTCCTTCCGCGTTCGCAATCAGGGATCTCTATATATGGGCATATAAGGTAGACTGACATATACAGAGATTTCCAGTAAGGGCATGAAAGGGACAAGGACTCAAGAAATAAACCTAAGAAAGCACTATGGCTTGTTTCCATTGGTCCTGTGTATTCAATTCATCAAAACTAATAAAAAGAGAGAGGGGGGGGGGGGGGGGTCGTACTCTTAGAGAGAGTACCAGGAGCTTCAGCGAGCAAGAGACGGAGGACGAGTTATAAGAAATTGCATGTATCCAAACCAAAAACAATCTCAGACTGATTTTCTAAATACAGACATACACATTGCATTTGATTGAATGGGGAGGTTTCACCATGTTGGTGAATGTATGCCAGAGGTGTGAGGTGTCTGCCTATCTTGATAGAAAATTTGACCTTTTATGTTCATGATGTGGCACTAGAGTGGTAACTGAAAATGGTTCATTATTGAGTCCTCAAATCTATGGCACTTGCTTTTTCATCGTCTTCACATTTTGATATGCGATTGCTGTAATTGTTAGCTACTGTTGAACAAAAAAGTAAAGAACCAAAACCTTATTGTAATGGCAAGTGGAATTTGTATTGTCTCAATTAACATTTTTTCCTTCTTCCCACAGTGTCGACGGTGACACCCCAAAAATATAGAGGACCTGTCATTCAAAACATCCGCCAACTAGGCCTACTTGACTTCTCCACAGAAATCTTGACAGGAGCGCAGATTGCCACCGTCAGGGACACTCTGAAGTGTGTGATCTGCACAGGTTTGTATTTCTAATTCGCATTTTCAAAACACTTATTTATTCTTTTTAGGCTAGTCCATAACAATCTTTTCACGAAAACCTCTGGTTCACTACGGAAAGGACTAAATATCTCTCCTGATACATATTGTATACTACTGACAGATGAGAGATACTGATGAAATTATTGTTCTGTTTATGAATCTTGAAGATACCATGATGAATCCTGTCATGGATCCCACCTGCAAGACCCTTATCGATTGTCGCATCTGTGTACAACAATGGATCCTCAATGAGAGAAGCTGGCCCAAATGTCAAGACCCCAGCTTTGGTGCAAATAACTTGGAGCTCACTGGAATGGAAGACATCCTCGACCATCTGGTACGTCTGAACATATACCACTGTATCCATCGCTTCGACTCGGCTGTGCGCACAGAGAGCCATAGCCCACAGAGAACCATAGCAAGTACCCAGCCTTCAAGGCTTCCCTGGCAGGGGCAGCGCTGGCCTACAACCGGCAGGTATGGACTTGTTGACATGAAGGCAGCAAGAGCAAAGAACCCTGTGGCTCTGGCGTCTCTCTCGGACGAGGACATGATATGACTCCACATCTCCAAAGCGCAGTTAAAGCACCATGTGCGGAGGCTTACCCGACACCTTCAACCTTGTGCACTCTGACATTGGGGAGTGTACCTCCTGCTGGTCTGGGCAAGAATGGAGTGAGCCTTTTCAAATCGCCAATTGGGGAGACAGTTGAAGAGAACTTCCAAGGACAAACGAGTTGCTCGGGCTGGGATACCTCTTCAGCCAGAGCACATGGCTTTGACACCCTCCAAACAACCTCCAAAATGGAGGCTCTGAGCCTGAGGTGCTGTAGCCTGGTCAGTCTGACCCTGAGGACGAGGCCTACAAGAGTGGTGCGGAGGAAGGTGACACCTCTGTTGCTGAAGTATGTCAGCATTGCTGATTCATCAGCAGCAGAACAGCAGCAGCAGAGCTGCTAGAGAGATGTTTGGCTTCTTGTACCTACAGACGGTCGCTATTTGCTTCAGTGTTAAAACTAAACTGCTCAAAAAAAGTTCGGAAACTTAACTTCGGTCAATTATATCTCCACTTTAATAAAACCAATTGGTATTGTGTTTTATATCATTTTTATCGTTGATTAGTCACCTTTACAAGGAGGTACAGCTTGTAAGGATCGGGCATTCGTGGAATGAGCAACACAGCTAAACGTGTGGGTAGCGCCTCCAAAAATGTGCCAAAATCACCCAATATGCTTCTGTTGGTAATCGCTCTTGTTTTGAGCAACCTGCCAGCACACACCTGCTGAGAGGTGTGTGCCAGTAGTCACAGGTGTGTGACTGCCTCACAGGTGAGTGACTGGCACCTGAACATGGGTTTTGAAACTTTGTTAAGTTGGAGTGTGTATGCTCCAAGCAGCAACACTGCCCCCATGGAAAGATGCCACGTTTGTCCCTTCAGGATGAGGCCTGTGCAATAGGGCAAGTGAATCAGAATGACAGCATTATTTGGTGTCAGCCCAGGTACCATTTGCAAACTTAGGACCAAGTTCTGTGAGACTGGTGAAGTCAACAAGGAAGACAACAACCCAAGACCCCTTGCTTAACTGAGGAACCATAGATTTACAGGCCAGATTTGCACAACGGAACCAAAGACAGACGTCAAAGTTGCAGGACCCATGCTCAGGTGCCAGTCACACCTGTGACTGGCACACACCTGCCTGCAAATGGTACCAGGGCTGACATCAAATAATGCGTAATCTGCGTAACAGAACATCAGCTTCACTTGCCCTATTGCACAGGCAAAGGCAAAGGGAAGGGACAAACGTGGCATCTTTCCATGGGGTCAGTGTTGCTGCTTGGAGCATACACACTCCAACTCAACAAAGTTGCAGAACCCATGTTCAGGTGCCAGTCACTCACCTGTGAGGCAGTCTCACACCTGTGACTACTGGCACACACCTCTCAGCAGGTGTGTGCTGGCAGGTTGCGCAAAACAAGAGCGATTACCAACAGAAGCATATTGGGTGATTTTGGCACATTTTTTGGAGGCGCTACCCACACGTTTAGCTGTGTTGCTCATTCCACGAATGCCCGATCCTTACAAGCTGTACCTCCTTGTAAAGGTGACTAATCAACAATAAAAATGATATAAAACACAATACCAATTGGTATTATTAAAGGGGAGATATAATTGGCCGAAGTTAAGTTTCCGAACTTTTTTTGAGCAGTTTTATATTTTAAGTATTTTATTTTTGTAGCCTTTTATACATTGCGCTTATGAGCACTAAAGTGGATGTCGATTCCAGTCAGATGTCCAGGGGATATTATGGCTAACAAGCTAGCAAGTGGTAACCAACTCGTCTAGCTCCAGGCAACAAAAAAACTTTTTCTAGCTCCGCGTGGCAGTCTGACCCTGAGGACGAGGTTTACGAGAGTGGTGCAGAGGAAGGTGACACCTCTGTTGCTGATGTACGTATTCTGTACATAACATTTCCAGGTCTATGCTCTCTGGCATGCAGTTTGCTTGCATTTGCTAGATTAATGTAAACAACGTATTATTGTATTTTACAACAGGAGGACACGAGGCCTGTAGTCTCAATCCACTGCCACGGTTCCAAAAGGTGGAACGTTTCGGCTCCAGCTGCTTGTGGACTTCAGCCTCAGCACCACAGAGAGGCTGAGCATCACATCAGATACTAGAGGCATGGAACGAGGTGGAAGAGCATGACAGGCAACCGCAGAAGATTAACCAGCTGTACAAAACCACTGGTGAAACACACACTGTACTGTCGCACCAAAGGAGACAACCTCGCTGAAGCTGCGCTGGTACAGCGGGTGAAGATGGGGAAGCGGAATGCTCCAGCTCAGCAAAATGTTAATGCAGAGCACAACATAAGTTGATGTACACACTTGTCAAACTTCTGTGGTTGTAGGTACCTAGTAGCGCCAAGTCCAGCCCAGAGAAGGAATGGATCATCAAGGCCTACGACAGGATCCAGCAACTGTTCTTGGTGGACGATCCAGTTCTGTCCAAAACTGGCATTCCTCTCCCGAAAATAAGACCGTTCGGGACTTCATCCGTCGCCAGGAGAGGCTGGCTAACCTCCACTCCACCAAAACACCCTCCTGCATGAAGAAGTCCCAGTCCATCTCCTCCCAGGACCTCCCTCCAGCACCACTTCAACCATCTGTCCTCCCTCCACCTGACCACCCGCAGCTGAAACATATCTGGAACATATCCACACCTCCAGCACGGCAGGCACCAAGGTAATGAAGGAGAGAGGAGCCATCGTGGTGCCTGTTGTGGTGCACACCTCTCCTCCTCCTTCCACACATCCTCCTCCTTGCACCCTTGTTCCTCATCCCACCCCTTCTCCTCCTCTGTTGAACCAAAATGGGCCAGCTCTACAGTATAGAAGAGGAAGGGAGGGGAACGACCTTCAGCCGTGGGAGCGTAAGTCTCACGGGTGCAGAATATCCCTGTGTGCCTGCTGAGGAGCGCCGCGATACTGTTGGTGTGGAGAAGGCCACCACCAAGCGTCAGCCTCCAGCAGGCTATTGACTATTTCTGTGGCGCCGAGGTGGGCGTGGATGTGTCTGCTGCTACACCTAAGGTATTTCAAGAATTATAACCTGTGTTTGGCATAACGGTGAGACACCGTTAAGTGTCACACTAACGGTGGCACTTATAACACTGACTGTTCTCGACACTCCCACGAGGAATAGTAAAGGTATCTATCTATCACTCTATTTAGACGGGCAGCCGAACACTTGACAACCCCCAGAAAACACCTGCAGTCGTCACTCCCCAGGTGATGGATAATATCATGGGAAGAACTGCAAGAAGTCGAGTTTCTCCAGAGAAGGATGCTCTAACTTATATCAAGTCTGGTCCGAATGCCCAAAAGGTTGCGCCCACTTTCCGCCCACTTCCTCTTGCCCAAATTTGAAGCTGGTAAGACCCGGATACCTGAAATTGAAGCCATATGGTCCCAGTGCTCAAAGTTGAAATGTTCTCATATAACTCCGCCCACTTCCCGCCCACTTCCTCTTGCCCAAATTTGAAGCCGGTAAGGCCCGGATGCGTGAATTTGAAACTGTATGGTCAGAGTGCCCAAAGTTGAAATGTTCTCATATAACTCCGCCCACTTCCCCTCTAGGCCCGGGTGCCTGAATTTGAAGCTGTATGGTCAGAGTGCCCAAAGTTGAAGGGTTCTGATATAACCACCCAACCCTGGAACCTACCAAAAGCTTGTTATATGTTAATTGGGTACACCTGCTGGTCAGTGTATTTAAGGGAAGGGAGTAGCACATGGTGTTTTTTTCGATGAGCTTCAGAGAGCAGTTTACTACAATTGTGAAAAAGGATTACCACCATTACCTTGAGGTTAGTTTTTTTGTAAAATTGTGTTATTTTACATTGAATATCATCTATCAAAAACACTGAAACAAACATGTGTATAGATTGACCCTGATTGACCCTTGAAGTTCCACTTCCTCTTGCCCAAATTTGAAAAATGAAAATAAAAAAAAAACATTTAAAAACATGAGCCAAGTCCTTGGCAAGTATGTGTCCAATTTGATTTTAATTTTAAAACCAAAAAACAGAAGTATGAAAAACCACAGAATAAACCGTACATGCTGACATGAATGAACTGATATGAACCGTTCAAAATGTCTGAGAGTCCATTTTGCACTAGCATCCACATGAACCATATGGTGGTTGGTTGATAGCCTAGAGTCAAAAATAACTAGAAAAAGTGCTCCTCGGAGCACAAGTCTCCGCCAGCAGACTTGTGTTGGGAATGTTGGAAATGTTCTAATTCTTATGTTCTAATTCTTACAAAAAATAGAACATGTTACTGTGTCATAGTAACATGACACAAGTGTCCTATCCGTCTGTATAAGTGTCCTATCCGTCTGTATAAGTGTCCTATCCGTCCTGTCTGTATAAGTGTCCTATCCGTCCTGTCTGTGTAAGTGTCCTATCCGTCCTGTCTGTGTAAGTGTCCTATCTGTCCTGTCTGTGTAAGTGTCCTATCCAATTGTTACAGTATCCGCCATTTCTCAACCATTTCGTGATTATTCCTGTCTTACCCATAGACTGTAAAAAAGAATGGACAAAGCCACTCCCCTGCTTTCTACAGAACGAAAATGAAGCCGATAGTTCAGGAACATGCATTCCTCCATCGTTAATATATACAGTTGGCCACGCCGGAACTCAAACGCTATTGGTTGAGACCAGACACGTGACCAGCGAACCGGAAAACACCCCCAAAAATGCTATTGGTTGGGTAGCTTGTCAATCAAGAGCGGGGGCGGGGAATGAATGCTATTGGTTGTGTAGGTTGTCAATCAAATCATCCCGCCCCTCCTGGAGCATAGCCTACTTTATCGTCAATTTTAGAATAAATGGGACCATAATTTAGCAAAACGCATATCATGATGATTGAAAGGAGACTTTAAACTAGCGACTGGAAGCATATAGAATTTATGACAATTTTTATTACGGTAAGAAAATCTTGTCTAAAGTTTGTCAAAAACCCATTCACTTGCGCTAAAATAAATTATTTCTGACACTTCAGGTCGGCGCAGGGTAAAACAGCGCCACTCTGGCCATTCATAAGCTTCCGTGTTGGCCTCATCGTAAATATCCAAGCCTTGCCCCTTGGTCTTACCTCACTTTGAAAGAGGCTAAGACTCTTTCAAAGTGACACATGTATTTATAGGCCGCTATACGTCACTAGCCAATCAGATCACACTATTTCACCGTATTGTCACGTGTCACGTGAGGCTTGACCAATGTTAGCTTGTTTCACGGAAGGTGAAAACAATGTCTCCTGGCGGAGACAACAAAAACTAGAAAAAGTGCTCCTCGGAGCACAAGTCTCTGCCAGCAGACTTGTGTTGGGAATGTTGGGAATGTTCTACTTCTGTGAATGTTCTACTTCTTATGTTCTAATTATTATGTCCTATCCGTCCTGTCTATGTAAGTGTCCTATCCGTCCTGTCTATGTAAGTGTCCTATCCGTCCTGTCTGTGTAAGTGTCCTATCCGTCCTGTCTATGTAAGTGTCCTATCCGTCCTGTCTATGTAAGTGTCCTATCCGTCCTGTCTGTGTAAGTGTCCTATCCGTCCTGTCTGTGTAAGTGTCCTATCCGTCCTGTCTATGTAAGTGTCCTATCCGTCCTGTCTATGTAAGTGTCCTATCCGTCCTGTCTGTGTAAGTGTCCTATCCGTCCTGTCTGTGTAAGTGTCCTATCTGTCCTGTCTATGTAAGTGTCCTATCCGTCCTGTCTATGTAAGTGTCCTATCCGTCCTGTCTGTGTAAGTGTCCTATCCGTCCTGTCTGTGTAAGTGTCCTATCCGTCCTGTCTGTGTAAGTGTCCTATCCGTCCTGTCTATGTAAGTGTCCTATCCGTCCTGTCTGTGTAAGTGTCCTATCCCTCCTGTCTGTATAAGTGTCCTATCCGTCCTGTCTATGTAAGTGTCCTATCCGTCCTGTCTGTGTAAGTGTTCTATCCGTCCTGTCTGTATAAGTGTCCTATCCGTCCTGTCTGTATAAGTGTCCTATCCGTCCTGTCTGTATAAGTGTCCTATCCGTCCTGTCTGTATAAGTCTCCTATCCGTCCTGTCTGTGTAAGTGTCATATCCCTCCTGTCTATGTAAGTGTCCTATCTGTCCTATCTGTCCAATTATGTATTTTTCTATCTAATTGTTACAGTATCCACCATTTCTCAGCCATTTCGTGATGGTTCCTGTCTTACCTCACTTTGAAAGAGGCACAGACTCTTTCAAAGTGACGCCATGTATTTATAGGCCGCTATACGTCACTAGCCAATCAGATCACACTATTTCACCGTATTGTCACGTGTCACGTGAGGCTTGACCAATCGGTGTGTCATATTTAGAAAGTGAAAACAAAGTCTCCTGGCGGAGACAATACGTGTACACGTGATGCGGAAGTCTGCCGCGGAGGAGCTGTTGAGAGTGGTCGAGGATACACTTGATGTACACTCGCTCAATGCGGAAGTGGAGAGCCTCCTCGCCTCCTCCACTCGACTCCACTCGCCTCCTCCAAGACGCACACGAACAATTGGAACGCGACTACTTCCGGTTCGAAGTCGGAGTGACCGAGTGGGAGTGAGCGAGTGGCCGAGATTTTCGGTATTGGAATCTGGCTTATGACTCTTTCAAAGTGACACATGTATTTATAGGCCGCTATCCGTCCTGTCTATGTAAGTGTCCTATCCGTCCTGTCTGTGTAAGTGTCCTATCCCTCCTGTCTGTATAAGTGTCCTATCCGTCCTGTCTATGTAAGTGTCCTATCCGTCCTGTCTGTGTAAGTGTTCTATCCGTCCTGTCTGTATAAGTGTCCTATCCGTCCTGTCTGTATAAGTGTCCTATCCGTCCTGTCTGTATAAGTGTCCTATCCGTCCTGTCTGTATACTGTAAGTGTCCTATCCGTCCTGTCTGTGTAAGTGTCATATCCCTCCTGTCTATATAAGTGTCCTATCTGTCCTATCTGTCCAATTATGTATCCTATCTAATTGTTACAGTATCCACCATTTCTCAGCCATTTCGTGATGGTTCCTGTCTTACCTCACTTTGACAGTGGCGGAGACACTGTCAAAGTGACGCCATGTATTTATAGACCGCTATGCGTCACTAGCCAATCAGATCACAGTATTTCACCGTATTGTCACGTGTCACGTGAGGCTTGACCAATCGGTGTGTCATATTTAGAAAGTGAAAACAAAGTCTCCTGGCGGAGACAATAAATAGTGAAGATAACAATAGTGTGATCGCTAAAGCGATCCCACAATTATTATTAATATATATATATATTAGAGGATTATTGCCAGACCTGAAAGGTATGGCCTACATGAGCCTTTGTCACCATTTTGTCCATACATGGTATGTCCGGTTCAGTTTCTTTTTTAATTTATTCCTCTGCAACGAGCATGTTAGTGTGATCGCTAAAGCGATCCCACAATTATTATTAATATATATATATATTAGAGGATTATTGCCAGACCTGAAAGGTATGGCCTACATGAGCCTTTGTCACCATTTTGTCCATACATGGTATGTCCGGTTCAGTTTCTTTTTTAATTTATTCCTCTGCAACGAGCATGTTAATATAACAACACCAACAAGTAAAAAATCAAGTTAGTCATTTCATATCACATCACATTCTAATGTAAAGCAACACACCTGTCTGGTAGATAGGTACACGCTGCCCTCTAGTGGCACAAAACTAAAACTACAACATAGTGATCAGTGAAAATAAAGGTTTATAAAGGTTTTACTCTATAAATCTATAAATATAGATTGAGGCGTTGTGAGCGTTTTGAAAATGTTTGCCTCTTTCTTATATTATTTGACAATTTGGCCAATTAATATTTGACCAGTTTTTATAGTTTGTTGATTATTTTTTATGCAGTGATGGTGCTTTTCTTTTCTCTATTAAAAAGGTCTTAAAAGTCCTTAAATTGTCACTTCACTGACATCTGGGGACCCCCACCCCCCTCCAAAAAAAATAAAAAGTCAAGTGGGGACCCCCCTGGGGGTCCTGACCCACAGATTGAGAACCACTGAGCTAGGAAGCAGGGAGGGGCGGGGCTATTTAAGTACTTTGTCACCCCTTCCCCCCCTCTCTCACAGACACATAGTCTGGTCACACAGTGTGTTTCACCGGTGTTCACTCTCCATTCCGACATCTCACCACTCCGACTAGTGGCTTCCGCGTGCGGTTAGGGTTAGGGTTAGGTATAGGGTTCGTCAACGTCGGAAAGGTGACATGTCGGAAAGGAGAAATGCACCCTGTTTCACCAGCCTGGTAAAAACACTGATAACTCAGCCTCCATGTAGAGTAATATTACATTATCAGTTGTTTATTTCACTATAAAGTGTTTTTACTTCTAAACAAGCAGTTCTGTGTAACAATCATTTGTGTTTGCTGGTACAGGGAAACATTAGCTCCATCCACACCAAGGTGAGTTCTCTACAGGTGTGTTAGCTACTGAGCTTAGCTTATGAACTGCTCAGCATTAAGGAATTGATGCCATTGCGTTTAATTTCACTTTTATTTGAATTGGTAAAAAGCTAGGGTTGTGTAGTTAACGTGCCATGATGTAACTCCAAAGGTGGACAAGAAATCAAAAATAATCGCTCCAACACAGATACCCTGCAGCATCAGTGAGGGGAAAAGCTTTCTGTTGATGTAGCACTTTTTTGTGTCAATCTAGGGGGGGACCATTCGGCAGCATGCCGGAATACCGACAGGTCCCTCTCAGCGCACCCCCCCCCCCCCCCCACCGGCCGCGAGGAAGCTGAGGACCTGCAGAAGACCGGCGAGGTAAAAGTTACAAATGAAAATGCACCGTGATATGTTGTTAGCTTGTAGATCTGTTCTTTTTGTCACGTGACACCTTTACTGGAGTCTATTTAACGTGCCATGGTGGACAAGATTAAGAAATCACAAATAATCGCTCCATTGATTAGAAATTGATCATTGTAAATATGCTCCTCATTGACTTACATTGTACATAAACATTGACATTATTATTAGCACATAAATTAATGTAAACAATGCTGATTCAGACGATATAGAACATCACCAAACCCAGTACTGTTTTGTTTCTTCTAATAAAACCCTCAGACCACCAATAGGGACGAACTGAAATGAGTTAAGCCCCGCCCCGAAGGCACCGCTTCCTTCACACAGGGTGTGTTTTTAAAGACATACTTTAAAAATGTCTTTTGTTTGTTACCAGTTACCAGTCTTCCTATCTACTATACCCTCATCATTGGTCTTAGCCTTATGTTTTCCTTATTGTCTCCGCCAGGAGACATTGTTTTCACTTTCCGCCCCCCCCCTCCTCGGCCAAGCTAACATTGGTCAAGCCTCACGTGACACGCGACAATACGGTGAAATAGTGTGATCTGATTGGCTAGTGGCGTATAACGGCCTATAAATACATGTGTAACTTTGAAAGAGTCTTAGCCTCTTTCAAAGTGAGGTAAGACAGGAATAATCACGAAATGGCTGAGAAATGGCGGAGCAATACATTATGTAGACACACTGGTGTCATTCCCAACATTCCCAACACAAGTCTGCTGGCGGAGACTTGTGCTCCGAGGAGCACTTTTTCTAGTTCATACTTTATTCTAAACTATTGAAATGTTTTGAAATCTATCTCATACTCATAAGGACTATTTGGAATAAGACACTTGCAACACTGATTTACTTACTGATTTACTTTTTAGCCCAGGGGCGAAGAGTCAGATGACACCGAAGAGGCAGAGGCAGATGCAGTCTCTTACACCATCGTCCGGGGAGGCACAAAGCGAGGCCACGAGCGCTTGGTTGATAACCGTGGGTTCACATATGGCAAGCACAAGACGGTGACGACGCCATCTGAATACACCACGTGGCATTGCACTCAACGTGCACTCAAGTGCAATGTCCTAGTGAAGCAGGTTGGGGAGTGTTTTGTTGCTGTGGGCAGACTTGACCACAGCTGTCACAGCGGAACGCCTGCCATTGCCAATAAGGTAAATTAACTAGTGATTTTGTGTGTGTATAATGTGTAGACAAACCAAACTGACCAACTGATATTGCTAATATAATCGTCCGGTTGAGGGGGGTTGAGGGGGTGTCGCCCCCCGTGACGCCGGGCCTGTTCCTAGCTAGGAGACTTTATCATGATTTCTAATGTTGCGCTTGTCTTCAGAGTCTCTGATTTTTGTTTTTCTCTAAATGTTCACCAATTAGGAGAATATGCCCAGAATAGGGACGCTAGGGTTGATTGTGTGGTTGATAATGCTTAATGTCTCACTAGCATGTACACAGCATGCTGCTGATGTTTGACACCCTGTTGGATGAAAACTAACATTCTCTCTTCTCACCCTGGAAGCACATTGGAAGAGTTCTTGCACGGCAACTCTCACTTTATGATGCAGATTTGATTCTTTTCTCTCTCTCTCTCCCATCTTTTGTCCCATCATTCTGTATCATTCCTTTCTTTCTCCGCTCTATTCTTCCCTCTGTGTTTTCCCTTCCATACACCCCTCTACCACCCTCACCCCCGCCCTCAGGCCGCTGGAGACCCAGCCTCACCACAGAGAACCTGGTACGTCACTGTGTGTTTAAAACGCTGTAGAAACGGGGTCTGCTGCGCGCTGCCAAGCGCTCGCGTGCAAATGTGTCACCCCAACGTGACATGTTCAAAACATCTGCACAGTTTCATATGGGTTCACTTATTGGCCCGGTTTTATTTTAGATGTGATATTTCATCCAAAATAATGATACTTCCTTAGATGTGATCGCTAAGAATGTTGCTGGTATTGAGTATTGATAGTGTTAGATAGTTATAGTAGGGTCATAATACAATGACATCAGTATTATGACGTCACTAGAATGGCATTATGCTCTATGACGTCACTAAATGGCATTTCTCCATTGAAATTACCCCAAAAACGAGGGGAATAATAATAATAACTAGAAAAAGTGCTCCTCGGAGCACAACTCTCCGCCAGAAGACTTGTGTTGGGAATGTTGGGAATGTTCTATCTGTATAAGTGTCCTATCCGTCCTGTCTGTATAAGTGTCCTATCCCTCCTGTCTGTGTAGCCAATCAGATCACAGTATTTCACAGTATTGTCACGTGTCTCCCACGAGTGGGAGTGAGCGAGTGGCCGGATTTTCGGTATTGGAATCTGGCTTATGACTCTTTCAAAGTGACACATGTATTTATAGGCCGCTATCCGTCCTGTCTATGTAAGTGTCCTATCCGTCCTGTCTGTGTAAGTGTCCTCTTCCGTCCCGTCTGTGTAAGTGTCCTATCCCTCCTGTCTGTATAAGTGTCCTATCCGTCCTGTCTATGTAAGTGTCCTATCCGTCCTGTCTGTGTAAGTGTTCTATCCATCCTGTCTGTATAAGTGTCCTATCCCTCCTGTCTGTATAAGTGTCCTATCCGTCCTGTCTGTGTAAGTGTCCTATCCGTCCTGTCTGTGTAAGTGTCATATCCCTCCTGTCTATATAAGTGTCCTATCTGTCCTATATGTCCAATTATGTATTCCTATCTAATTGTTACAGTATCCACCATTTCTCAGCCATTTCGTGATGGTTCCTGTCTTACCTCATTTTGAAAGTGAGCACAAGTCTCCGCCAGCAGACTTGTGTTGGGAATGTTGGGAATGTTCTAATTCTTATGTTCTAATTCTTACAAAAAATAGAACATGTAACATGACACAAGTGTCCTATCCGTCTGTATAAGTGTCCTATCCGTCCTGTCTATGTAAGTGTCCTATCCGTCCTGTCTGTGTAAGTGTCCTATCTGTCCTGTCTATGTAAGTGTCCTATCCGTCCTGTCTGTGTAAGTGTCCTATCCGTCCTGTCTGTGTAAGTGTCCTATCTGTCCTGTCTGTGTAAGTATCCTATCCAATTGTTACAGTATCCGCCATTTCTCAACCATTTCGTGATTATTCCTGTCTTACCTCACTTTGAAAGAGGCTAAAACTCTTTCAAAGTGACACATGTATTTATAGGCCGCTATACGTCACTAGCCAATCAGATCACACTATTTCACCGTATTGTCACGTGTCACGTGAGGCTTGACCAATGTTAGCTTGTTTCACGGAAAGTGAAAACAATGTCTCCTGGCGGAGATCGTTAGGGTTAAAATAGTGTGGATATCTAGCTTCAAATATTTTTGTTTCGTTTTTTTTGTAGAAGATTCAAACAGAGCGTGGCAGCATTTGGCTGATTCCCTCACCCCACTTTTCTTGCAGGGTGGGGGGCAGGCAGAGGTCCTCCTGTGTGAGCCAAGTTGTCAAGGTTGGCCACGTTTTTGGTGAAAGGTACTCTGAAAAGAGCTCTGTACACTCATTCAGCCGTTAGTCTTTGATTAATAAAAGTAAGCAGTGCTTTCAGTAGGTGGTTTAAGCTGGACAAACACTACATGTCAGATGTGGAGTATTTTCTCAAGTACAGACAGTAGAGCTTCTTCAATTCTGTTGAGTATGTCCAGGTGGCAGACTTTGCTGTGCTGGACTGCTGAAATGACACGTCAAAGGTGTGCGATCCAGCGTAGTCTGGGTTTGATGGGACAGCTGGTGAAGGAGACAGGGCGTCGAAGGTGGAGCTTGGCTTGGTGTAGGGCAGGCTAGTTCTACATCTAATGCAGTCAAAATAATAAAAGCAAAAATGTCAGAACTTTGGCCTAGAGCCTGTCGGGGTCTGGTGACCAGGAGAGAGAGAGAGAGAGAAAGAGATAGCGGAGGTAATCTGTAATATTTTCCCCATCAGTTTTGCTTTTTTTTCTAACACTTCTGTTAACCTAAACAATACAGAGATCTTGCTGAGAGGATCAATCCTGGGGATTGGCTTGAGAAGACTGGCCATGACATACAGGTAATTTTGCTGCGTCTGAAATTAAAAATTTTGTCCACAAAGTCCTTATACAGTAGGTATTTCCCTCTTCAAATATTGTGGGCAAGGAATTTCAAATTGAGCATTTTAACTACTTTTGACACTTTTATTTTAGCAAGATATGGCCGTGATACGGAAGTGGTGGTGCCTGCTTCTGGTGGAGAACTTTGAGCTTGACCGGTATGAACTGGTGTAATTTGCCTAAAAGAGCTTACTAAAGTGTTTGGCTTAAGTGCGGGTGGGTAATTTGTGTTGAACATATTTGCTAACTGGGGACAAGTAGCAAATGCTATGCTTTGTGTTATATGTTTAGGTGTCCAGTACCACGTTGTACATCAAAGATGAGGAGAAGGTTGCCATTTTCCCACTAGACAATGGCTACTTTAGCCTCGTCGACGTGGCCGCAAGGCAACACTCCGAGGTGCATGGTGTAGCTTAGGAGGATACCGCCGGGCCTGCTCCGGACCAAGTGGACGGCCTGCCAAGACCGACGACTGGGTGATTCTTCGCTTTTCAAAGTATTAAATTGCAACTTGGGGGAGGAGGAGAAGGGGGGCTGACATGAGTTGCTCATGATTATGTTCTTGGTTATGTTCTCCATCTCTCTGATCTTGCCTGCTAAGTGGTTGTAGTTTTGAGAACTACAGCATGAGGGGGCAAATTGAACTAAAATCATGTCTAATTGGCTTTTCAAGACATGGCAAGGTTTTTGCTAACTGCTCACAGAGCAGTGCAAAGCCCTCCTACGAGGTGACTTGGCTCCGATATTACAGCTGCCAAGACGCCGGGAACGGATGTTTTCTGAAGTGGTCAGTTTGAAATAAATTTCAAACACTTATATAATCAGAAGAACCATTAATTACTAATACAGGTGCTTCAAACACTTCATAGTTATTAAGTAATGTTAAGGGCATTGTAAAATAAATTATATTTTTCTGTCACCCTTTCTCTTGTTGCTCTCTTGCAGTACAGGAACATGACTACTCCAAAGAAGGCCAGTATCTCTGTCCACCCTAGCACTCTGGAGGGAGTGGGCCAGTCTCCGACCAGCACCACGAAGACAGAAGACAGGCCACAAACAATTCATGTACGTGTTGAGAGCATATTATTAAATCTATTACCAAATTGATTAGTTTACCTATGAACGTGCTATGAAATACTTCACTACAAATGTCTGGTTTGTTAGGCCTCATAAATCAGTTGGCTGTTCCACAAAGCTGGCTAACTGAGTCTGTATCGAAATAACTGAGTCTGTATCGAATAAAATCCAGAACAGCTCTTTACTTCAGATTGAAAGGATTTCTGGGTGTTATTCTGTTGGCCAGCTTTATGAAACACACTCTTAAGACTTCTCACTAGAGGAAACCCTGCCAGTCAAAGCATACAGTAGGTATGGCTGATGACTCAAAAGTCGATGATGAGGACATGAGAAACATTGGGGGGGTTGTATTCATTTATTTCAATTACATTTCATTCCTCAAATAGGACGCCGCAGTGATGAAGGCTGTTGAGGAAGCCTGTCAGTGGCTGGGCGACAACAGCCATCTCTTCCAGGGGGATGTCCGTCGACCCAGAATACTGGACATGGACGAGGTGGATGCTCTGCTAGCCCTGATCACCTACACTACACAAGTATGGTTATGAGTATGAAATCAGGGAACCATTCTTGTTTGAGTTTAATGAGCTGGATGACATGTTGTTGTCTCTTTTTGTCTGAGGTCTATGATAAAAGGGGGATTTGGGTATCTGCTGCTCCTATTTTACAGCATAGTGTCTAAAAAAAATCATAGATGTATGGATTTGCAGACGAGATACCTAGCCATGGTTCACATGAAGCTCGTCTGTCACAAGCGTCATGGAACCACTTGTTCCTGGTTTGCGATTTCTTTACATTTACAACTCTTACATCTACACAAATGCTCAGATTTCAAATATAAAGTGCTGACCCTCAAGACGTGGATGTAACAAGTTGAGGCGCAACCGGTCTAAGTACCCGTATCTTCCGTATTGTTCAATAAAAAGCTTTTAAATCCGATAACCGGCCATTTTCTCCAAATTTTCCCCGACGCTTTCAACTACGCGACCCTATCGGTTGGGAGGTGCATTGCACTCCGATACATTACAAAACATTTAAATAAATAATACAAAATGGCCGCCGATCGGACACTACATAATAAAAGTACAAGGAGAACAGGAAACAATAGGAACTATACTACAGAATAAGATACAAGGAGACAGATCCTAACACATTTGTTGAATCTTGTTACAGATCTACTACCTGCCCAAGGGAGATGACACAAACCCTTTGATTTGTTTGTGAATGCCTTTGTTGTGAGTAATCTGAGTATGGCCATATTTATGGTTTTACACACAGACAACCCATTAATCGATGGATATGTTTGACAACGATAACTCTGAGACCTTTGTTGACATGTCAAAATGTAAGACTAATTTTAGTCTTTCAAACCATACCCCAAATGGTGAATAGATATTATAGTATGTAAATTACAGGCTGTATAAGTATTAATGTGCAAATAGAACCTTAGATATGTTTATTTTCTCCACTATCTTTTCTACCTTAGGTCATGACAACACACCAGTTAGCAGCAGAAGAGTAAGAAGTACACTAGGTACCTACATGGAACGGTAAATATTGTATATCTCAGGAAACTTCAGTTTTGACTTGTCTTGTTATTTGTTTGCCCGACTGTACAGCATATATCATACATGGACTAATGGTGTAATTTCTATGTGTTTTCTCTCCCAGCAGATAATCGAAGGCACACAACACCAGTACAAATGAGGGCACCAGTCCAAATGAGAGGCAGGACACAAGGTATACATTTTGATATGTATAGCAATGGTCACAATGGTGCCGGTTTAAGTAAGTACAAAGAGCAGGTCAACTCTCATTTAACACACAGGAACAGGACTGATCGTACCACCATGACAACATTTATAATCTGAAAAGGACACATAGGGAACTGAGGGTTTATATAGACACAGGACAAACTAGACACAGGTGATACTCAAAGACAATCAACACAGTGATTGGCTGGGAGACTAACAGGACACAGGTGAAGAAAACGAGTAATCACAGGGAGGTGAGCCAAGACAGGTAACAGTAACTAGGCAAAACAGGAAACACTAGGACATCACTACATAATAAAAGTACGGGGAAAAGGAAACAATAGGAACGATACTACAGAATAAGATACAAGGAGACAGATCCTGACACATAACCCGTTTCGCGGATACCGCCATCTTTGTAGTACCCGAGTGCATTGTGGGTATGCGCAAAGCATTCTGGGGTCTGAAAGGTCCCCCTCCCCCGTATCTTTGCTTTGAGAGTCTTGGATTGTAGCGCAATGACGCCAGGATGTCAGACACGGAGGATCAATTCAATCATTTAACTGTTTGTCAATTAAGACAGAATTTATTAGACCGTGATATTGTAGTGTCAAAGACATTAAAAAAAGATTTAATTGCCCGTTGCCGTGCAGCATGTCTTTTAAATCTCCAACCTAAGGCTTCACCAAAAGAATATGAAAAAGAAATACAGAACCAGAGGCGGTCCAAATTAATTTTAGATGGGGGTATAATTTGCCTACCTGATCCTGATACCCTGCAAAATGGTTGGGAAGACAGCCCATCAAGCTATCCACATATGTTACAGAGTGGTATAGAAACCTACTTTGACCAAAGTAAGTATAGTCTCAACAGTGGTGGAAAAGGTACTCAATTTTTTTACTTAAGTAAAAGTATCAATACTGCAATGCCGAAATACTCTGTTACAGGTAAAAGTCCAGAAATCTAAATGTACTTGAGTAAAAGTACAAAAGGTATTGGTATCAAATGTTCAAAATGTACTTAAAGTACCAAAAGTAAAAGTACTCATTGTGCAGAATGTCCCATTTCACCAGTTCAAAATGTTTTTTAAAAACCCTTTGAAAATAGCAGATCTACTAGATGCTTGTAGATGGGCTATTTTCAAATGACCAAAAATATATATAGGGCTGAAGTGGTTAGAGTATGTTATGTAATAATAATCAAAATCTACATAGTAATTAGTAACTAGTTTTCAAATAATTGCAGTGGCGTAAAAGTACAATATTTGCCTCTGATATGTAGTGGAGTAGAAGTATAAATAATGAAAATTGGAAATACTCCATTTAAGTTCCTCAAAATTGTACTTAAGTACAGTACTTGAGTAATGTACTTAGTACTTTACACCACTGTAGCCTATTAATAAGAATCAGCCTATCACAGTTTGCTGCACTTCATTTTGTTACTGTCTTGTTCATCAATAAATAGGCAACTCTTTCAATATATATTTAATCACCTATACAGCCCTCTGTCATGTATGAATTTAGTAATGTAGCTGTAATCATCACCAACTAAATATGTGTTTTATTCTCTCATAGAAAACCATGCAATTGACATTTTAACTGGTGGTGCTGAGGCTTTGAGGGATGGAAAGTCCCTTCACATGTCAGACCATGTCCATAATGTGCAATACCATGGCCTTGGTGAAAACGTGCCCTATTGTCTCCTGAGGGCCACTGTGATAAGGGAAACCAGCATCTCTCTAGCACCCTATGAATGTTGGATGATTGTCCACAAGTGAAAGGCATTGCTAGTGGATGCATTCTGCTCCTGTCCTGCAGGGTACATTGGCTTTGACACAAACAATATCATGTTCATTTTCTTGTTTAATTTAAATATGCTACCACAGTTTGCCACAGACTAGTTTCAAAGTATTTTGACCAAGCCACCCTCATTCATTCCTTTTCATACTGTATGTCCTTTCATAATCCAAAGGTTAGGTGGCACATGTAAACATGTGGCATCCCTTTGCCATATGGTCATTGAGAAAGTGGCACGAGGAGAAAACACAACGGTGACTGAGCAGAGACAAAGTTGGCATGCGCCATCCAAGAAGCTGCACAGTGCAGAGTTCCTTGAAAACATTCATATTCAGAAGGTTAAAGGTGATGTTTTGTTTACAGTAATAATTTCATTGATCAATTATTTTGTGTAGCTGCCTGTGTTCTTTTTGCTTTGTTGCATTCTGTTATTCCCTTCTATGAATATGATACAAAAATGTACACAACTAACTTTATTACAAACAGTCCATTTCATATTACTGTCCACTAAGCCCACACCAAAGTCTAGCTGTCCATGTTTTACTCTCCTGCACCTGTGAAGCCTCAAGGCCTTAATCACCTAAGCCTGCCAAATCATATTACCTACATTAAGACCAGTTTTTAATTTGCTGTATACTGTTAGGAAACTGTGTATTTGAGGAGACAGTGTGTCGTGCTCGGAGGTTTCAGTTTGACCCTCGTGCACTACCTCACAGGAAAAAAAATCCATCCACGAAATGGACCTTGAGGGGCTCAGGGAAGCTTCAAATGGAAGTGCTGGGATTCTCTGCTACCAGCCAGCTACCCCAGATCCAGCACATATATTGCCCGATATAAGGGACTGTGGGTTAGTACAGTGGGAGGATGCTGTGGAAGAAGACCCACTACAACAAGTGAATGCTGCTCTGCCCCCCACTCTCACAGCCCTAGCAGCAGCCCACTGCTCTTCCACAGATCAGTTCTTTGATGCAGATGTGCAACCACTGGACCAACATGTTGTTTTAGCTGTGTCTCAGTACACAACAGACCAGGCAAATTCAGATGAATGGCGTGACTACAGAGTTGGGCGTGTTACAGCCAGCAAAGCACATTCAGTGTTTGGAAAAGTGAATCATGATGGAGTAGTAAGCAGCAGGAACACTGCTTTACTGAAAGAAATCATGAACTATATGCCACCAGCTCATTCACCAGCTATCGATTGGGGCAATTACAATGAAAGATATGCTGTGTGCAACTTTGAGAAGCTGAACCGACGTAAGCACAAGGGCATGAAAACAGAGCCCTGTGGGCTTATTCTGTACGGCCAGCTGCCCATAATGGCAGCATCACCGGATGGACTTGTAACTTGCAAGTGTTGTGGCACCCGTCCCCTTGAGGTGAAGAACCCCTTCAAGTATCGTGCTCTCAGTATCCCGAAGTTTGCTGAGCAACCAGATTCTTGCCTTCATGTGACATCATCAGGTATGGTCTAGTGCTATTGTTTTCTTCTATAGCTGTATTTAAATGATTGAATGGAGGATTCCCACACAAACATTTTTAACTCATTCTGTGTAGACTGTAACTAACTTAGAATTGTCATTGTCAATATCAAATGGGGTTCATATGAAAATATAGTGTGCATATGCAGTGTACACACACACACACACACACACACACACACACACACACACACACACACACACACACACACACACACACACACACACACACACACACACACACACACACACACACAAATAAATATATATTGCTCTTCTATACCAACAGGTGAAATAAAGTTGAAGGCAACCCATCTCTACTACTTCCAAGTTCAAATGCAGCTGCCAGCAGCCTGCTGGTCACCAATGCAGATGTGGGATACTTCTTTCTTCAAACTGCTTCCCCATACAACCGATACCACACAGAGGAAATCTGCTTCGACCCCTTCCTAGTGGAAGAGATTATTGAAAAGTCAACGATCTTCTTCCAGTCAGTGATTCAACCAGAGTTACTGGATGAATCACTGAAGAGTTCAATGCAGAAAGGTGTGGAAAATGGTGCAGGTTCATCTGGTCCAGAGCTGGAGGAATATTAATGCTGTAAACTTTCACTCATGGCCTAGGTCCTTTTATCAATGGCACTACCACATTTTGCCATAGCTGATGATGTCACATGAAGACACCATATACATTTATCATTCATTGTTATTGACCAAAATAACCATTTTTTTTCCTACTTGAAATGACAAGTACAGCATATCTTATTGCACATGTTGCTATCATCAAACATTTAGTTAATGCAAAGGTCATTTTTCAGGGTGTTTTTGCTTCTTCAGCTCAGATGACAGTCTTGCAGTGTTGGAAAAAGTACTCAAATTATTTACTTAAGTAAAAGTATCAATACTGCAATATAAAAATTCTCCGTTACAAGTAAAAGTCCAGCATTCAAAATTGACTTGAGTAAAAGTACAAAATAATTGGCATCAAAATGTACTTAAAGTACCAAAAGTAATAAAGTAAGTAAAATAATAAAGTTTTCAAATAAATATAGTGGAGTAAAAGTGCAATATTTGCCTCGGAGATGTAGTGGAGTAGAAGTAAAAGTATTGGAAATTGGAAATACTCAAGTAAAGTACAAATACCTCAAAATTGTAAGTACAGTACTTGAGTAAATGTACTTAGTTACTTTCCACCACTGCAGTCTTGTCAGGTGTTTTTTTAAGCTCTGTCATTTCCCTTTTGCCTGAAAGGCAGAATTGTATTCCCGTGTCAGTTTCTCCTTTAAGACCCAACTGAAAGTTATTTCTTTCTCTTTTTGGTTCTCTCTATCTGCAAGATGTTTTCTAAATAGCTGTTACTAAAAAGTGCTACAGTATGTGATGTCTTTTATTTAGAGACCTGTAAGTACACTCATATATTTGATATTGTCTGCTGATATTATTATTTCAATGTAACTTATTATTTAAGTTGTGGGTGAGTTGTACTACAGCTGTAAACTTGTGTGACAAATGAAGTGCAGTTGAAGTCCACGTCACCAAATATATAGGTTTTTGTCTAAAGTATGACCTTACACTGTGATGGCTTTCCACAATTGTGTGGTGTGTGTGAAGGTCTACTTGGAAGTTGGAAATAGTTGGAAAGTTCAAGATTTGTTCCAGCCCAGATAGCCTATAACAAATGAATGATTAAGTTTGTTTTTTACACCATGCCAAAAAGCCAGTGAGGTGTTTGTCCTGCAATGTGTGCAATGTGGTTAAAAAGTCTTACTAAAGCTGACTATGTTATTGTGTAGACCTACTTTTACATAGGCCTAATAGTACTATGAGGGAAGTTAATAAGAAAAAGTACACTTGAAATACCTGTTTTATTTGCATTTATTTTGTATTACATATGAGGCATAACTCACTTTATTTTTTTGTTTACAATTAATGTTTGCACTACTGTACATCTGTTGCACTAATGTTTGTTTATACACCAAGGCTGTGTTTTCATGTACAATAAATGTTGTTCACCATTAAGAAATATTGCAATTGTTTCTTCACAAATACATGCGTGTACCAGTTCCTCAAGATGGCATCTTATCAAAGGCGAGATGCTAACAAGTGGAAATTGAGTTCCAATGTAATCAGAGTTCAAGATCTGTTTCAGGTTTTGTTATTGGATTGGACACCCCCTATGCCAATAATTCAGTGACATTTCAGTGAAATTATGGGTGGCTGTAAGTTAATCAGAGCTGACACAACTATTACAATTTCATCTACCATGTCGGTAACCCTTCCTTTTACAGTACGGTAATTACCAGGTAATAACTAGGTAATTACAAGGTACCTACCAGGTAATAACAATTATTTACAAGTAATTACCAGGTAAATACCTGGTAACTATCAGGTAATCTACCCAGTAATAACCAGGTAATTCCTAGGTAACTACTAGGTAATAAGTAAACAACTGGTAATTACCATGAAATGACATGATAAGTACCAGGTAAATTACTCAGTAGTTACTAGATAATTACCAAGTATTTTCCTAACAACTACCAGGTAGTTACCACATAAATAATAAGTATTTATTGTGATTACAAGGTAATTTCATGGTAACTACCAACAATATTACTCAGTAGTTACTAGGTAATTGCAAAGTATTTTTTCTGACAACTACCAGGTAATTAGGGTTATGTTTTTTAAATGACTTGGTAATTAAATGGTAACTACAAGGTAAACTACTCAGTAGTTACCAGATAATTACCAAGTTATTGTCATAACAACTACTAGGTAGTTACCAGGTAATAATAAGTATTTATATTGTGATTATTAGGTAATGACATGGTATTTTTCAGATGAAATACCCAGTAGTTACTAAGTAATTACCAGGTTTATTTCCTAACATCGACCAGGTAATTATTAGGTAATAGTAAGTATTTATTGTTTAATTACATGGTAACTACCAGGTAAATTACTCAGTAGTTAGTAGATCATTACCAAGCATTTTCATGACAATTACCAGGTTATTCTAAGTATTTATTGTGTAATTACCAGGTAATTACATGGAAACTACCACCTACTTGACTGGTATTTACAAGATATTTCAATGACGACTACCAGGTTTTTACCTGGTAATTACTCAATATTTAATCAATAACTAGCAAATATTTACCTTGTAATTAGTCAAACATTAGCAGGTAAAACCTTAAGAGTTACCATGTAAGTAAGGGTCAACTGTACTGTAAAAGGAAGTGTGGTTTCTTGCCATGATATTACCATGTGCTTACCTGTTAATTGTCGATTATAATCCTCCATAATTACCCATCAGGGTGTGCAGGTTTGAACATGTTACCTGGCAATAACTCTGATAATTACCTGGTAATTAGAAAGTTGGACCACATACATTTCCATAATGTTATCGAGTAAAACCTCACGAGTTACCGCCTAAGAAACGTGGAACTGTACTGTAAAAGGAAGCAGTGTTTGTTTCCATGATATCACCCTGTACTTTCTCAAGTAATTGCAGATTACCCTCCGCTATTTAGCCAGTAATTACCTGCCATTACCCAGTAATTACAAACTTGTTCCGTGTACATACCAAACCATTATCAAGTAATACCTTGCAAGTTACCCGGAAAGTAAGATGAAACTGTGAAAGGAAGTGTGGATTGTTTCCATGATATTACCCTGTACTATCCCTGTAATTGTAGATTCTAAACATCCACTATTGCATTATACTGTATCAGGTACAGTAGTCTCCTGTGTTACCTGGCAAGGTCTTCAATATTTCCCCTGCAGAGTTCACAGGACACACCCAAAACACCAGCATCCCAACATTACCAGCCATCAAATACATAAAGATAAAATGCATTATCATTACACCACCACCCTGTGACAAATACGCAAAAACAGGTGAACTGTCAAAGGGATCCATTTTAATCCTAGTCTATGAAATGTTCTCTGCATATAAAACAGTGCAAATATTTGTGCAAAACAGTTGCATATAAAAACAATCATCGTATCTAAATAAAAGTGCAAACATCCTCCTGGAGGCAAGGTTGAACTCCAAATAAACAGTCCCCAGCAAAATGAGTGAATAGCATCAACATAAGTTTAACGACTTTAACTCTATATACTACATTTGCTATTTGAAAATTGCCGATCTACCAGCTCACATTTAAAAAAAAATGTAACAACACAACTCTTGTATGGGCATATTAATTAGGGGGCCTTGCCATGAAAAGGTTTAAGGACCACCCCTGTAGGAGTCAGTATTGCAATGACGCCTTTGTTCTGTTTGTGACAATGAGCAGCTGATCCAAGTCTTGTTTGAAGTTACAGTATATACTTGACACCAAGCGTTCACAACCCACATGCTGCATACCAGTAAATCTGATCAATTGATCTGATCAATTGACAATTCTTAATCTCTTTTATTGTTTCTTCCTTTACCTTATATTTTCAGTCAATTGACTGTTACAAGCTGCAGTATACCTGGAACCCTACACTGCATCTAAATTGAAGTGCAACTCAGCTTAATTCAAACTATTCCAATCTTTTATTCCTAAAATACATAACACATCTAGACGTTAGACTTCAAGGTATATACAGTGAGAAATAAATAAATAAATCAACCCCCACCACCCCTGCATATGCCCTGAAGAGCTCAGCAGTCAATTGGACATAGAACTCCTCCTTTCTCATTGACCTCTGAGAATTTAATATGGAAAAGGCGAGCGCAGAGCATTCAGGGGAGCGTTTTCCTGAGCACCCCCGAGCCATTTGACCTTAAACATTGTTTGTAGCGTTGGCGGTCGAGGAGTTGAAGATTGTTCTGTGGCTGCACTTGTTGTATGTCACAGTAATAAATTAGACTAAATATATATATAAAAAAATGGAAATTAGTATGACATTACTGCACTTTGTAGCCTGGTAAAACATCCCGGTTGCCGGAGTTCACATTATCAGTGTTCTGCAGACCGGTCTGGCCCAAGCACTGCTTCTGCAGAAACCAAAAAGTGGAACAGCCAAGATGTGTTTGTTAATGACAGGGCCCTGAGCGCAGACACTGATTGGCTGTTCTGCTTTTCGGTTTCTGCAAAACACCCACCCAGCACTTGGGGCCAGACTGGTCTGCAGAAGACACTTGATAATGTGAGGTTACACTTTGTAACATGCTCTAATGTCTTTAAATAAGCGTCCAAGAATGCCCTCCCTATGCTCTTTCCCGAGCCAGTTGTTCCACTCGATGAACCTTAAGTTCATCTTCAAGGCTTTCTCTGTCAGGTTCCCCCTGTACCTGTAGATGTCCTCTTTGTAACTCCGCCATGCCCGTTCAATGTGCTGTGTGTGAGCACCAGTACCAGGGTGGACAAAATATCTCTTATGATTGACCTGATAGTGAATGTAGCCGTCATTAGCCAATCTGTCGTAGGTTCGCCAACAATCACTAATGACTTCACTTCCAGGTCTAACATATTTGCTGATGATTCGGTGCAAACTCCTCCTGGATCGGGTTTCAACAAGTTTTAACACAGGCCGTCTACGAGACCCCTTCACCTCCATCATTCCAAAGACCCACGACCATCGTCGCCAGGTGTTGCCTTGTCGTCCATGTCCATACTGAGAATAAACAAAATGTAATGCTTAAAGGCAGTCCACCTACAATATATAATTTGAGAATGTTGTTGTTACTTTGTTGCTTGCTCATGGTAATACTGCCTGGCATATGACCAATTCATAGGGCTCTCAAAGCAACACTTTTATTTGTCAGATTTTTCCATGAAAACACCATTTGGCATAGGCATTCAGATCAGGGTTCCCACACCTACCTCAACATCAATTTCAGGGATCTTTCAAGGACTTTCATGGGCCTTTTATTCATTCATTCATTTATTAGTTTAAGACATGGAACATGGCAGTATAGGAATTTAGCCATGGCTAATGTCAAAGAAATCCTCTGAATTCCCCTAAAGTAAAGACCATCATCCAGGGGTAAAGATTGTTCACAATATTTTGATTTTATTGTCATTCAAATAAATGTATTTCAATCTCTAACACACACTCAGCACCTGCAAGTTGTTTGTCAGAAGACAACAATGAGGAACAGAAACGCACAAACAGCATTGTTGTTCACACTACGTTTTAGCAACTGTATGCACTATTTTTTTTCCTTTTTAAAAAAAGGTCCTACCCAAAATGTTGTTAATGCCCCCAGTTTTTAGACAGTGGGGCCAAAAGTCCCCCCCCCCCCCCCCCCCCCAATTGTTTCCTACCAGTGTATTCCTTGATCCAGTGTATTTTTTCCTACGCTGGATCAAGGTTTCAATGATGAGAAACTGTGTTAGTGATGGCAGACTACGTGGTCTCTTGCCTTCTGTAACAGCAAAGCAAGAACATATACTGCAGTAACATATCTCTGCTGTCCAGCGCGAAACTGCTAACTCCAAAACGCTCATTGTTCAGGAGACGGAAAGACAAAACATACGTTTTTCAGGAAATGAAGAAAACCTTATATTTTTTAAAACAAAGCAATACTGCCTCATCAAAGTTGGTATAGTGACTTTATATATTGTCAGATACTTGCATGTGTCATTATATTATCAACACTTCACCCAAATCGTGGGTAAATCAACACTTTACCCAGCGCAAGTGGAGTTAGTAGTTTCAGACGAGCAGAAATCAAGCTGAAGTGGAGTTAGGTGTCCAAACAACAATACATTACATTACATTACAGTCATTTAGAAGACGCTTTTATCCAAAGCGACTTACAATAAGTGCATTCAACATAGGTAGGGAACGAAACTACTAATCACCAGAAGTCTTAAGTGTATTTCCTGCAAAAACAAGCAACCAATAGTATACCTAGCGCTAAGGTAGGTCGTCCACGTTCTACGATACTTTATCTGTTAATAAAACACTCTAAACGGGTCATTAACATGTTTACTTTTATTTCATGATTGTACATCAACTGAAGAGAAGAAAGACCTTTGATGTTTCTGACTTGACGATACAGAGGAACGTGTGAAGAATGGAGGAAAAGTCCTTTTCAAAACCACTCCTCATTCCTTGGTTACGGACAAAGATTGACAGTGGGATGTACC
This sequence comes from Gymnoscopelus microlampas, assembly GCF_963454915.1. Taxonomy (NCBI): domain Eukaryota; kingdom Metazoa; phylum Chordata; class Actinopteri; order Myctophiformes; family Myctophidae; genus Gymnoscopelus; species Gymnoscopelus microlampas. Next base: position 2,986,138 of record NC_139950.1, on the reverse strand, counting down.
CTGGGATTGTCTGGACAAATCCAGAGCATACAGAGTTCTCCATCCCATGGAAGCATGCTTTGAGAAAGGATTCCACTAGCAGTGATGTGCTAATCTTTAAGGCCTGGGCAGAGGTCTGTGGTAATGGCAAGGCTCATGGAGACACCTCTGTCTGGAAGAGGAAATTCCGCAGTGCCCTCCGTGCCAAGGGCTTTAAATTGGTGTCTGATAACAAGAACGATGCTGCTAACCCCCACAAAGTGTTCCGCTGGCCGGAAAAGGCATTTTTGGGAGACTTTATTGACCAACACCAGAGTTCCCTGGTTCAGAGGGTGACGAGGGTCGACCCCATCCTGGATCTGCTCTACAAGGAGGGTGTCATCACCAAAGAGGGCTACGATGATGTCAGGTCTAAGCCCACCAGTCAGGATAAGATGGGGGAACTCATCTCTAAATACCTGAACTCCAGCAAATCCAAAAAAAAATTCTACAAATGTCTTGAGAAACATGAGGCGTTTCTTCTTCATGAGCTCACCACCACTATCATCATGACACCTTCACCTACCTCATCGCCCAGCTGTGAGTACTGTCTCCGGCTCTCACAAGAGGTGTCCGAGCTGAAGTCCAGAGTGACCCGGCTTCATCAAATCCGGGATGACGAGGCCCTCTTTGACTCCCTCTGCCCAGATGACGTCTCCCAAGCTCCCGTGATGACCTCGATTGACGCCGATGTCTCCGTTGGCCCCGCAGTCACCACAGCAACGGCTCGAGATCTGGACAAAAATGTCCCCTGGCTTGATGCCTCAGTGTACTGGGCCCGCAAGAATGGGGCTAAGTCCAGGCTCCCACCCCCGGCCAGTTCGACTCCGGTCCCCTGGAATACAGTGGCACGGAGCAAACATGGGGGTCTCCTTCGCCCATCCCCACCCCATGCTCCTCCACCCACCACCACCACCAGCAATAAATTCTCCCCGTTGTCTATTGACTATTTCCCCCCACTCTCTGTCCATGACCCTCTGCCTGTGGGGTCGTCACCCGACGGCTCCTCGCCTCGCCCGGCGAGAGTAGGGCTGTCCGCCCCTGGTCAGACGAATAACCGCCACCAAATGGTAAAAGCAGCTGTCCGACGCCAGTCCGGGGCTCTCATTTTGCAGTCGCGGATGGGTGCCTCAGCCTCACCCGTAGTGGATCCACGCACCCCTCCACAGCCGTCTTCCTCGCCACAGCTGCTCCAGCCGCCATCCTCTCCTGTCAATAATGTTGTCACAAATACTCCAACCACCATCCCTTCACTTATACCCCCATCACTGCTAATCGTCGGTGACTCCATAATAAAACACATCCACTTTCCAAATGCAATAACGCACTGTTTTCCCGGAGCGACTGTTCCAGTCCTCCTGGAGAAACTCCCAGGTGTTTTTAATTCACTTCCCCAGTCCATCACAAGAGTCCTGATTCATATTGGGACAAATGATTCATCCCTGCGCACATCTGAGCAGTCCAACACACTTTTTACGCCTCATCGATCTGTTGAATAATGGTGGAATGACTTTCTTTTTCTCCGGTCCTATCCCAACGTTTACGGGCGGCGACGAACGTTTTAGCCGAATTGCCAGCCTAAATACCTGGCTCTTACGGCTCTGTCGTGCCCATGCTCTCAATTTTATAGACAATTTTAATTTGTTTTGGGGCCGTTCTTCTTTTTATGGCTACGACGGTCTCCATCCAAGTAGACTGGGTAGCCACATGCTAGCGGCTAACCTAGCCCGTGGTGTTCGTCACCACACTGCACTGACCACTGACCTGTCCGTCACCAATTGACATCCTCCGGGTCCCAGCTCCCATTACTATAGTTCCACCCTGTTTCCCAGTCCCTTCTCCATTGGGCTTGGACCACAACAATTTGCACTTACTACTGTTGTTCAAACTGAATTATCAATCACTTGCAATATCCCTGTTAAGCTCACTTTAAACCGTGCCATCCACAGATCGAACTGCTCTATAAACCCTGATAATTTAATTTCAATTAGACCTACAAAAACCCATCATCAATTGCCCCATCTCACTCCATCTGGCATTTCCTCTGTTAACATGGGTCTACTAAATGTCAGGGCTCTTCAAGAAAAATCAGCCATTTGTCAAGATTTTATTAAGTCACATAACCTTGACTTCTTTTTCATTACTGAATCCTGGCTTGGTGTGGATGACAATGTTCCTCTTATCGCTACTACCCCCCCTAATTTCTCCTATTTCACTCTGCCTAGACCAGTGAAAAAGGGTGGTGGACTAGCTGTCATCTACAAAAATGTTTTTAAATGTTCCCCTATCACCTTTGGCAATTTCACTACATTTGAAGTTTTTAGTTTTTTAATTAATGGTAAGGACCCAGTACTCTGCGTTTTAATTTATAGACCCCCAACTGGGAACTGTGGTTTTATTACTGAATTTTCTATCCCTTGTCACTCAACGTTTTGGAAACATAATCTTGCTTGGTGATTACAACATCCATATCTGTTGCCCCTCCCACCCTCTCTCTACTGCTTTTATGAATCTCATTGAATCTTTTAACATCACTCAGTTTGTAAATGGACCCACTCACCTCAAAGGTCACACACTTGACCTGGTAATGTCCTTAGGTTTAGCCATCCAAAACATTAAACTGTTCCCTTTTTGTCTGTCCGACCATAAAGCCGTGGTTTTTAAAGCTCCTCTTCCATGTCCCACTCCTAAATGCTCTGCTCCTGTGAGAGCCCGTATTTTCAACTCTAAGTCTGCCAGTGCCTTTAGTGATGCCTTCACAGCAATCCCCCATCAGCTGATTACTGAGCATCTTGATATTGATGGCTTGATCGCAAATTTTAACAGTAACTGCACCTCCATCTTAGACTCAATTGCCCCACTTACAACACGCACACCTAAACTAAATAAACAACCCTGGCTCAATGACCATACTCGAGCCCTTAGGAGAGAGTGCAGAAGGGCAGAACGCAGTTGGAGGGCAAACCAGCTGCACTCATCTCTCACCGCCCTTAAGGAGCTAATGGTGAAATACCAACGGGTTATAAAACAAGTCAAATCCAGTTACTACTCAAACATCATCTCCAATAACAGCAATAACCCTAGGACCCTATTCAAAATAATCAACTCTGTCACTTCACCGCCAGCTATTACACATATTGATCCATCCCCGGAAGATTTTCTAAAATTCTTCATAAACAAGATTGAGACCATTCGGCTACAAATACCCTCTTCCACTCCTGATAATTCATTCCCACCCAATACTCCATTTCCATTTAATCAATTCGAACCCACTACCATTCCACTTATCACCAACACTATTTCACAGATGAAATCCTCATCCTCCCAACTTGACATAATTCCCACATCTTTCCTTAAGGAGATTTCTGGTTTACTAGCTCCCACTATCCTCTCTATAATAAATAACTCCTTAGTCTCAGGCTTTTTTTCCCTCCTCATTTAAACATGCCCTAGTTCAACCCCTTCTTAAAAAACCTGGTCTTGATCCTCACCTTCCTAGTAGTTATCGACCCATTTCGAAATTATCCTTTCTGTCCAAACTTTTAGAAAAAAACATCTCCACACAGCTCATTGACCACTTACAGCACAACAATTTGTTTGAGACCTTTCAATCTGGCTTCAGAGCCCTCCATAGCACTGAGACAGCATTAGTTAAAGTAACCAATGACCTACTCATGACTTTAGATGATGGTGACTCCTCTATCCTGGTCCTTCTGGACTTAAGTGCCGCCTTCGACACAGTGGATCACAAGATTCTGATAAACCGCCTGGAGTCATGGGTGGGTCTTGGTGGCACTGCCCTCCAACTGCTCCGCTCCTACCTCTCAAATAGAACCCTCTCCGTTGTTCTTGGTAATGTCTCCTCCACCTCTGCCCAGCTTACGTGCGGGGTCCCACAAGGGTCCATACTTTGCCCCCTATTATTTTCAGTTTATATGCTCCCCCTTGGTCATATCATTCGTAAACATAACATCCATTTCCATTGCTATGCAGATGATACCCAGCTTTACCTTCCACTCAAAACCTCTGACCGTAGTTGCCTATCCTCCCTCAAAGCATGCCTGGCTGATATCCACTCATGGATGGCTCAGAACTTTCTTCAATTAAACTCCGACAAATCTGACATCATTCTTTTTGGTCCCCTCAGTTCTCAAACCACCTTTTTAGACAATCTTGGCCTCTTGGCAGCTAATGTGACTCCCGTTGCAAGGAACCTGGGTGTCCAATTCGACTCCGATCTCCGTTTTGAAAGTCAAATAAAAAAGGTGGTACAAACCTGCTTCATGCACCTAAGGAACATTTACAAAATCAAATCATTTCTTTCCATAGACAATCTTAAAACTGTTGTGAATGCCCTAATATATTCTCGCCTTGATTACTGTAATGCATTATACTCTGGTCTCAGCCAAAACCTTATTCATCGCCTGCAACTGGTCCAAAATGCAGCAGCCAGGCTCATCACTGGTACCAGGAGATTTGATCACATAACCCCTGTTTTAGCTGCACTTCACTGGCTGCCTGTCGCCTTCAGGATTGATTTTAAGATTTTATTACTAACTTTTAAAGCTCTTAATGGTCTGGCTCCTAGCTATTTATGTAATCTGGTTGAACCTTATGTGCCAGGGCGCACCCTTAGATCCTCTGGCCAGGGTCTACTGGAAATTTATTCAGCTAAGTTGGTGACCAAAGGAGGTCGGGCCTTTTCTATAAAGGCCCCTAAACTCTGGAACAGCCTACCAGAGGAACTAAGATTAACCAGATCATTAACAAGTTTTAAATCCCTGTTAAAAACCCATGTTTTACAGAATGGCCTTTTTAACTCATTAAATGTTGTTTATTTTGCTCTGTTCTACTGTAAATGTTATATGTCACTGTTCTTTCATTATATGCATTGTTGTTGTTGATTGCTCTTTTTAATGTTCAAGCACTTTGTAACTTTGTTTAAATAAGTGCTATACAATTAAAGTTTTATTATTATTATATAAGGTAAAAGTGATATATATCAGCTACCTACTTTCTTAAACAGATGAGACAAAATAGCAAAATCAAATGAGCACAAGCTAATACAAAAAGTGTATCGACTAAACAAGATCCAATAAAACAGTACAACAGTAAAACAAGAGTTTGTAAGTAAGTAAGCCAGACAAAGAGGAATGGTAGTGTTTCCTGAAGATGTGGGTTTTCAGCCTGCGGCGAAAGATGGGCAGTGACTCTGCTGTCCTGACTTCAGTGGGAAGTTCATTCCACCACTGGGGCCAGAACAGAAAGAAGTTGTGACCGTGTCGATCGACCAGAAGGACCCTTGAGTGACGAGGCAATCAGTCGCCCCGAGGTGGAAGACCGAAGTGGTCGGGGCAGGGGTGTAGCCATCAACCATAGCCCGGAGGTAGGAAGGAGCTGTTCCTTTCACTGCCCTATAGGCTAGCACCAGGGTTTTAAACTGGAGCGAATCCTCCTGATGTTGTAGAGGAGGAATCTGCAGGACCGTGTCACTGATGCGATGTTTGCCGAGAACGACAGTTGATCGTCCAGGGTCACACCCAGATTCTTCGCAGTCCGAGTTGACGTCACCACAGCATTATCAATGGTGATGGCCATGTCTCGGTGCGGACAGCCCTTCCCCGGGAGGAACATCAGCTAGGTCTTGTCCCGGTTGAGCTTCAGGTGGTGCGTCTACATCCACTCCGAGATGTCAGCCAGACAAGCAGCAATGTGTGCCTCCACTTGTGTGTCAGAGGGGGGGGAATGAGAGGATCAGCTGGGTGTCATCGGCATAGCAGTGGTAGGAAAAGCCATGGGAGAGGACCCAGAACCGAGCCTTGGGGAACCCCAGTAGTGAGTCTGTGTGGTTCTGATACAGACCCTCTCAGCATCACCTGGTAGGAGCGACCCGTCAGGTAGGATGCAAACAGGGAGAGTGCAGAGCCTGAGACACCCATCCCCTTAAGGGTTGCACAGAGCAGACTGTCTGCCTTAACGTGCACAGCACAGTACACACAGTCCAATGAATTTATTTAGTTGGCGCTCTCTTCGCGGGTGATGTTGCGTAACCAGATGTTGCGTTCATACAACTTGGAGGGAATAAATACCCATTGGCCGTGAGCCCCGTCACTAGTTAAACATGAATTGAATTGGCACCATTTCAGAGCCCAGGTTTTCTTGGGCACCACGTTCAATCCCCAAACTTTGGAATCATAGTGGACATTTTTATGTTGCAAGCTGTTAAGAACGCGTGAGTTGATGTAGCATTTTCATATTATGGAATATCGGATTTTCGCCATGCTCTTGAATGTCTCCATAGCGGAATGACGTATGCTACGTAACCTACGTCATCACGCAAGGCGAAAACAGAGGGAATTTGGAGTGAGTGGACTGTGGACTGAGTTGAATGAAAAAAACAACAACAAACTACAACGGTCGACTAAAACCTCCAACTTGGTAAGTAAGACATGTGACCCGAGCCTCAACTGTAAAATTAACATGTAATGTTAGCTGACATGTTTGCTAACGTGAAAATGACGAAATCTAACCATCCGTTGGTTAACATTGGTAGGTTAGCTACTACACTGCAAAAATTGGATTTTAAGAAAGTAAAAAAATCCTCGACCCTAGCATATTAGTCTTATATTTTGTCCAAAAAGAAAAAATGTGCTTGTCAAAGAACATTTTTGCTTGTAAAACATGTTTCAAACAAGATTTTATTTTCTCATTTTAGGGAAATATAACTTGCATTTTCTTAATAGGGAATTTAATCCATTTTTGAGCAATACTTAACCAGTAACAAGCTACAACAGTGGTTTGCATCATATCCCAGCGGAGGCACAAGATTATTTTTCCTTATTTTAAGAGTAAGACCAGTTGGAACAGCTTCTCAATTTAAGAATTGTTTTATTTAATTCAACTGTCAATCTAATGCGACTTTCATCACATAGAAATAACATGTTTCAGATCAAACAAACATGTTTCAGATCAAACCAACCATTTAACAAAGTGCACATTGGCTTTGGTAAAAGTGCAAGCTACACTTTAAAATCTGGGAACTATAAAACATTTCATTATCACATCTTAACAAAACTCGGCAACGCTGTGCATGCATGTTACTTTCAGATGAGATAAAAATAAAAAGTGATATAAAACAAAAAATAGAAGTTTGGGTGTTAGGGTTCAACTGGTCACATGCACACTACAGTTTCATTCCCACCCCCAGTACATTAATTTAATTCAACAATCTGACATCACAGATAAAGACCATGTTTCAGATCGCTCAAACCATTTAACAAACAGTGCACATTGGTAAAAGTGCACGCTACACTTTACAATCTGGGAACTATAAAACCAGTCTTAAACTCTGCAGTAACGCTGTGTAGTTTTATGCATAATGTACTTATTGGTCAAAAGAAAAAAGAATATAAAACAAAAAAATGTAAGTGATATCAAGCACGCTCTGTAGGCTTCAACTTGACACACTACAGCCCCCCCCCCCCCCCCCCCCCACCCACAGTACAGTACACACCAAAAAAAGAAATTAACATACAGGCAGGACAGTGTCATAAAAAAATAATAGTAAAATAAACAATAATAATAAAGAAACCACAACAGTCACCAGTCTCAATTTGGATCAACTCGCCATTGCAAAGAGGAGTGAGCTCTAATGGGGTGACCAAACAACTGACGAAACAAGGGACATTCCATTCGTACAGGGGACCTGGGGAATTGCACGGTGCTGCAATGCTCGAACATGCTTTCAATGGCGCCGAAACAAAGGTGCAACCAAATCAAATGTTTATATACTATTTGTACAAGGCAGGAAGATGTATATGACCACAGGTTACAACACTGTTAGGATGAACTAATTATAAGGATAGTTCTTGTAGTTAGATTTCTGGTAGCAGGTTGCCCTGAGCGTCGTCGATTAGAACGATACCTCCCGTGGGGCCCTAGTAATTCAGGCCGGTAGGATGAGATCAGGTAGGAGAGTAAATGGTTTGTAAGGCCTTCACTCTTTCTTAGTTAGTTATACTTATTAGTTACTGAACCGGAATATATCTGATCTGATCTATCCTGCCTCAACTCAACCTTATAAACTGGTAGGTGTCATTGTCATCCTACACGTTCGCCATATAAGGACGACCCTAGAGCATAGCCGTTTCGTTTATCATCCATGTATGGATATTTAGGAGGTGCCCGTACAGAGGATACCTCTGTAACAACACTGATACGTCCCAGGTGCATGATGTTTTTTCGTTATAGTTATTCTATTTATAGTGGCTCATAGGAATTTATAGACTACCTGACAACCAGGAATAGATTGGTGACCACCGGAGAGTAGATGGCATCCGGGAGAAGTTTGGGTTGGCGCCCCAGTCTGTGTCTTCCGTGAGGAAGAAGCCCAACAAATCCACGGTGAGGCCTTTAGGAGGGCCATTCAAGCAATCGCTAAGGGAGGCTGCAGTACCACCACGGGCCAAGACACCATCACACCAGAATTAAATGTTTGGAGCGGGGTAGTCTGGTGCAACGCACAGGTCCTGGACCTGGTGAGACGGAGGAGGAGCCCGGCCAAGAGGCCATCCACAGAGCCTAGTCCCTCCACGTGCCAGAGTATCTCCTCTCCCCCATTCCTGGCAGAGTAGTTTCGGACAAGTGTATTAAGTGGCCCTGTCTTTCCCTATTTAGGACTGACCGTGGGTAGCTACCTGGGACGTAAGTCGGGGCTTCATCAACCCTGGCTGGATCACCTGGGCGAGGGTGTATGTTGCGAGACCCGAAACATCCTATGACCCCACACTGTAAAATCTGATTTCATGTAATGGTAGACCTTACTTAAAAGAAAGAGTACTCTTTACTCATTTCGGCTTAATTTGTTGACTCTACTAACTAGATGAAATCTAGTAGAGTCAACTTTCTGGTGAGGAAAGTAATTAAACTTCCTCTTTTCAGTAACCCTTACTTAACATTATAAAGTGAGGAGGATTTGTAAGTAAACTAATGTCTTTTCAGTAATCTTTACTTAACATTATAAGTGAGGATGACTTTTAGTGTTTTATTAAACTTATGTCTTTTCAGTAATCCTTACTAAACATTATAAGTGAGGAGGATTTGTATTAAACTAATGTTTTTTCAGTAATCCTTACTTAACATTATAAGTGAGGATAATTTTGGTGTTTGTATTTATCTATTTATATGCATAATATAACATATACGTATATGTATATGTACATGTGACACTGATAAAGCTCAAAGGTCAGCAAAAAGACTGCAAAGGTCAACCCTGGTTATGTCGAATGGTGGGTTACATCAATAGTCTACAACTTTTCAATAAGAAGTTATAGATTTTTGAAATAGTTCAAAGTTAAGCTTTTCTCACAATTTTCAAAAATATTTTTTTTAAATTAAAAAACACGTTTTCAGACTCAGAAGAGGACGCTGAATCGAATGGGCTAGGTCTCGATTTTGTATGACCCTTAGAAAGTGGTTTAAACAAGCGTTAAAGTTTAGTAAACTTGAAGCTTTTTTCACAAACATATTATTATTTTATTTTGACCCTTCCACCCTCTTATTTATATGATATTGAGTCGAATGGTAGGTTACATCAATAGTCTAGAATTGTTTAATAAGAAGTTATAGATTTGAAATAGTTCAAAGTTTAGCTTTTCTCACATTTTTTAAAAATATTTTATTTTTAAATTAAAAAACACCTTTTCAGACTCAAAAAAAGACGCTGAATTGAATGGGATAGGTCTCGATTTTCTAGGACCTTGGGAAATACAAACGGTCACCAAAAAGATTGGACGTTGACTTTTGTATAAAAAACTGATTTTGTTGAGCACAAAATCTGTAACTAATCGCTCCAGATATTTTTTTAAAATCCGAAACTTCTCTCAATCCATATTGAGAGTAAGCAGGATTTTTTGGCACCGGCCCTGATTTTTTCTGACACTGATAAAGCTCAAAGGTCAGCGAAAAGACTGCAAAGGTCAACCCTCGTAAAATTTTTAGAAATTGTATTTTTCTTCGAGACTCTGGCTTAAGACTAATGTGATGGCGCTGATTCCAAATATGCAAGTTTCTTTTTTCTCGGACAACAGGAAGTGCCTCAAAAGGCCAGGGTGTTCCAAGCCTGTGATTTCTCCGAAATATTTTTTTTCCAAATCTACACGTAAAATAATGCTAAAATTTGAAATAATCAAACCCTAATATCAAATCATGATTTAATTATCCCTTAATTGGCTATGGTTACGGCTTCGCTATCTCGCTCAATATCTCGAATACGATAAGGACTTAGGGTCCACTTTTTGGATATGTTGTAGAGCTGGCTGAGACGCACACTTGGATGTCTTGTTTGTCCCGTTACGACACATTTCTATTTCTGACTTTGACCTTTGATATGGTCTTAAGATATAAGACTCTATGTGCCTTCTGAAAGTGTAGGAGGTCAACTTAGGAGTGTCGTACCGGGACAAACAAGACATCCACACGTGCGCCTTGGCGAGCTGTACAACATATCCGAAAGGTGGATTCTAAAAATGCATCGATTTCGAGATATATCGCTTTATTGCACGTAATAACTTGACATTTGACCCTAGCCAATTAAGGAGAATGGTAAGGCCGTGTCCGAGGAGAGTTATATGGGCGCGTTCGGGGCGACGCGCTGACCCAGAAACAGGTGTCCAATTTTGTTTTTACTCCTTTCAAACAGGTTTTCACTATTATCTCGGCCCCTAGGGGGCGCTGAAACAAACGGACAACGTATTATTGATCAGCTCTTCACCCCGGACGCGTCCATATAACTTTCCTCACACAGGGACATACGGTATGTATTTTTAATATTTTTTTTGAAAATTAAAAAAATAAAATACAATAAAGAATTTAAATAAAATAAATGAAAAAAGTAATCGGAAAAACACGGCCCCCTCACGCATTAAGAGGGCAGGATGAGTCACCAGAACCAAGGACGGGTGTTTTTGATTAATCTAACATGGTTAAAATGGAGTTTGAAGTTACAATGGGTTTGTATAGGAAAGGGGCGTGTCTGATAAAATGAATATCAAATATCTAAATAATGAATCAAGCAACTTAAAAACTGTCTGGGTGGTTCACAAAGGCCTGAGTAGATGATAAAATGACAGATTTTTTTTTTGAAAGTGAAATATCCCTTTTAAGTGTATTTATTTTTGGACATCACTTTACACAAGTGTATTCTAACATCACGTTTTGTGCGTGTGTGTGTTTGTGTGTGTGTGTGTGTGTGTGTGTGTGCTTTTGGTCCTGCTAGTGCTAAGTAAGGCTGTATTGTCTGAATTTTCATTATAATCAATGGGGAAAGCCTCGCTCCTGTTCAGTCCAATCAGATGTAGGGTCTGTCTACTGCATCCTCCTAACTCTATGACTGTATCCTGTATACAATTCAAAGGGCTTTGAATGGTATACGGGGCGTATACCATGCACCGTTTCCGTATCCGCCCAAACCTAGAACCGCACTACACATGCGCAGTTGATCACTGGAGAAGCGCGCGTAAGAAGCAGGAAGAGAAGAACGGTCTTGTTGTTTTTCTGCAGCTCTAGTCTGCTGCTCCGTTCATTCATTCAGAGTTGTTATGCTAAGGTAAGTTAACGTTCACTGTATATACTATATATTTAGCAAACGTTGTCTTTTGTCATATTCCTCATACTTTTGTTGCTTAAGTTTATGTCATCGATTTATTTAGCGAAGTTAGCGAGGGACTATCGTCCTTCTTTGTTTACCCTAGAGCAGAGACGGCCCGCTGGACTCCGCCAACAAAGTGAGTTTCAGGGCCATGTTTTAAAGCACTATTAAAACGGAGAAGCAGCCTGAAAGATGAATTGAGCACATAGACGGATTTCCGCGCGACGTCATCACAGAGCAGAATGCGCAATCTGCGCATGCCTGGGGGAAACGAATTGTTGCGCCGTTCACTCTGTTGTTATATTCGGGAGTTAGCTAGCCATAATTCTGCTATTATAGGCATAATAGGCATAATGCTGCTATTATATACAAACAGATCCAACTTCCAACAAATCATTTTTATTGAGTAAACAAGGTATTACAAACTGCATAATTTAATCTACTTTCATTAAACCCGGTGAAGATCATTTATTTTATGAATGGACATTTGACCAGAGCTGCTGCGGGTAATGGCGCCCTCTATAGGCTTAGTTGGCTTACCCCCTCCTCTGCGCGGTCATATCCTCTCAATGTTTACAAACATGAAACCCGTCTATATGTTAGATGTGATAATCCCTTATCCACGTAATAATCAACCTACAGTAGTATGTTGCTGGGTAGATTTCAGCAGATTAGCTCTGGTTGTGGAGAACATATTTTCAGGCAGCATGAGCATAATATGTTGAAACTAGTGTTCGGTACAAACGTATTTACACACAATTACAATATTATTGTATCCAAGTGATGTTTAAAGCAGGGGTCTTCAACAGGGGGTCCTCAGAGTTACTACCCAGGGGCCGCCAAATCTGTGTGTGTGTTATATATTTATTTTTTACATTAACCACTTGAACCCTAGCATCCCTTTTCTGAGGGTAACCAAAAATAGCAGATCTAGAAAAATAGCCGATCTACAAGCTCACAGTGAGCTTGTAGATCGGCTATTTTTGGCAAAAAGGTTTGGTCTAGAGGGGGTAAAAAGAGCAGACCAAGTTGAAAAAAAAGTTTAATCTGAAATACAATTTTATACAATATAGAGGGGGTCCCTGCTCCATCTCTCTCTCAGCTAGGGGTCTTTGGAAAACGTTGAAGACCTCTGGTTTAAAGCATCTATTTACTACTTTACTTTAGCCATATTTTATGTTTGGCATACAACTGTGTTGTTTAAAACATGTTTAAAAAATGTTCATCTACAAGCTGACAACATGCTTTGTGATCTTGTAGATGTTCAGAAAATCGCTTTTATAAGAATATTATTTATAATAAATGTATACAATTAAATGTTGCACCCCTGTGGGTTAGAAAAGCTAAACTGGCCTAGGGCAGTGGTTACCAAACTGGGGGTCGGGACCCCCAGGGGGGTCCCAAGAAGATTATCTTAATGTTTTTCTCACTCAACAGTAAACAAACCAACATACAGTGTAAGTGCATACACTATACAGGGTATCTGCACATTTATAAAGAGACAACTTAAGGACTTATAAGACCTTTTTAATGCCTGTAAAACAGGGGCTTTCAACCAGTGGTCCGGGGACCACCAGTGGTCCTTGAGGGGGTTCCAGGGGGTCCCCAGGCAAATGAATAGTTAGCAACCAAATTGACCCTTATATGTCTGTAACTCTGAGTGTACAAATGGAACCAAATGGACCCTAACGGGTCCATTTGGTTCCATTTGTACACTCTCAGAGTTAAATGAACACTGATGATGGTGATACAGTGTAGATTGGGACCCCCTAAAAAATCTAAATGGTTGAGTCCCTGGCATATATTTTCAAATGGGGGTCCCAGGGCTAATATTTGTCAATTTGGGGGTCCTTGATGCGAAAAAGGTTGAAAACCACTGCTCTAAAATATAAATGGACACACAACAAACAATACTACAAAACATGGTCAAACATTGGCCACATTGTCAAATATTACCTAAGAAATAGGCGCACATTGTGAAAATAGAAGATCTACAAGCTCACATCACAACGCCTCGCGATTGTGAGCTTGTAGATCTGCTATTTTCACAAGCCCGCGGACCCCCATTTGAAAAGATATGCCAGCTAGGGAGTCCCATAAGAGAAGATTTTTACGTCTCTAGCAGTGATTCTTTTAATTTCAAGGACCCCCAGTTTGACATCAACGAACATCAACGAACATCAACGAACATCAACGAACTCTCAGACTCAGTCACTGGCTTTATCAGTAAGTGCATAGACGAACATCAACGAACATCAACGAACTCTCAGACTCAGTCACTGGCTTTATCAGTAAGTGCATAGACGACATAGTCCCAAAAAAGACAGTTCGGATCTATCCCAATCAGAAACCATGGATGAACAGCGAAGTACGTGTACACATGCACGCACGGGACGCTGGTTTCAAATCTGGCGACGCGGAGACGCGCAACACGACGCGCGCGGCCCTAAACAGCGCCATCAGGAAGGCGAAAAAGGCCTACACTGATAAGATGCAAGACCAACTCGGTAATGGCAACATCAGGAGCACGTGGCAGGCGGTACACACCTTGACAGACTGCAAAACAAGAACCAGAAGCGAGGTGAACCCGCCTGCCTCCCTCCCCAACGAACTGAACACTTTCTATGGCCGGTTTGAGATCAGCTCCAACCACGGCAGCCAAGCGGGGCCACCAGCAACACCAGCAGAGGAGAACCCTCTAACCATCTCGGAGAGAGAAGTGCGTACAGCCTTTGCACGAGTCAACATCCACAAGGCAGCCGGACCTGATGGAATACCAGGCCGGGTCCTTAAGGCATGTGCAGACCAGCTGGCAGGTGTCTTTGCTGACATCTTTAACCTCTCCCTCTCCCAGGCTGTGGTCCCTGCAGGGTTCAAAATGTCAACCATTGTGCCCATTCCCAAAAAGGCCAGAGTGACATGCCTGAATGACTGGAGACCTGTCGCTCTCACCCCGATCGTCAGCAAGTGCTTCGAGAAACTGGTGAGGGAATACATCAGCTCCACACTACCTGCCTCGCTGGATCCGTGGCAGTATGCATACCGCAAAAACAGATCCACCGACGACGCTATTGCCATGGCTCTCCATACCGTCCTCTCGCACATGGACAACAAGCTGCTGAAGGACAAATATGTACGTATGCTGTTCGTGGATTACAGCTCAGCATTCAACACCATTGTCCCAGCAATACTTGACAAAAAGCTCAGAGACCTAGGGCTACACCCAAGCATGTGCGACTGGATACAGGACTTCCTGTCCAACCGACATCAGGTGGTGAGAATGGGCAGCATCATCTGACCCCCTGACCCTCAACACCGGAGCACCCCAGGGATGCGTGCTGAGCCCTCTCCTCTACTCCCTGTACACGTATGACTGCATAGCCACACATGTCTCCAACACCATCATAAAGTACGCGGACGACACGACAGTGATAGGCCGAATCGTCAACAACGACGAGTCTGACTACAGAGATGAGATCAACTCACTGGCGCTCTGGTGCCAGGAGAACAACCTCGCTCTCAACGTCGACAAGACCAAAGAACTGATCGTGGACTTCAGGAGGCCGCAGAGAGACCATGCGCCCATCCTCATCGACGGTGCTGCAGTGGAAAGGGTCAGCGAGTTCAAGTTCCTCGGAGTACACATCGAGGAGGACCTTAAATGGGAGACGCACACCACACACGTGAAGAAAAAGGCTCAGCAGCGACTGTACTGGCTCCGCCGCCTGAATAAGATCGGAGTAGGACAACGCATCCTCAAGCTGTACTACAACAGTTCGGTTGAAGGCGTCCTAACAGGCTGTATCACGGCCTGGTATGGGAACTGCACCGCCCGAGAGAAGATCAACCTACAGCGAGTAGTACGATCGGCAGAGCGAATAATGGGAAGCGAGCTTCCAGCGCTCCAGGACTTGTACAAGAAGCGCTGCGTGGTCAAAGCCAAGCGCATCATCAAGGACAAGCACCACCCAAGTCACACACTGTTCAGAACACTACAACGACCGCGACCGGGCAAGGGGACCTACCGCAGTATCAAGAGTTCCACCACCAGGTTCTGGAATAGTTTTAACCCGGCTGCTGTCAGAATGCTGAATGAAGCATGAGCCCTTTCAGCAGCCTGACAACAGGCGGTACTGCCCAGCTGGTTGCAGACTTTTGAAAAACACTTGAGGAATCACACCAAAAAAAAAAAAAACGTTTAGTTGTAAAGTTTTTTGTGACAAAAGCTTTAGATTTTTTTGGAGAAAGGGTCTTATTGTACTGTTTGTGGCAAAAGTTTTAGTTTTTAGTCAAAATGCTAATTTGAAGAAACACTTGAAGATTAAACATTAAGAGGATTATACCAGGGTCAGTCCACCCTTAGGCTTCTGCACCTAATCCCATGTACAACGCACAAACTTTTTTTGTTCTTTTTTATTGCACTCTTTTTTTCTCTAAGCACCTTAAAGTCTATAAGTATAACATGCACAGTATACATACATTGCTGCTATGCTCAGGCACCTTAATCTGTCTCTTATCTCAAGTACTTTGTAAATATGTAGATAACTTCTTGGTCTCCTATTGTTCTCTTGTTTGATCTCCTTCCCACTTGCCCCACCCCCTCTTCTTCTCTCTCTCCCCACTCTTCTTTCTACGGATTTAACGTTGCGATGGGAGTGATGTACAATAACGAATTTCACCCACTTTTTTACCTTGTAAACCTGTGATGTGACAATAAACCTGATTCTGATTCTGACATGCATTAGGCTACGGACCCCTATTTGATGGCATTTCTATCTCCGGGACCCCAATTTATATTGTAAAATCTATGTTAATTTAACCATAAGCCATAAGGGTCAATTTGGTTCCTAACTATCCATCATTTAGCTCGGTACCCCCTGGCTCTCCCTCGAGGACCCCTGGGGGTCCCCGGACCCCACTTTGAGAACCAATGGCCTAGGTTACCAAGTTAAAACATATTTAGCTTTTACATATTCATCTTGACTATGAGTTATTTATGTTTTCACTAACTATCAACGTGTCTTCTTTCTTTTTTAGGTGTGGATCTTTTGAGACAGCATAGAAATGCACTAGAAGTGTAAGTACTGCTTTTTTTCTTCAGAAAAGAGGGCTCAATTATTTAAGCACTATCGCTTGAAACATGGAAGCTATGCCAGAACCACGCCAATTCCCTGCCTTCACACAGATTGTCTGTGCACATTTAAGTCATTTAATGCCCTGAAAGTACATTTATCAAGACATCACCATGAAGAGAGACAGATGAGTGGAGCTGATGAAATCCGTGTGATATTCCATTGCCCTCATTGCAATTTTGAAGAACCCTGCACAGAGCACATTTTTTTCTCCCATTTGCGCCAGCATCTTAGAAATCATGAAACGGTTAAGTGTCCATATCAAAACTGCACTGTTGAGTATAATAACTACTCATCATTTAATGCTCATAAATGTAAAGAACATAGCCTTCCCAGTGAGAAGCATTTGAAGCCTGAAATTGCCATGCACATTGCAGTGATTGCACCTCAAAATTCTGATCAAGATGTGCAACAAGATGAGGCCGATGACCGTACAGATTTTGGCCAAGAGGAACATGAGGAAGAGTCTCAAATTGGAAATTTGGATGATCTCTATTTTCACAATTGTTGCCTCTTTCTTATATCATTTGACAATTTGGCCAATGTTTGACCAGTTTTTATAGTATAGTTTGTTGTTTACCTTTGATTCAGTAATGGTCTTTTTCTTTCCTTTTGAGGCAATAAAAATGTCTAAAAGTCCTTAAATTGTCACTTCACTGTCATCGGGGGGACCCCCCCAAAACAAAAATCATGTGGGGACCTCCCTGGGGGTCCCGAATTATCATTGTACCAACAATTAATGCGGTAGGGTTAGACAGTGTCACGTTGTGAGGGTGTAGGCTGGCCATTATTGAGAATGTTGTCCAAAATAGGGACACCAGGTTGAAAACAGACTATTATTATTAGTAGTAGTAGTAATTTGTATTATTATTATTAGATTGTGGCTTATGTTGTTTGTATATTTGGCTGTTTGTCTTGACTGCAAGGCCCTTTGCTACTGTCTTGTCTAGCCTCATTTATGCCAGTGGTTGCCAGTGGTTATTTGTTTAATTCCTTTTTTTACTATTACTTAGTTATTTCTAATTGGCGTCTAGACATTACCAAACATTGTTTCTAATGTATATTATCCTTTTATCCCTTACCTCATAGAGCACTACAATGTTGCAGGACAGATATGCAGCCAGTGGAGCTAAGTGAGTAAGCTACTACTCATGTTAACACACTGATACCTGGCAGACAAATGACAAACATCTGACACACTTCAGTTTCTGCTATTAGAAACGTAATGCCAGGTTACACTTTTAAATTGTAATTGTTTACTTTTGTTATGTTTTCTGGCAGTCTGGCAGAGTCAACTGAGAGCCTAAGACCAGACCCAACAAGAAGGATGTTTCCCAGGTCTTGGACCTTGAATAACAACCCAGATGGGCCTTCATTGACTCATTGACCCCTGCTTCAGAGAACTGGAACATGTAAGCAAATGTATTCCTTTGAAGTAGGCCTGCATGTGCTTCCTTCAGTCAGTTGAATATTAAGAACACTAAGTATATTTTATTGTAGGACTAGTGCTCATGATGCACACCAGCAAATAGTTATTGATGGGGATGGGGTGGCGACTGTTGACGAATACAAGTATTTGGGTACAACGATTGATTCCAAGCTGACATGGAATTCCTACACTGATGCCATCTATAAGAAAGGTCAGCAGAGGCTGCATTTTATGCACAGACTGAGACAGTATAATGTGCAAAAAAGTGTAATGGTGCTCTTCCATCGATCCTTCGTGGAGAGTGCACTGACTTTCTGTTTTGTTTCCTGGTATGGCTCACTATCATTGGTTAATAAGAACAAACTCCATAAAATCATCAATGTATCCAGCAAGATAGCTGGGGTACGACATGAGAGTATAGCAGCAATGTATGAGACCCGGGTGCTTAGGAAGGGGAGAGCTATTGCTTGGGATAGAACGCACCCGTTATACAGTCAATACCACCTTTTACCATCAGGACGACGGTACACAGTGCCAATGTTGCAGGCTAGGGCTTCAAGATCATTTGTCCCTATAGGACTCCTGAACAAACAGGCCCCATCTCAGTTCTGTGCATACAATGTAATGTGATGCCTCTTGAATCATGACTGGTGGCCTTTTCCAGTTTGTATGTATTTTGTATTTATGTTATGTGTTTGTGATTTTTTTGTATCCTGATGGCACAAAAATGTTGTCTCTCTGTGATCTCTCTCTAGTTATGGATGAACACCGGTAGATCCTCGTTGGAGGAATGTGAACTGACCTGCTCTCTCTCTTTATCTGTCTGTGTCATAGGATGAACTCTGACGAATCCTCGATTGACGGAACTCCTACTTTGTACCCAAAGTGATCCGCTGTGGGACCTTAAGCAGCTGGACAAAGGTACAGTAATTACTGTTTCTGACGGAGTATCTCATGAAAGTATACGCTTGTTTAAATAACTGGCTGCTGTAAATTAATGTTTTTAACTTTGCAGCCCGCCTGACATGTCTCCACCACATGAAGTTAGGACATACATGCTCTGCTCACATCCTTGAGGTAAGAAATGTGCATATATGGCAATTTTCATATTTGACTATAAGATTCAGAATGCAACGCATACATTTTTTGTGATATTTTTTTGTTTTTTCTGTTTGTGTTTGTGTCAGTCTGCAGAAGACCCCAACACCTTTCTTCAGGCAAGACCACTCCACTCAGCCCTGCCGTCTGTGAAACCATCTGCACATGCCATTGGAGCCATGCCTGTATTGACCTTCCCAAAAGAGGACACCTTTTTTATCCAGGGGGAGGCAGTATTGTGACCAGGATTACTACATGTTTTTGTGAGGGTACCTACCCTAGGAGACACGGGGAGAACATGCAAACTCCACACAGAAAGGCCCCTTCGCCAACCCCACCTAGGGGGTGGGCACTGATGACTCGGAGGAGAGGACACGCCCACAGCATCAACTGCGGGAATCGAACCCAGGACCTTCTAGCTGTGAGGCGACAGCACTACCAACTGCGCCACCGTGCTCCCCCCAAAAGAGGACACCTATGCCAGCATGATGTATCTCATGGCGAGTGATTACACCGTTCACCTCACATACCCCAAGTGGAACATGACTCATAGAAAAAGACCAAACGCCACCAGTTCAGTTCCTTGATGTTGCTGTAATACGGTTAGTTGATTACTCAGGTTAGTCACCAACAGAGCTTGGTACTGCTTTATTACCGCCAAGACGTCTTGGTAACAATTATTCTTCAACTGATGGACCCTGTGAAGTAAGGATCAGTTATGCCTCTCCTTCAAAGCACTTTATATATACGTTGTATTGTCACGCTGGATTCCAGTTTGAGGTCTTTTGTTTAAAATGGATTCTTTTTTGGGGTCTTAATTGAAAATGGACATACACGGATCATTCAAAGTGCACTTATATACATGACATTTTGTCAAATATTTGTATTTTGTTTCAAATGTTTTTAGAATTGAATGTTTCCAGTTGAGTGTCCAGACTTGAGTGTCTGCTGTGTAAAGTGTGAAGTCCTCCCCCTGCCCAACTTTGCAGTGGTTCTCAAACTTATTCCAGTCCAGGATCCCCAAATTAATATTTGGCTTTGGACCCCCATCTGAAAATAATCTGTGCCGCTGGGCCTCCCCATACACAATTTGGGTTGTTAAAATTATATCATGGGTTAAAGTAGTAAAACTGACATTGAGGCTATGTCAACAAATGTTCAGCAGGACCTCCTCAAATCCTTTTATGGACTCCTGGGGGTCCCTGCGTGGACCCCACTTTGAGAACCACTATTTTATAGCATGTGGGCCTGAGCTGCTTTATAAAAGAAAATAAATGCTGAAAATAAGAATGCTTCTGGTGTCTTAATTTAAGACTTTTCATTCTATTATTTGAAGGAATTTCTTCTTATTGTAAGAGTTTTGGGGCTTATTATTATTCTCAGATTTAAGGAAAAAATCCTCAGAATCGGCTTAATAAAGAGAACAAAAATACCACATTTAAGCATATCTTTCTTAAATAACAAAGTATTCATTGCTTGTATTAAGCAGAACTTGCTTTAGATGTAGGCATTTTTGTCTAGTTTTAAGCACCATTATGCTCTTTCAGTGGCTAGACTTTGTTTCTAGTTTTAAGAATTCTAGTATAGAAAGAATGCTTACCCCATTGGCAGTTTTTTTGCTTGATATAAAGAAATATGTCTCATTTTAAAAATATTTTGCTTGTTTTAATTTGGCCATTTTTTGCAGTGTAGTTTCTAGAGCCCATCTGGAGCGAGCAGTTCCACCAAAGTAGCCCAGCTTTGGGCATAGTCATCCTGCTACCATCTGACCACAGAGTAAGCTCGCCATCGGCACGACAAAACATAGTGATGGACGATGCCATTATATTATTATTATTTTTCCTATTGTAGATGAATGAGGGATCAATTCGCTTTGCAGTATGTAGATCCGGTCTAGATCGGATACGGAAACGGTCACTAAAGCGCATCTATTGTGTGCGTATGAATTACCGGATATAGTAGGCGGAGCCTAGACCAGATCTGAGCATAGCCGCAAATAGAAACCAAACCGGACTAGAAAGCCTGTTGACGCGGGGTTAACAGTTAATTGTGGATTATTTTAATGAACACCATTATCAGATGTTTTCCTATCGCATAGTAAGTTTAGTTCAGCTCTGCAGATCATGTGTGTAGCTATTGTTCTTGAGGTGATAAGTAATGGCTGCGACGGAATTCACAAATTAACTCAACGAGGCTCTAATCAGGCAGTGATTAGAGTACTTCATTAGTATTTGCGTATGCGCGTCATAGCACAGCATAAAAGGCAATTAAATGTTGGTTTTAGTTCAGTCTGTCTGCTCCTAACTCTTGGAAATCAGTACAAAGCATATTGCGTGTGGGCCACACACATATTTTTACATTAAATGTTTTTGTGGGCCCAAAATGTTTACATTTAATTAATTATAGACGCGCACATGTGCGCATGCCATGCCTGTGGGAGGCAGGGAATAATCATGGTCGTCACGACGGAGTTAAAGCTAAAGGTTCATCCCTCGTCTCATTTAACTCTTTTATTATAGTTTAATATTCCCCATATTAATTTCTGTAATATTGTTTGTGCTGCTGCATGTCCATCATATCTAACTAAATTACTGATCATTCAAAAGAGGTTTTTCACAATGATTTCACAGTCAAATGCCATCTGCACCTTTTTATGAAATATTGATTGATTGATTGTCGTACTTTATTTAGTAAGACATGAGAACAACAGTACATGGAGGTACAAATTCACAATACAACGTCTATTAAACTGGAAGACTCATCAAGCACTGAGCTTGTTTAAGATGAGATCCCCATGCACACAAATCATGATGATAGATTTGGTACAAAATGTTTTTCAAACCTGCTTATTTATGTTCAAATTAAAACATGTAAACATTCTTTATTCCTTTCCTTGCACAGCAACTTGTTTTCTTTGATATGTATTATTATTTAATTTTTTTATAACAAATGTGCTAAATAAACTAAACTAAACTAAATGCTTTAGCCTGGTAATGTGTGCTGACTGGAAACAAGCTGTACAATCCAACAAAAACACTTTCTGATTTGATGAACATGTAAGCCAGCGGTCTTCAGCGTTTCCAGACCCTTATGGGGTTCAAATTGTGTAACTCTGTGTTGCATACATGTTAATGAGTATTTCCAGACAGTTAACCACTTAAACCCTCAAGACTTAGAAAACTTGTACTTGGTCTGCTCTTTTTTCCCTGTACAACAACCTTCTTTGCCGAAAATAGCCGATCTACAAGCTTGCGTTGCAAGCTTGTAGATCGGCTATATTTGGCTAATGTTCCCCTCGGAATAGGGATGCTAGGGTTCAAGTTGTTAATGTAAGAAAATAAAATCCTGTCACACAAAGATTAGGCGCCCCCCCCTGTAGTAACTCTTGAGGACCCCCAAGGGGTCCTGGACCCCCTGTTGAAGACCTGTGTGAAGGGATGGATAAGCCATAATAAGCTCAACGTTGATATGTTTCAACCGTACAACAGATAGTTTAAACGTGTCTGTTGAATATTATGTATTTTTAAAGATTTAGGCTTTTTCTGCCTTTATTGATAGTATAGTAGAGAATGACATAAACGGGGAGTGACACGCAGCACAGGTCGTTCGGAATGGGACCCGAACCCGCAACACGCCGTCAGGCATTAGAGCCTATGTGGTATGCACCTGGACCGCTAGGCCAGCGGGTGCCCATGTCTGTTGAATTGTATCTTCATTTTTTTTTCTTTTCCCACATAGTCATGTCAAAAGTCTCGGCCAAACGCTCAAACAGGAGACAGAAGATCACTGCAGGGACTGCACCAGAAGTGCAATGGACGAGCAACCCTGCAGAGGCACCAGCTTCGAATGCTATCAATGCATTGAATGGGAGATTATCACGTTTTATCAGACCATTGAATGGGGCGAGTAGGTGAGGAGTAGGCGATACACAGACCTACCGCGATTTGTCAGACCATTCATTGGGCGTAATCAGGAGCTACTGACCTACTTTGGAGGCGGAGCAGTCCCCACAACAATATTTACGATTCTGTGCCTATCAGTACATAACTCCAACGGCGCTGAGTAGGCTCAGGTGAGCGTCGCACCGCTCAGGACGGCAACTCGGTCGCTTTAGCTCCCTCTGTGGTCCTTCCGCGGGGCTCCAGCTCGCCTGAGACTGCGCGCCTCCGTCATGGTCCGAAACCAAAACAACCAAAACCAAAACCGAAACTGAACAATTTAAGTCATCTCCGTCGGTAGGTCAGTATGTCTTGATAACACCCAATGAATGGTCTGATAAATCGTGGGTAGGTAAGTAGGTCGCCTACTTCGCCCATTCAATGGTCTGATAAAACATGATAATCTCCCATTCAATGCATTGATAGCATCCGAATCAGGTGGCAGAGGAGACCCAGTCTGACAATGATGGTAAGCTTTTGATTCAATCTTTGTTGTACATAGAGTGGCCAGGTTGTCAGGGGCTCTATTCTTAAAGACGAGCTAAACCCCTACATGATTTTATTTTTTATGTTAGTTCACATACCTTGGTATACTGTGCAGCTACAAAGCTTAGAAGTGTAACTGAAATAGAACAGCTTATGACTGACTACAAATTAGGGGATAAACACGGTGAAATCAAATATTTTAAGTATTGAATACATCGCTCTGCATCTTTTTATGTTGAAGAGATTCAACAAAGTGCCTCCACAATGGTCAAGTTCAAGGCCGACTTGAACTTGATCAAAGGGGAGAACCGCCTGCTGAAGGAGGAAGTCCGGCTCCTAAAAGAGGAGAACTCACTCTTAAAAGAGCAGCGGGACTTCATCCGGGAGAAGACCCGCGTCTCAGAGGCCGGCCCCACAGTTTCCAAAGGTAACTAGACTGTTCCTCGCAAAACCAACATGTAAGGTTCTAACTAAAAAAGGGTACATTCAGCAATGTTGTTGAAATGAAATAAGTTGTAAATGGAAATATTCTGTGACTTGAAAGCCCAACACAGGGGGGGCTGTCGGCTATCTCTCTCCTGTAGTCCTGGATGCAGGGTGGACGTATCGCTGTAAATAACTAAGTATTTTTTAACATAAATCCAACAATGCCATCCGTGAGTCTGTACGAGTTACGGTTGCCGCAATACGTCCACCCAGGGCTACAAGAGCGAGATGGAGGACAGGGGGTATGGGGTTGGGGCCAAACACACTTTTTCATTGATTGCTGTGAGAATATAATATGGTAGGGTGACGTGACGTCACATTTTTAAGTACAGCATGCAATGCTAATGCAGACTCTGCACCCCCCCCCTCTTATTGGTTTTGCCTGCCTTTGTGGTGCTGCTGTTTTCATGTCTTGAATGAACTCATAGATTTGATAACTTTTAACTTTGCTAACTTTAAGGGTGGCGCATAAGGAGGCGTGAATCCTCTTCTGGCTCCTCTTCTTCTCCTGAGGGACGGAAAAGGAAGATTAAGAAGAAGGGGAAAAAATATTCCTCTTCTTCTGACTCCTCCTCTGAAGACCAGAAGAATAGAAGAAAAGAAACAAAAAAGGATCATTTGGAAAGAGAGGTAACCCCTCATCTGGAAAAAGATGACTCACATTTCTTTTTTTTAAATAATTTTTATCCCACGATTTTGTAACCCTTATTTTTCACCCGGTGCCAATTTTCTAAGTGATCCTGGGCACTACACTCCCCTCACCAACCTAGGGAGGCCAGGGCCGAGCTCATGCCTCCTTCAATGCATGAGAGCCAACTGACCTTCTTGTCACCTGACAGGGGGGAGTTTCCCTGGTTGGACGTAGCGCGTGGAAGGAACACGTTATTCCAACCAGTTCCCTTCCCCTCCATCAGGCGCCCCGGCTGTCATGGGGGAGGAGTTTAGTGGCCAGAATTACTACATGTTTTTGTGAGGGTATCAACTACCCTGAGAGACACGGGGAGAACATGCAAACTCCATACAGAGTGGGCCCTTTCGCCAACCCCACCTAGGGTATGGGCGCTGATGACGCGGAGGAGGAGACACGCCCCCAGCGCCCACAGCGTCCCCGGCGGGAATTGAACCCAGGACCTTCTAGCTGTGAGGCGACAGCGCTACCGACTGTGAGGCGACAGCGCTACCGATTCTACTCACTACCGACTCACATTTCTAATGCTTCTGGAACAACCCACACACAAACAGCGCTGTTGTTTACATCACACTGCAGCACCATTATGCACAGAATTATTTATTTTTTAAGTGCCCCCAAAATTTGGTGAATGCCCCCCCTTTTTATACATCGGGGAGCTTTCAGACTCTGTCATATGGGCCTAGCAAGGTCTATGGACGATTTTCATCTTAGTGGAAGCATCTATTATTGTGACACTGCAGTTACATTTCCATCATAATTTCAGTATAGCATGTTCAGGTGTTGATTTCTTTGATCAGGCATAATGCTAAGGTAACTCTCTCCCCTCCACCCATATAAGCTACATTTACCATAGTCAAGGCCGGCCCTATTATCAAACAGTAATTTATAGAGCATCTAGGACTAAATCAATTTAACCATGGAGTGAAGAAGACTGGTCTAAGTACTGATTGTCATGTATACGCAGGATTATAAATACATTTCGGAATTATGAAAGTATTAATGTATATTTTCTTTTGATCTGTCTTGTAGTTCTGAGCCCAGAGGACGTGGTACACAAGGCCGTCCTGAAGGTTTTTAAAAAGAACCGCAGTATGACCATCACGTGCGAAATTCTGAAGGTGGACCGCAACACCATTGCAGGGACTGCCGTCATTGCAGATGTGCTCATTGCCGGAGAGGCCGCAGAATTTGGGGAGCTGCCCATCATATCTGAAAAGCAGAGTTTGGCGAGCTATGCCAAACTCTGCAAGGCATTTTTGGATGCCAACAAACCCCTGCAGGAAAAAAATGATAAGATGAAGAAGGCCACAGAGCTGCTCCCCATCAAATACAAGATGATGAAGTGAGGGGTCAGCAGCTCTGTGGCCTTCTTCAAGTGTGGCCTGGTAAACCATCCCGTCGTGTGAATTCACATTATCAAGTGTCTTCTGCAGACCAGTCTGGCCCCAAGTGCTGGGTGGGTGTTTTGCAGAAACCAAAAAGCAGAACAGCCAATCAGTGTCTGCTCTCAGGGCCCTGTTATTGACAGACACATCTTGGCTGTTCCACTTTCTGGTTTCTGCAAAAGCAGTGCTTGGGCCAGACCGGTCTGCAGAACACACATGATAATGTGAACTCCGGCGACCGGGATGTTTTACCAGGCTACAAAGTGCAGTAATGTCATACTAATTTCCTGATTTTTTTTATTTTTGTATATATTTAGTTATTTATTACTGCACTGTCTGTTTATTTGGAGTTCAACCAAAATTGTTAAACCTTGCCTCTAGGAGGATGTTTGCACTTTTATTTTGATACGATGATTGTTTTTATATGCAACTGTTTTGCACAAATATTTGCACTGTTTTATAGAGTATTAAAATGGATCCCTTTGACAGTTCACCTGTTTTTGCGTATTTGTCACAGGGTGGTGGTGTAATGATAATGCATTTTATCTTTATTTATTTGATGGCTGCTAATGTTATGGATGCTGGTGGTTTGGGTGGGTCCTGTGAACTCTGGGTTCCTCTTATCTCCTGACAGCTACTTACAGATGCAGTGTAGGTGTACAGTGTGCTGTCCAGGGGGAGAAGCAGACTTGCGGACACCGTGTTGGATCGGAGAGCCAAGACTTGGCATACACTGAACGCAAATGGAGGATGCCCACCTACCATCCTCCACCTACGCAAAATTGCTTGCTCAGGGTGGGATGTCGGGTTTCTTTTCTCTACATGTAAAGTGTCTTGAGACAACTTGTTGTGATTTGACACTTTAATAAAATTGAATTGAATTGAATTACCACCCTGGTCATTTTTGGGACATTTTGCGTCCAAGTGTTTGGGACCCATGGCATACTGATGCCATTTGGTTCCAGTATGAAAAATATGGTGCAAGTTTTCTGTTGTACGGGACAGGACACTGTTATACCGAGATGCTTTCTTTAACCGTACAGCTTCCTTTTGAGTAAAAGCTTATGTATCTGACTGGGTAAACCATCATGTTTTAATTGTAAGAACATCGTAGTGGCAGGTAAACAAACACGGCTTTCTTTTACAGTTCAGTTCCAACTCATTTACTGGGTAACTCGCAAGGTTGTACTTGTTAATGTATTGGAATGTATGTGTTACACATTTCTAATTACTGGGTAAATACATGGAAATTGCAGGGGAAATATTGAATACCTTGTCAGGTAACACAGGAGACTACTGTTACCTGATGGGCAATAGTGGATGTTTAGAATCTACAATTACAGGGATAGTACAGGGTAATATCATGGAAACAATCCACGCTTCCTTTCACAGTACAGTTTCATCTTACTTTCCGGGTAACTTGCAAGGTATTACTTGATAATGGTTTGGTACAGTATGTATACAGAACAAGTTTGTAATTACTGGGTAATGGCAGGTAATTACTAGCTAAATAGCGGAGGGTAATCTGCAATTACTTGAGAAAGTACAGGGTGATATCATGGAAACAAACACTGCTTCCTTTTACAGTACAGTTCCACGTTTCTTACGCTGTAACTCGTGAGGTTTTACTCGATAACATTATGGAAATGTATGTGGTCCAACTTTCTAAATACCAGGTCATTATCAGAGTTATTGCCAGGTAACATGTTCAAACCTGTACACCCTGATGGGTAATTATGGAGGATTAGAATCCACATGTAATATCATGGCAACAAAACACACTTCCTTTTACAGTACAGTTGACCCTTACTTACATGGTAACTCTTAAGGTTTTACCTGATAATGTTTGACTAATTACCAGGTAAATATTTGCTAGTTATTGGGTAAACTAGAAGCTCGCCCCCGCTACGCGTCTAGCCCGCGGCCACGCCCACGTAGCGCCCGCGGCCACTTGGCAGCTCATATAAGTGGCGTAGCGTCATGAGGGCCAGTGGGGCCGTGGCTCGGTCAGTGAAGACCCTGTAGTGCGGATGATATGTGGCATAGAGGGGCAGATTGTAAATCCCCAGAGGAAACATCCGTGGGCTACCATTGGTTCAGCGATGTGTGCGGTCGCCCTGCGGCCCCTCCTCCTCCACCAATGTGCAGTATTGAGAGGCCTGACGTCACAACAATTGGAGCGATGGGCACTGCACTCTGGTTGGTTAGGGTAGACCTAGGGCCCAGGTAGAACCCAGTTAAAGCCTGCATGGGCAAACCCAGTTAGGACCCGCCTTGGTCCCACATAAACATGGCTAGTGGGGGCCCACCTAAGGGCCAGGTAGAAGCTACTTATAGCCTGCATGGGCATCGCAGTTGGGACTGAAGCGGATGCCGCTGACATTGCTGACATGGGGTCCATATGGTTTAGCCCACCTTGAAACCATATGGGAACTACGCTGGCATGCAGGCTGGAATGCAAACGCTGCATCATACCTGTAGTGTGTAGTTTGATGTTGTGTGTGTAGCAGATATACCTGCAGTGTGTAGATCAATGGCCATATGAAAGTCAATGCCCAGCAGTGTTTTTTTTTCTCCAGCAGAGTTTCTAGTGTCTCTGTCTCTCTCTGGAAGAGGTTGCACATGAACTCTGCAGCCGCACTGAGGCGCTCCAACACAAACACTCTGACATTAAGCTGCTTCACACAACAAACATCAGCACCACGCTGCTGTTTGTCCAAAAGACACAATATCTCCTCTCCCACCGACGTCATGTGTTCATTTATCGACAGCCGTACAGACTCCTTTTGACACATTTGACCTCGTTTATCCAGCTCTCACTGACTCTCCACATCGGGCTGTTATAGCGCCACCATGAGGCTGATTAGAGAAATCTGAAGTGGAATTTCTTCCTCTGCATAGTGGGAATGTGGGTGCAAAGTTGCACGGAAAGTGCATGCTGTGTTCATAATGTGAGGCATTTTGGTCCAAACGGAGCAGTCCTGCAGACTTTGGAAGCCATTTTAGCCAATCAGGATGGAATATGAAAAATCTGAAAGTTTTTTTTTTTTTAATGACTGTGGAGATACTGTGTACCGATTTGCGTGATGTTTGGGCAAAATATGTAGGAGTACTGTGAGAAAATGTGTTTAGCAAAAAGCGGCCTCCTGGTGGCACTGTAACAGGGCCATGTGAAAGAAATAGGGCAGAGGTGCTGAATTGGCATCCAGGGAGTGTGTGCGCACAGTTTCGCTGCGATCAAGTCAACGATGTGAGAGATTAGCTATCACAGACGGACGGACAGGTCTTGCGCCATGCCTTTCGGCCTGGCGGAGACAATAAAAAAACGAAAGTAAAGGAAATGACCATTTCTGCAACAAAAGTAGTCAACAAACTATACTATAAAACCATTGGCAACATTGTGAAATAATGTAAGAAAGAGGCAATCATGTAGAAAATAGCCGATCTACAAGCTTACAAAGCCTCTCAACGTGAGGCGTTTCGAGCTTGTAGATCTGCTATTTTCACAATATTTACTTGTGGAATGGAGTCAAACAAAATGGGGGGGTGCCCAGATCAATTACGTTTATTTGGGGGGGGGGGGAGGGGGGGGGGCCTGAAAGGGTTGATAAGCACTGCTGTAATTGGAGCGAAATTATCTGAAATTACTACATGACCATAATGCAGCCTAAACGTGCGTTGCACGGGGCGGTCCTGCCATTACGTTAGTTACTGTAGTTGCTGTGGAGCTACATAGTTCTCCAGAAGACACACACAAACATACACCATCTACAATGGACTAACTGAGCAGCAATATTGACATTCACCACACGAACGTGCATTGTTGACAAAGTGATTGCACAGCCGCTGCAGGCATGACAACCACGTTAGCGTTAGCGACATGGCAGCTATAACAGCTCCCTGTCCGTCGTCGCTGTTGTGAGAGAATTGGGCTACTCCTGTGGGCGGGGGGCTCAATAGAACCATTGGGGTTTGAAAGGAGACGCTCTCTGTTTGAGTGGTAGAGATATTGAGTAATTACCAGGTATATACCTGGTAGTCGTCATTGAAATATCTTGTAAATACCAGTCAAGTAGGTGGTAGTTTACATGTAATTACCTGGTAATTACAAAATAAATACTTATAATTACCTGGTAATTGTCATGAAAATGCTTGGTAATGATCTAGTAACTACTGAGTAATACCTGGTAGTTACTATGTAATTAAACAATAAATACTTACTATTACTTATTAGTTACCTGGTAGTTGTCAGGACAATACTTGGCAATTACCTAGTAACTATTGAGTCATTTACCTGGTAGTTACCATGTAATTAAACAATACATACTTACTATTACCTAATAATTACCTGGTCGTTGTTAGGAAATAAACCTGGTAATAACTTAATAACTACTGGGTATTTCATCTGAAAAATACCATGTCATTACCTGGTTATCAAAATAAATACTTATTATTACCTGGTAACTACCTGGTAGTTGTCATGACAATAACTTGGTAATTACCTAGTAACTACTGAGTAGTTTACCTTGTAGTTCTGGTAATTACCAGTTATTTACTTATTATTACCTAGTAGTTACCTAACAATTACTGGTTATTACTGGGTAAATTACCTAATAGTTACCAGGCAATTACCTAGTAATTACTTGTAATTACTTGTTATTACATGGTAGTTACCTAGTAATTACCTGGTTATTACCTGGTAATTACCGTACTGTAAAAGGAAGGGTTACCGAACCTCACATACAGATCCTTCAATCACCTTTGTCATTGTAATATACTGTATATCCATAGGACTCAGGAAGTCTGCATGTAGAAAGTAAGTTTATGTATAGACGAATCCACAGACGCGCTGCCTGTAGGCGGCCATTGCTGCGGTGTCGCGTCCGCGGAGCGTTGACCGTAGCAATGGCTGCGCGCAGGGCAGCGCTCCGTGGATTTGTGTATATGTAGCGTGACATTGGGGAAATTGGTGTACTGCTGCTACTATATCTACTGTAATAATAATACTGTATGTATTGTATTTATTTTTGTTGATTCAAAGCAGGTGTTACATAAACTCCAGCTTGTTCAGAATAATGCTGCTAGAGTTTTAACTAGAACCAAGACATTTGAACATATTACCGTTTTATCTTCTCTTCTCTGGCTCCCAGTGAAACAAAGAATAGATTTTAAAGTCCTTCTCATTGTTTTTAAATCTATCAATGGCTTATAGCTCCTTCCTATGTTTCTGACATGCTTGACTCATACGTACCAACCAGAACCCTTAGATCTTCTGATGTAATTCTTGTTTTTATGTTATCCCCCATTACACTGAGTTCTTCTGATCAAAGTCAACCATTATTGATCTGTTGTTGGGTAACTGTGTGTGTGTGTGTGTGTGTGTGTGTGTGTGTGTGTGTGTGTGTGTGTGTGTGTGTGTGTGTGTGTGTGTGTGTGTGTGTGTGTGTAGGCTTATCAGGACACAGTGTATCTGTGTAGCGTCAGGCACAGAGCAGACAGTGAGTGAAGGTATCTTCAGGGAGCAGACAGCAGGATGAAGACGGTTCTGTGGCTGATTGTGACCTCTCTGCTCCTTCATGGTGAGTACATTTAATCCTCCTCCTGATACCATGTGACACTGGATGATGTCACTATGATGATGTAATCACGAGATGCACAATATTGTCATTTTGTCCGATATCCGATAATATACAGTAATATCAAATGAGTGGGAAAAACCATACCTATATTAAATTGTTTATAGGCTCAACATAAGTAAATTAATATATGATAACCCTTCCACAGGAGTAGCTATTTCATATATATCACACATTTTGTTATTTTTACCTACAGTAGCCTACATGATATAGGTGAATAGGATATAAACATTTAATACATATAGGCGGCTGCAGTTATGATTTGACCCAAAAAAAATTGCAACAAAAGGTTTCTCAATGGTTTATTGTAGTATCAGGTGTACTTAATAACATATCAAAAGTTTACCAAAATCGGACCACTAGAAAGGTCCGATTTTCAAAATGGCCGCCGTCAGATCCTTAAAATACCATTACTCCTGTATTATTCATCCTAGACAAGTAATTTTGGTGCCTAACCCCAGGTTTTGGTGATCTTGGATCTAATTAGCATAATATAAATTATATTCAAGTGATTACAAGTATAGAATTATAAAGCAATTGGTTATAAGCATGGTTATAAGCATATTTAACAATGTAATTGGACATTTCTCCCTTTTCTACGTGCCATAATGCCCAGGATTGGTGAATTCATCACCTATACATGAATTCACTGTTGAAGCTTTCAGGAGATTTCTTTTGATAACAATAAGGAATAAATTCATTATTATTGGGTGGTACTGTGAAAACATGGCTGTAACTCACAGACTGGGAATGTTACACAAATCTTGGAAGAAATTCCTTACAGAGAAGTTTCTTCACTATTTTGTTTGTAAAGGTGTCTGCCAAAAAATAAAACAATAATCCTAGTCCCCTAGGGCAATGGTTCCCAAACTGGGGGTCAGCCCCCCCCCCCCCCCCCCCCCCCAGATGGCTTGTCTTGCTAATTGCAAAACAAATAATTGCTAAACGTTTTGTTGCAATTAGTTTTGGGTTAGGTGCTTTTTTTTCATAACTGCAGCCGCCTACTGAGAAATGACAGATGTGAAACCTTCTGCAACCACCATCGAATCGAAAACATTGAACTATAGTTGAACTATTTCTGCATTGGCTTGTCTTGCACTGTGGGAACAAACACACCATCTTGTTTTGAAAGGGTAAAGTTGTTGATTGTGTGTGTTGGTGGTACATATGAAACTGCAGCTAACAGCTCTGTCTGGTGTAGTGTAGAGAGCATAGCTCGAGAGGAGATGATGAGGTCACAGAGAAGGCTGTTGATCATGATGAGAAAGGACAGATGTGAAACCTTCAACCTAACCACATCCGCCTTGCAAACACCTGCCTCTCTGCAACCACCATCGAATTGAAAACATTGAACTGTAGTTGAACTATTCTGCATTGGCTTGTCTTGCACTGTGGGAACAAACACCATCATCTTGTTTTCAAACGGTAAAGTTGATGATTGTGCGTGTTGGTGGTACATATGAAACTGCAGCTAACAGCTCTGTCTGGTGTAATGTAGAGAGCATAGCTCGAGGGGACACTTGTCATGTAATTATTGGCAGAAATGTTTATTAATTGCAAAAATAGCAGATCTACAAGGACACACCACATCACAATGACACTGAGTTGTGAGAAGGTATATAGTTATTTTTGTGTGACATAATCGTATGACTAAAGTATAAAATAGGGCTTAAGTGCTTAATATAAGCATCTAATCAATCAATTGGGATAGTATAGGATTATTATTGTTTGCCACACTTAGATATCTAGACATAATTACTTGCAACACACATGCAGAGTTTGCTGTTTAATGTTCTTCAAATAGCTAGCAACTATTCTGAACCATTTTGTGATAGAAACCAGGAAGGCAAAGTCCTCAGTTGTGCTCACGACATCACCTTCGTCACATGCTAAACTGTCCTACAAGTCCCATCAGATTCTCTCTCTCTCTCTCTCTCTTTTAGTATAGATAGACACTAACTCTGGAGGGTATTGAACCTCCAGAGTTACACACACACACACACACACACACACACACACACACAGACACACACACACACACACACACACACACACACACACACACACACACACACATATATATATCTATATATATATATATATATCTATATATATATATATATATATATATATATATATATATATCTATATCTATATCTATATATATATATATATATATATATACATACACACATATATACATATGTACATATATACATATATAGGCTACATACATACATACACACACACACACACACACACACACACACACACACACACACACACACACACACACACACACACACACACACACACACACACACACACACACACACACACACACACACACACACACACTTTTCACAATTATCTAATTGTATCTCTGCAATTTGGACAATTCCAGTGGATGTCTAGGCCCCCAAAACATAGGGTAAGACACAAAAGGTACTTGTCTAGGATAAATAATGAAGGAGTTAGGTTATTTTAAAGATTTTTTGGGCATCTTGGACGCCATCTTGAAAATAACACCTTTCCAGTGCTCAAACTTTGGTAAACTTTGAGTATGTTTTTAGGGACACCTAATACTGCAAGAAACAGTTGAAAAACGTTTTGTTGCAATTAGTTTTGGGTTAGGTGCTTTTTTTTCATAACTGCAGCCGCCTAATAGTTATCACCATGAAACTTCCCCAGTTGATTACTTGTAAACAATGATATATCGTGTTACAAGTTTTCTGAAATTGCGGTAGTCGCGCATAAGATTTGATGTTAATATTATAGATTCCTTGGATACTAATAGGCCTACATATAATAATGTTGGATGCATTTATCCAACACGATAAAGTGTGGGGCTTCTGTTACTCCTCACACAGTGCAGTTCAGCCTGTGTGTCAATCACTGGGACCATGGCTCAATGTTAGGGCCCTGGCTCATGTTATCACATTAACACAATAATATCTCTGACTGTATCTCTAGAGGTACAACCACGTTACCACTCAAATTAAAGCTTAGAATTAGCCGTAGAATACAACTCTCGTAGACGTATTTATGATTCTGACTAATAATCCATATCTTTCAATAAAGAAGTGTTTTAATGCCGTCTGTTAGACTCGCATGGGCAGACTTTTGCCTCCCACATGGAATAGTTGTCTGGCTACGCGAGACTAGGGCGGTAGTGACGAAGCCCATCCGGAAATACAAACAAATTTAAACAGGAAGTTAACAAGGGGGGGGGGGGAGACAGATAACATTATTATTTCTTGGGGTGAACTATCCCTTTAAAGACAGAAACATTACCAGTAGAGTTAATGTGTGCTCATTCTCTGTGGTTAAATACACAGGCTTGTTTGTTCAAAGCGGCCGTTGAACTTGAGTAACAAGCACTCTGATGTTATGTCAATCTGGGAACCCATTGGCAAAAACTCTGAATCAGTTTTGAGAGATTATAAACACATTCATGTTGAAAATACTATATCCACCACACTATCACTACTCTAATCTGATTTAAATATGTACAAGAAACCCTCTCTGACTGTTAAGTTTGTTTGCTGTTTAACTACGCCTTCACACACACTAGGAGGGGGGAGGGAGGGTTATTGTACTTTATATTGTACTTTTACTCCACAACAATTATTTGAAAACTTTAGTTACTAGTTACTTTGTAGATTTGTATTATTATTACAAAACATACATTAACCACTTCAGTCCTATGCCTACTTAGGCAATTTGAAAATAGCCGATCTACAAGCTCACAATGCTCACACGTTGTGAGCTTGTAGATCTGCTATTTTCAAAGCATCTATCTATATATACAATTTGAATCCTGCGCCATGTCGGTTGTCAGTATGTACGAACGTTGTATGTGGCCAGAAGAGGACCCAGAACCGAGCCTTGGGGAAATACTAAAAAGCTCTTAACATTTCCCGTCTGGACCACTCCGTACCATGCCCTCCGTCCGGGGGTACCCCTGTTTGCCCACCGGCGAGGTTTCGGTGGCGGCGTGGACGTCCCCCTGCCCCTATCTCTACCCCTTCCCTTTCCCCTGTGGCTGTGAAATACAGTCGCTATGGCCGCATGGTCAGACCTCCTAAAAAAGACTAAAGACACTGGGTGTACTGTTTTGGGGGGTTTTGGGGGGGGGGGGGGGGGGGGGGCTGTGTGGTGGACACCAAAGAGTGATTATATGTGGACACTAGATGGAGGTATCTCACCTCAGAATGGATTGGTGGGGTGGTAATGGGAGGAGATTAGGAGGTGATATAGGGAAGTGAATTACCTGTGTGTCTTGATGCAATTGTTTGGAAGTAAAGATCAGAGACTCCATACTTCGTCTGTTTGTCTCATTCTCACTAACTTCCACAATATATAGTACCAAACATGCTGTACAGTCTAAGTGTCATGTCAAATCTTTATTATGAGGACACTCCTGAATGTAGGTAAGATTTCTTTCAGGCTGATCATTGTCATGTTTTAATGTTTTTCTTCTCATTCAGGTTATTATTCAGTGAGGCTGGTTGGTGGTTCAAACTCCTGTTCAGGCAGAGTGGAGGTGTTCTACCATAACAGCTGGGGGACGGTGTGTGATGATGAGTGGGATCTGGTTGATGCCCAGGTTGTGTGTAGACAGTTAGGATGTGGAAGAGCTCTGTCAGCACCAGGGAGAGCCCACTTCGGACAGGGTGATGGAAACATCTGGTTGGATGAGGTCAGGTGTTCAGGCAGTGAGTCACAGCTTTCTCAGTGCAGCCATGGGGGGATTGGAAAGCACAACTGTAAACACGACAAAGATGCAGGTGTTGTTTGCACAGGTAAATATGAATGTTATTGCAATTAATAATGATGTATTTATGTGTGTTGTCATCCTATCCTATATTAAAATTGGCTAAAGGGAGGACGGGACGCCCACGCTCATGTCACCATGACTCAGCCATTACCATATAAGGAGTTCCCAATGCAGCTACACCCAATGTTGAGCTCATAGGACTAGATAATCCCTTAGATGAATCAGCACTTGGTATTGAGTGGGGTAGGGGTAAACGCTTCACTGGGGTCCTCAGGTGGGCACCCTCCTTAATTGGTGTTTCGTTGATAGGCCCACAGCACCTCCACAGGGCTCAACGGCGACACCTGGAGTCCCAGGTTTTTATCATCATTATCATCATCATCGGCCAGTATTTAAGTTCTACTGGCTGCTAAAATCAGAGAGTCAATGTGTCCTTTTGTTTGGCTTCAGTTCAAATGTGCTCACTGCCTTCTCCACCAGAGCGACATGCCTCTTGTTATAATAGGATGAATGCATATTGTTCAGTCCATTGCCGATTTTCAGTGTCCACCTTTCTTTTACTGACGAACTTTGAACATGTTATTTTCATTCACATTGGGAATCCAGGCTTCTAATGTTGCTAAAACTACTGCAAAAAATCACACCTGTGTGAAGGTAGCGGCGCCTTTGATATATTTTGTCATAGATATGTGACAAAATAGGCATATAATGTCAGCATAAGCCAGAACAGGGTCTGCTTTAATTTCTTCCAATTTCGGTACTAGGGAATGGCAGTTGAGAGCTGCCACCTTCACAGCCCACTCATGTGTCTTTTCCCATTCTGTAGGGTTGATGTTAATGGACACACTCTCCATCCTCTTCAGTTCCTGCATGGCATTTTTATCTCACAGTAAAATTAAATATCTTGCCCGTTCCCCAAATATTTACATATCTCCTGACATCTGAGCTTTCTACGACGACTCCTTGAATTTTCCAGGTCATAGAGACTCTAAGTTCGGCAATAGGGGTTATTGAAACATTGGCTGCTACTTCAGTATTTGTGGTTCCATATACTTTGGTCTCGGTAATTTGTAACAGAGTATCTGCACTTGCACTGTTACAGCTCGAGGGTCTCTCTAGCTGTTTTAACATCGGGTTCTGTGACATGGCTGCGTTTCTACCTTTAAAGGCGTCGAGTTCCTTGGTGAGCAACTGTATTTGAACATTACGTTCATTCAATTTGAACTTATAGGACATCATTATTTCTGTGATATCCTTTGAAATTATAGGGTCAATGACTTCGCTTGTTTCCTCTGGGATAACATCACTCTTTGACCTAATTTTTGGGTCGATGACTGCGTTTTTCGGCTCCTGAAAGAAAGGACTCTTGGATTCTCGATCGTCTTTATCAAACCATTCTCTCATAACGGATGACGGGATCCCCGAGCTCAGACTTTCTATTACTACAAGCGAAGTCATAGGGTCAATGACATTGTTTGTATCCTCGGGGATAACATCACTCTTTGAGCTCATTTTTGGGTCAATGACTGCGTTTTTCGGCTGCCGAATGAAAGGACTCTTGGACACTAGATCTCCTTTGTCAAACCATTCTCGCATAACGGATGACTGGATCCCCGAACTCAGACTTTCTATTACTTCACCCTTCGTCTGTTCATCATTCAAAGATTGTATTTGAACATTACGTTCTTGTATCTTTCTCTTTCTATTCGTCATATTGGGAAGAATCTTGGATCTAACTTTAAATAACTTACCTAGAAGGAGACTTTAGCCAAATGAATAATAAAATGAAATTATTAAATATTTCTAGATATTACTCATTGTTTATTTAGTCATTGTTTATATAGACATCTAATTCTATATTCATGACATCATAGTGATGTCATGAATAGTAACATAGTGATGTCATGAATAGTGACCAATCAGAACGTTGACGGACCTGACCAATCAGAACGTTGACGGACCTGACCAATCAGAACCTTGGCGAGCCTGACCAATCAGAACGTTGACGCAAAAGCCAGGTATAGAGGGCTAATATCCGCTCTATACCTAAAGGTATATCGTAACATAGTGATGTCATGAATAGTGACCAATCAGAACGTTGACGGACCTGACCAATCAGAACGTTGACGGACCTGACCAATCAGAACCTTGGCGAGCCTGACCAATCAGAACGTTGACGCAAAAGCCAGGTATAGAGGGCTAATATCCGCTCTATACCTTTAGGTATAGAGCGGATATTAGTCAGGTCCGTCAACGTTCTGATTGGTCACTATTCATGACCAATCAGAACGTTGACGGACCTGACCAATCAGAACGTTGACGGACCTGACCAATCAGAACGTTGACGGACCTGACCAATCAGAACCTTGGCGAGCCTGACCAATCAGAACGTTGACGCAAAAGCCAGGTATAGAGGGCTAATATCCGCTCTATACCTAAAGGTATAGAGCGGCTAGCGCCG
The DNA here is from genome assembly GCF_963454915.1 of Gymnoscopelus microlampas. Lineage (NCBI taxonomy): Eukaryota > Metazoa > Chordata > Actinopteri > Myctophiformes > Myctophidae > Gymnoscopelus > Gymnoscopelus microlampas. The sequence continues at coordinate 2,946,951 of NC_139950.1, read as the reverse complement.
CTAAAAATAAAGTACGCTATTGGTTCTAACCACTAGCACACTGGTCAAAAGCGAAGTAAAAGTGGGCACTCTGAACTCTCAATGATTCCAATCAACAACCTGTTGTCACAGAGATGACAGCCCATTGAGCCATAATACAAGTGTAGGACTACACAGAGAAGCAGTCTCATGTAAACAGAGATGAGGGGAGGATATGTGTGTGTGGCTGCTGTAGCGCAACTCTGTAGACCTGCCCCCTTTGCGCGCTGCGCTGCACGTTGAGAGGGAAGGGAGGGGCACTCCTGCCAGCCGCTGTTTACCATCGCGGTGTGTGTAGCAGCATGTGCTTATTTATGAATGAATAACCTTTATATCACCCAGTGTGAGTGATCACTAGTCTGGTCCACCGCTCGAGGTCTGTCACCGGGAGACACAGAGAGAAGACTAAAATACGCTATGGTGGTAAAAGTACTCACATTTGTCACTTAAGTAAAAGTAAATACTGCAATGTAGAAATACTCTGTTACAAGTGAGAGTCAGGAATTCAACTAGAAACTCTAGTGGCCACGCAGTGCCCACTTGGCAGCGCCCACTTGGCAGCGCAGATCACTGCTGTAGCGTCATGAGGGCCAGTGGAGCAATGGCCCGGTTAGTGAAGCCCCTGCGTGCCACGTATAGCTGGCCAAACTCGTGAGCAAAAAAAAAGGTAAAACTCAGAGGGTCCGGGCCCCCCCCCCCAAAAAAAAAATGCAGCATATAATAGCTGCATATAAAGCTGCATATGTAAAGCCTTAGCCACCCATGCAAGCTGTTGCATATGAACTCTGCAGCCGCACGGAGGCGCTCCAACACAAACACTCTGACATTAAGCTTCACACAACAAACATCAGCACGATACACAACATTGTATCGATATATCGATCGATTGTCTGAATATCGCTTGGTATCGATACTTAAAAAAATATTGATATTTAGATTTTTTTTTTACTTTTTAATATATGTATAAATGTATTTGATATACATAAAACATATAAACTTTAATATGTGTATATATGTATGTATGTATGTATGTATGTATGTATGTATGTATGTATTTATGTATGTATATATATATATATATATATATATATATATATATATATATATATATATATATATATATATATATATTTATATATAGTAATTCTCATCTACAGCTGCTATTTTACATTTTAGATGCAAAATGCAAAATATTTTCCCCATATGTATGACGTCACGGAAGTTGCCTAATCGCTAGTTTCCAGAAGACGAGCCACTAGAGGGAGCTCTGTTTATAACTTCAAATGTCTTTTTCACTTTTTTCCCCAAAAATATAATGTGGACATCCTTAAGGGGTTTTTGAGAGATAATTATGCGTCATTACTTTTGAAAGGAAAGCTCGCTGGTGCTCTTCCTTTAAAGTGGTTAAAATGATTGTGATGCTATATTAACTACTTTTGCTGGGGACCCCCTGGAACCTCCTCAAGGACCCCTGGGGGTCCCCGGACCCCACTTTTAGAACCAATGACCGACACAATAGAATATCTAAAGCCTTAAGGGAGTAGTTCACCCAAAAAATGAAGGTGTAATTGATAGAAAATAAGTCATTGTTTGGGTGAAATTACTCCTTTAACCCTCTAAGACCCGGATATATTTGTAATTGCAAAAAAAAAATGTAAACCTTTCAGATGGTCTTGTAGGAGTATTTTGAAGAGGAAAATATAATGTTTTAAAAAAAAAAATGTTTTGGTAAGCTTTTATGCAAATGTTGACATTTAGCAACGTTGGGTTCATCAGGTAGCAAAATTTCCTATAGGCCATTTTTATGGATAACATGGCAAATGTGTAATTACTTCACTAAAACAACTTAATGATTCATTTATATGGTTTATTATTTGGCCTCAGATCAATTATGAATAATATTTGGCCTCAGAACAGTATACATTATGAATAATAACACCAATAAGCCATATTCTTAAATCAATTTTATTAAAAGAACAAAATGAAAATCAGTACAATATATGTAGTAAAGAAACCTAAAAACCTAAACCATTGTCAGTGATCACACAATACTGCCTGGCCAACTCACTGATTTGCATTGATAAAAGGATGCAAACTGTTTCCAGAGTTTGTCCTTCTTGTCCTTCTCTGGCACGGTCAAGTTGTCAACCAGATGTAACGAGGTCAACAAAGACTGAAATCGGTTGCGTGGCATCACATCAGCTACAGACGCGTTTCGTGTGTCTGCTTCCCAGTACATCCGGCATCCATTCATTTGAGAAAGGCCCATTCTCAAATACATCCCAAACATTTGCTCAATTTCTTTTGGACTTGTGTTGACTGATGTTCCTTTTGTTTGAAGGCTGTAAATGTTTGTGTTCGTTGTGAGAGAGTCAATCATGTCTTTGGACACAAACTGGCGGAAGTACTGCAGTGGTGTTTGGATAGAACTCACATCTTCAGAGGTCAGAGGTGGGCCAGAAAAGTCTGTATTAGGGCTGATGAAGTCCTTCTTCAGCCACTGATATCTTGAATCACGGCGATGAGTGGGTTTGGTCAGTTGGGGCAGCTGAATGTCTGCTGGGCGGTCAGTGGGTTCACTGGGTGGTTCGGATGGTTCGTTTTCTTTGGACCCCAAGCCACAGTCCTCTTCATCTGACTCTTCATCAGTCTCATTGATGTCTATGTCAACATCACTCTCTCCGTTGAACACGGCATCCAGAACATCCCTTGCTAAGAAGCGAGGCTCTTTCCGTCTTTGTGGCATTCTGAAATGAAATAAAGACATACCATTAGTACATTAGTAATGCTAAGTTCTTACACATCACTGCTCACTGCAGGACAACATTTCACAAGTCATACAATACTGTCTGGCAACCTATTGTTTGATGTTGATTGCCACTAAGTGGTCATCATCATTACAAGCCCCTAAGTACCCACCACCCCTCGAATGAATAATGAACAACCCCCACAACACCCCAAGAATTACCACATTGGTCCCACTGTCCTTGTAGTATTGAAAGAAAATTAAACTTACTGAGAATTAACAAGGGAATAATATTGGTTGAATATGTATTGTTTAGGGGGAAAGAGAAACTTTGGGTGGACATTTTCTGAGGCTTACAGCTCAATTATCATATATATATATATATATATATATATATATATATATATATATATATATATATATATATATATATATATATATATATATATATATATATATATATATATATATTATATAGTAATGTAAATACACATATAACTGTTTAAATCTATTGTGAAAACTATATATAAGGCTGAACAGTAGCAGGTGAACCCTTGTATTTTTTGCAACCCCAAGGGCCCAACGTTGACCAATAGCAACAAGTATGAATCATGCTCTAATTTCAATTTGGGACATATATTTCACAATAATAACATATATACATGTTCTAGACATTGTAATGTTCACCAAAACAATTATTACAGGCATATTACTTACGTTTTTGTGAGGAATATCTTCCAGAGAAAAAAGAGATCTGTTCCAGCAGAGATTTTTCAAGTTGTGATGATTCCTGCCTCTGTGGGGGGTATTTATATGCAAATATCCTGGCCAATGGCATTGTAAGACTAAACAATAGGACCCAATGAGGATTTAGAGGTGAAAAAATAACAGAAAAACAAATTATTTAAACTCCTTTCTTTATAAAATATAATTGTTGCTCTGAAGCATCTCTGGGTCTTAGAGGGTTAAAGTTTAATTTGAAATATCCATGATTTAAAACATTGTTTTAGTTGAGTTTTAAGTACACTTTCCCTTAGAGTGACTGGGATGAAATATCCCCCCCCCCTCACGCTACTTACATTACACGCTCTCTCTCTCTCTCTCTCTCTCTCTCTCTCTCTCTCTCTCTCTCTCTCTCTCTCTCTCTCTCTCTCTCTCTCTCTCTCTCTCTCTCTCTCTCTCTCTCTCTCCAGGGTCAGTGAGGTTGGTGAATGGGACTAGTATGTGTTCAGGCAGAGTGGAGGTGAAGTCTAATCAGTCGTGGGTCTCAGTGTGTGAAGGTGACTTTGACCAGCAGGATGCAGAGGTGGTCTGTAGGGAGCTTGACTGTGGGGCTCCTTCAGTCCTCCAGGGGGCGCTCTATGGAGAAGTGAAGGCTCCAATGTGGACCAAAGAGTTCCAGTGTGAAGGCAGTGAGTCTTATCTCCTGGACTGTAGAACCTCAGACTCAACTAGAAACACCTGCTCACCTGACAAGACTGTTGGACTCACCTGCTCAGGTAAAAGACAAACTACACTTTATCTTTGATTATTACTTTACAATCAAAGTAATATTATTTTTTAACCACTTTAACCCTATACTTAGTTGAATGTATTCCCAAGGACTCTATAGGCCTAGTCCTGTTACTCTACAGTTAATCATGAAGTGGATTCCTGTAGACTAGGATACTCTTTCACCAGGTGTAGGCTATGGATGGAAGGACACAAAGGACTTTGTGTACAGTCAGGTTACAAATATCATAGCAGAAGCAAGCAGTGCTCATGAGCTCATCTCTGTTCCAATCCTCTGTTCAATTCTTCCATTACACACATTAGTAATAGTTATATTTATAGGTCTCTCCTCCTCCTCTTCTCATCTATTTCTTAATATTAGGCTGTATTAACCATCTTGTGACTATAGGCCATATGGTTATCTGCAGGTGATTTCTAGGTGTAACAAAATACATCAATTTCCCCATAAGTTGACTTTGACCTAGTGTAATAACTCATGATCCACCTCCTGTGGGAGACATCTTCTCTCCCTTCGTGGTCACTTTCCCAGACGTGAACTCATTGTTTGTTAATCATGCTTATAGAACATTTACTTTAACCCATTTAGACGAGGAAATAATCTGTCATTTTTAGATCTCTTTGGCTATTCAAAAATAGCAGATCTACAAGCTCGTAGCGCGGAACCGAGTGCCGCGCTATGAGCTTGTTGATCTGCTATTTTTTTTATCGTGAAAATGTGTGAATATACATTTCAACTCAAATCTTTGTTTTTGGGGGTCCCTGGAAAAAAAAAATTGAGATGGGGGGGTCCGTGGACAAATACATTATATTTTAAGGGTCCTTGACATGAAAAAGTTCAGGAGGGGCGAGATCCAAATGTGGCAGTGGCGTGCGCCGCGGCGGCCGCCGCGTCCGCCACGACCACCACGGCGGGTGGCGGCCGTCGTGGCGGCCGCCACAACCGCCGTCACGACCGCCACGGCGGGTGGCGGCCGTCGTGGCGGCCGCCACAACCGCCGTGGCAACCGCTGCGTCCGCCAGATCCTCCGCCATAACCGCCGCCTCCGCCGCGTCCGCCAGATCTTCCGCCATAACCGCCGCCGGCGCCGCGTCCGTCAGATTTTCAGCCATAACCGCCGCGTCCGCCAGATCTTCCAAAATGTGGCGTTGGCGGGCGCCGCGGCGGTTGTGGCGCTCGCCGCGAGCGCCGCGGCGGTTGTGGCGAACGCCACGACCGCCGTGAAAACCGCCCCAAGCGCCGCGAGCGCCACGTAGGGTCCGCCATCCGATCCATCGACCATATCTGCGCTCTTCTGGCGCAGCCCCCCCCCCCCACATGTCCCCCCCACCTGCGTGCCCCCCCCCCCCCCCCCCCCCCCCCCCCGGGACGCCCCCCCGCCCAACGGGTGGATAGTAATAATTGTATATTTTGCGCATTTGATCCAGAGCAGTTGAGATTTGATTCGGCCATATCTTTCTGAATGTAACTTGTATTTTTATAATTGTATTTTTCATATGATCTGTAAAGTTTATATTTTCATTTGCTACCAGGCATGAATTCATTATAATTTATTATATATATTTTTCCTTATTTTCTTTCTTTATTTACACGTGCGTAATGAACGAAGCATTTGAGATTTCATCCGCCCAGATCTTTCTGAATTTTACTTGAATTATTATAATTTTAATGTTTATATGATCCGTAAATTTTATATTTTCATGTGGTATCAGGCATGAATTTATTTTAATTTATTTTATTATTTTATTTCATTTATTTACATGCGCGCAATTACACACGCATCTAACTATTGGACTCAGCTCTGGGGACACGGTGCGGCTGCAGAGTTCACCTTGAAATTTGTCATTACAATTTTACTGTAGCCTAATCCACAAAAGTGTGACTGACTGTTAATTCCTTGAGTCAATACATTGTGTTTTTATCACCGGTGCCAGTATTATTATTATTATTGTTAATAGACCTTGCAACATAGAGCAACTTAAGTGCTTGCAGAACTTAAGCACACTTATTCTCCAGACAGACGACAGAAACTGTCTGTCTGTCTGTCTGTCTGTCTGTCGGTATATATACGTGCATAAATTAAGCTTGGGTCATTGGTCAATGAACCTGGTGTGTCGGTCAGAAAATAACTGATCTATAAACTCACAACTCATCGCATCCTCATTCATTTCACTGGTCAAATGCAACAGACAGACAGACAGACAGACAGACAGACAGACAGACAGACAGACAGACAGACACGGTCAGAGACGCACCAGTACCACCGAGTGCTAGTATGGAGCTTGTTGTTGCGTCTTTGAACAGTTCACACAGCGAGCAAAACTTGGGGAGCCCGATTTGGGGGCTATGCAAACAGGGACTATTAATTAACCATGCTACAAGTAAATAATATAACACACAATTTGGATGAAAAGGCGCATGTGTAAATGAAAATAAAATAATATATTGGCTATAATCAAGTCTACTTATCAATCTGTCCGTAAGTCCGTCCGTCCGTCCGTCCGTCCGTCCGTCCGTCCGTCCAGACAGACAGACAGACAGACAGACAGACAGACAGATCTGTCTGTCTTCTTATTGACGTAACCATGGTAAATATAATTAGCTTGCATAATGTTAATAGCCTAATATAATAATATAGCCTATCATAATTATCTTTGGTTATAACCGTGTAGCCTACAGTATAATATATTTATATCTATCTATCTATCTATCTATCTATCTATCTATCTATCTATCTATCTATCTATCTATCTATCTATCTATCTATCTATCTATCTATCTATATCTATCTATCTATCTATTGCGCTGCAGCTTGTTGATCGGCTATTTTTGGTGTCACGGCCTGGATCGGTCTGTCTGTCTGTCTGTCTGTCTGTCTGTCTGTCTGTCTGTCTGGCTGTCTGTCTGTTGCATTTGACCAGTGAAATGAATGAGGATGCGATGAGTTGTGAGTTTATAGATCAGTTATTTTCTGACCGACACACCAGGTTCATTGACCAATGACCCAAGCTTAATTTATGCACGTATATATACAGACAGACAGACAGACAGACAGACAGACAGACAGTTTCTGTCGTCTGTCTGGAGAATAAGTGTGCTTAAGTTCTGCAAGCACTTAAGTTGCTCTATGTTGCAAGGTCTATTAACAATAATAATAATAATACTGGCACCGGTGATAAAAACACAATGTATTGACTCAAGGAATTAACAGTCAGTCACACTTTTGTGGATTAGGCTACAGTAAAATTGTAATGACAAATTTCAAGGTGAACTCTGCAGCCGCACCGTGTCCCCAGAGCTGAGTCCAATAGTTAGATGCGTGTGTAATTGCGCGCATGTAAATAAATGAAATAAAATAATAAAATAAATTAAAATAAATTCATGCCTGATACCACATGAAAATATAAAATTTACGGATCATATAAACATTAAAATTATAATAATTCAAGTAAAATTCAGAAAGATCTGGGCGGATGAAATCTCAAATGCTTCGTTTATTACGCACGTGTAAATAAAGAAAGAAAATAAGGAAAAATATATATAATAAATTATAATGAATTCATGACTGGTAGCAAATGAAAATATAAACTTTACAGATCATATGAAAAATACAATTATAAAAATACAAGTTACATTCAGAAAGATATGGCCGAATCAAATCTCAACTGCTCTGGATCAAATGCGCAAAATATACAATTATTACTATCCACCCCTTGGGCGGGGGGGCGTCCCGGGGGGGGGTCCCGGGGGGGGGGGGGGGGGGGGGGCACGGGCACGCAGGTGGGGGGGGGGGACATGTGGGGGGGGGGGGGGCTGCACCAGAAGAGCGCAGATATGGTCGATGGATCGGATGGCGGACCCTACGTGGCGCTCGCGGCGCTTGGGGCGGTTTTCACGGCGGTCGTGGCGTTCGCCACAACCGCCGCGGCGCTCGTGGCGGTTGGCGAGCGCCACAACCGCCGCGGCGCTCGCGGCGAGCGCCACAACCGCTCGCGGCGTCCGCCACAACCGCCGCGGCGCTCGCGGCGAGCGCCACAACCGCCGCGGCGCCCGCCAACGCCACATTTGGATCTCGCTGTCTCTCAAAAAGTTTGAAAACCACTGATATTATAGCAACATAAGTTTAAATAAACAAACTGTTAGGATTTAGAAGACATTTGTAGAATCCCCTGAAGCAAAGAGTTGAGTTAAAAATGTTTGCTTAAAAAATATATACATATTCAAAGATGTTCCAAAATGTTCACGATTTTCCAAAAAATACCAGATCTACAAGCTCATAGAACTCTGTGCCACGTTATGAGCTTGTAGATATGCACATTTTTTGGGGCGGTGTAGCCGCCCCCTATAAGTGAGTTTTGGACACCGACCAAAACATTTGTGTACCCCCTAACCCTTCCATTGTTAATGCAAATCACTACTTTTTTCATATCAGCCAATCACATTACAGCTAGTGTCATCACCACTAACTGTAATGTGATTGGCTGACTTTGCAAATTCAGGACTGTGATTGGCTAGAGAAACACATGACACATGTGCAGCCCTATGAATAGCAGTATGGACTTTAAAAAAGTAATTATCCTTTTTTTAAAGTGAGTCATGTTGTGATGACCACACACCGCCCACTTCACACTGGGTGTGATTTTTTAATAGACAAAGAAATGTTAAAATGACACAGAGATGCGTTCCTGGTCTTAAAGGGTTAAGTAAGTAAGCAGAGTAAGAGTAAACAAAGTATCTGTACTCTAACTACGTTTTCTGCTTTTCATCATTGATTGATTGATTGAATATTTTATTAGGCAAAATTGTAAAACAGCACAGTTACATTTAAAATACTTTGTCTAACAGATCCGTTCATAAAAGTCCTTGCGGACTTGACTTGTTTCCAATGAGGGCCTTGGTATTCAATTCATAGACATATATAGTGGCACCACAGTTCGAATATCGTTACAAATATCATTACAAAAAAACAGCAAAAAAAATCACACTATGTACAACCAAAAAAAAGGGGGAAGGAGATATGTACAAGAACAGGGGGGGGGGGGGGGGGTCAGCTGTCTAACGGGAAAATGGTACTACCTCCTCTTTTGGCCTCCTGAAAGGTGATTTTTTTAAGGCTCTTTTAAATGAGCCCAGCGAACTGCATTTTTTGAGGGATGTGGTTAGACTATTCCAATCCTGGGTGGCAGTGCTGTAGAAGTAGAATTTGCGCTCCCTCTGGTATTGTGACTGTGGGTGTCGCTAACCTTTTGGAGGTATTTACTCAGATATGCGGGAATAGGGGGCATATCGGGCAAATTTGCATTTACAATTTTGAAGGCCAGTCCCATTTTTAGTTGTTTAACCCTGTCTTCCACCCTGAGCCAGCCTAGGCTGGCAAAATGGGTGGGAGAAAGGTGGGTCATGGGCCCCAATCCGAGGAGTAGCCGAATCAGTTTGTTTTGGGAGGTTTGAAGTCTTCAGTGACACTGAGGTGTTGGAGTACCAGGAGGTGCAAGCATAGTCAAAAGGTGGTTGAATCAGGGGCCCTGAGAGGGTCCTGAGGGCCTGAGGGTTAACAAAAGAGGAAACTCTGCCCATAAATTTGGTTCTCTGGTTTACTCTTTTGACCACCCTTGTCGCCATGCTTTCACCTGTCAGGTATTTGTCAAGAATACAACCCAAATAGGTAATCTCCTCTTTGCTAGAGATAATTGTGTGACTTTGACCTTGGAATCATTTACATCCATCTGTCTGAGGGAATGTTTGGTCCCAAAGAGAATGGATTCAGTTTTCCCAAGGTGTAGTGACAGTTTGTTATCGGTAAGCCAAGTACGGATTTTTGAGAGTTCGGAGCTGAGCACCTCCTCAGCTTGCAACTTGTCCTCTCCCGAGATCAGGAGTGCCGAGTCATCAGCGAACAGGAACAATTTGCAGTTACAGGCAGCATTCATGTCGTTAATGTATAGAAGGAACAGTAACGGCCCTAGAATGCTGCCCTGAGGAACCCCACAGCTCACCGGGAGGGATGAGGACATGGTTCCGTTGATGTCAACCACTTGTTCTCTTCCCTCCAGGTAAGATCTCATCCAGTTTAGTGATGTGCAATCAAAACCAATCGCCCTCAGCTTATCAAGTAAGATTGAATGGTTTACAGTGTCGAACGCTTTTTGGAGGTCCAACATGACCATGCCGCAGTATTTGTATAGCTGTTGATTTGTTCTTGAATTAATCGCTCTACAACCTTTGAGATGGAACAAAGGATGGAAACAGGCCTATAGTTGCCAGGTTCTAATTTTCTTCCTTGTTTATGCAGAGGGATTACTCTTGCCAACTTGAAATCCTGTGGGACGTGACACTGGCTGATGGATAGGTTTGTGATTTGGGCTACTATGGGGGCAATAGCAGGAGCTGCGTCTCTGAGGAATCTGGTGGGGATATTGTCAAGGCCGGTGGCCTTGTTTGGCTGGAGGGCGAATAGTTTTTTCTGCACATCATCAGCATTTACTGGTTTGAATGAGAAGGAGTCTTTTTTAGCTCCTAGTTTGTCATAGTGAGCATGGATGTGGTCAGAGCCGTACAAACCTGAATGCTGTTTGCTAACCAACTGGGTTGCAATGGTGGTAAAAAAAAAAGCTGTTAAAACAGTTCGCTACCGCTTGCTTGTGTCAGGGTTAGGTGTTGAACGAGGACCCAAATGCAGACACTGAAGGCAGGCAGGTCAAATCCAGCAATGTATTAACAAACTCATAAACAAGGCAGGCAAATAACACTGAACACGCATGGAAGACATATGAGGAACTAACAAGGAACACACTGAAACACAGGGTTTAAATAGACTCAGGGAAAACAGGAAACAAGTGAACTCAACTGACACTCAACACTGGGATAGGCTCGAGGACTAAGAGGACACAGGTGGAAACACAGACAAATCACAAGACAGGTTAGACAAGGCAGGTACAGTACTACAGGGGTGGACAGGAAACAATAGAACAAAACTACAAAATAAGAACCAGAAACATTTCAAAACAAGACGCAGAAATGCATATCCTGACATTACCCCCCCTCAAAGGGACGGCTACCAGACGTCCCACAAAACCAACAAACAAGAGGGGGCCCGAAGGAGGTCAAACAAGTCTTCACACTAGACTGGGGCAAAAAACCTGAACACAGAACTGATACAAACTGTCAAGAACAAAAACTGACTGGATATTTGACAAGGAACAGGACTGGACAAGAGCAAAGAACCAGGGGCTAGATAAATGGGGCAGGGCAGAGTGGGACAGGAACAGGGCTAGGAACAAAACATAGAACTGGGATGGGCAGGGCCAAAACTCTGCACTAGCTCAGCTAGGCAGGACAGGCTCAGAGCAGGACAGAGCAGGGTGATACGGGACTGGGGAAACTGACCAGGTACGGGGAGAAGGACTGAGGACACCGGCAGAGAAAAGGTGACAAGAAACGGGCAGAAAAGAGACAAGATAGAACAGGAAACAAGCACACAGGCATACAAGAAGACACACACAAGGACAGGCACAATAAACTAGACAAAGAGACAGAACACGGCCAACAACATCACACAGACTAGTCAACAGCCAGACGGCTAGCTGTAAGGCTGATAAACTGGACAGACAACAAGGAAACAATGACAGACAGACGAGAGGAGCAGACAGGACTAGACAGAGACTACACACAACCAAGGAGACTGACTGAGACCGACAGAAGGATTTACAATCATAAAAACAGAATCACACAGAAAGGCAGGTGGGCAGACACACAGACAGACAAGCAGAAAGGCACAAAGACAAGCAGACAGGTAACAACTGAGACAAACCAATAGACAAACAGATTAACTGACAAATAGGGAGGCAAGCGGACAAACAGGTGACTTGACACAACAGGCGGGAAAGCAAGTCAGAGGGAAGACTGGAGAACTGGGGTGTAGATAGACGGACAAACACACTGGCAGACAAACTAGCAGACAAGCAGAGAGGGAGACAGGCAAATACACACATAGGGAGAGCAGCTAACGGGGTGGTTGGTGGACCAACTACACCCCTGGCCAGAGGGCGGGGTGTTCCAGAGTGGAACTGGGGGAACTTAACAGACTGGATAAATGGGGAATTAAAGGCATGAGAAACAGAAGGGCAGACAAAAGGAGAAATGGGGGTGCGAGTGACCTGGGAAACCGGAGGTCTAACAGACAAGGAGACAGGGGAGCTACGATGAGAAACAGGAGGGCTAGGAGGGCTACAAACAAGGCTAGGTATGGAACTAGAAACAAGGGACTGGGGCATCTGAGGACAAGGAGACATCGGCACTGGGAGAGGAGAACAGAGGGCAGGTGGCTGGAGAGAAGTCTCGGGGTCCAGCGGCTGGAGTGCAGGCCCAGGGTCTGGCAACTGGAGTGCCAGCCTGGGGCCCAGCTGCTGGAGTGCAAGCCTGAGGTCCTGCTGCTGTAGTGCAAGCCCGGGTTCTGATAGCTGAAGGTCAGGCCCAGGGTTCGGCAGCAGGAGTGCAGTGTCTGCATCGGCAGTAACAACAAGGGACAGTTCACAAAGTTGATAAGGGGTGTTAGCAGAGACGTTTGGCGAAGGCTCTGGCAGATTGCCAGATGACGAGGTTGCTGGCAAGGCGTCGGCGGGGGCAGCCGACGGGGATTCAGGCAAGACGTTGGCGGGGGCAGCCGACAGGGGTTCAGGCGAGACAACGGTAGGGGCAGCCGACGGGTGTTCAGGTGAGACACCGGCGGGGGCAGCCGACAGGGGTTCAGGTGAGACGTCGGCGGGGGCAGCCGACAGTGGTTCAGGTGAGACGTCGGCGGGGGCAGCAGACAGGGGTTCAGGTGAGGCGGGGGCAGCCGACAGGGGTTCAGGTGAGGGGGCAGCCAACGCGAACACAGGCGGGGCGTCGGCCGGGACAGCCGACGAGGACACAGACGGGACACAGGTGTAGACAGCCGATGAGGACACAGACAGGGCACAGGCGGGGACAGGCGATGAGGACACAGGCGGGACACAGGTGTGGACAGCCGATGAGCACACAGGCAGGGCACAGGCGGGGACAGACGACGAGGACACAGGCGGGACACAGCCGACGGCAGCCGACGAGGAACCTGGCGGGACAGACAACGAGGACACAGGCGGGACAGACAACGAGGACACAGGCAGGACAGACAACGAGGACACAGGCAGGACAGACAACGAGGACACAGGCAGGACACAGGCGGGGACAGCCGACAAGAAATCTGGCAGGACTGGCAGGGTGTTGGCGGGAACAGCCAACAAGACTTCAGGCAAGACTGGGGGCGGAGTCACTGTAGCGCTGGCCCACAAACCCTAGTCTGATAGACTGGGGCTCAGGCTGGTCACTGGTAGGCTGGAGTGCAGGCTGGGAAGCAGACTGCTGGAAGCTAGCAGACTGTGAGTCAGGAGTATTAAGGAAGTCTTTAGCCCACTGAGGCAACGAACACCTCAGCTCGGGCTTACAGGAAACCTGTAAGCCCAACCAATTTCTGTAGTGCTTCCCACAGCTTTTGTGGGTGGCTTTTGTTTGCCTCAATGCTCTCATTTAAGAAATTCTTTTTGGCAGTTTTGACCAATTTGTTTACTACATTTCGTTGTTTTCTGCATCTTTCAAGTAGTTGCACATTTTTGCATTTCCTGAACTCAGAGTACATTTTGTTAAACATCATTTTGATCTGGGGGCCTGTAGATTGCGCCAATTATCAGAGGTTTAGCGTGAGGATAAATGCGATAGAAGCGAGTTGGAGTTGTTCTCCACTTTTGGGTACACATTGAAAATGATGTCAGATCTCACATAAATGCATACCCCTCCTCCACAAAGAGTTCTGTTTCCTAATGACATTGTAGCCTATTATCTCAATTTCAGAATTGTCTACCGAGTCATCCAGTTTTGTCTCTGAAAAAGAGAGAACCCCTACCTTGCCTTGGGTCTGGAGTCGTTGATGGGCGGGGGGGTAGGGGGGTTTGGGTTAAAACCTGATCAGCTGGTTTCGTGGTCTTTGCAGGGGGACTGCCAGACCTTCCTCTGTCCTGCTGTGGGGGATGTGTTGGGGGTGGAGGGAGGTTGGGAAGGGGGGGAGGTGGTTGGAGGTTGGTAAGGGGGGGAGGGGGGTGGAAGTGTGATCGGGGGAGGGGGGTGGGGGCTTTGTGATTGCAGCAGGGCAGTGGGGGAGGGGGGTGGGGGAGGGGTGAGGCAGAAGTTCTGTGCTGGCGCCATGGTGTGATAAACAGGGAGAAAATGTTCTCTGTTTACAAGCCTTCCCCACAAAGGAAAACCATGTAAACGACGACCTGTGTCCATTGACGAAGCAGGGGAAAGAACTCTGTTTCCCAGCATTCCTCTCGGTGGGACACGCTGTGGTTGTCATGAATCATCATTGTCTGGCCCTAGGCCTCTAATCCAGAGGCCTTTCTTACTCTCCTGCAGAGGTTCTTCTGCCACTACAATCATCACTGAAAATAGCAGATCTACAAGCTTGTATTGTGATGAGTCGTGAGCTTACAGATCTGCTGTTTTTTTTTTGCAGAAAGTTAATTGTACAATAGAGACAATACAGTTCTAACTGCTTAATATTGTCTGTGTACAGAGCCTGTCAGGTTGGTTGGAGGAACCAGTCATTGTGCTGGTAGACTGGAGATGAAACACCAGAGAGAGTGGAGACCAGTGGATGGTTATTATGGCTGGAACCTGAGGTCATCTGTAGTGTGTAGACAACTGGACTGTGGCTCGGATGTTTCTACAGAGAGCCGTAGTTATATAGATCAACATGTATGGAGGATTACACCTTCATGTCGTGGAGATGAATCTACACTGAGGGAGTGTAGTGGACCAGTGGAGTCTGGTACTTCCTCCTCCAGTCTGGAGCTGATCTGTTCAGGTAACAAACAATGACTTCAACAATGATACTAATCTATACTGTCTGTCTGTCTGTCTGTCTGTCTGTTATTTTTGAATGGCCAAAGTATAAAAGGTTAAAATGATTGTGACTCTGTATTAACTACTTTTGCTGGGGACCCCCTGGAACCTCCACAAGGACCCCTGGGGGTCCCCAGACCCCACAATGAGAACCAATGACCAAACAATAGAATATCTAAAGCCTTAAAGGAGTAGTTCACCCAAAAAAATGACTTATTTTCTATCAATTACACACCCCAAAAAGCCTTAAATTCATGGAGATGTTTTAGTTTTTGTTGCATTCCTGAGACAATAATGTGATGACCAGTGGAGTCTCTGGTCATCAAATTATTGTCAACAAATGATTGTCTCCCATGAAGCCCAATGCTTCATGGTGTATAATTGATAGAAAGTAAGTAATTGTTTGGGTGAACTACTCCTTTAATTTGAAATATCCTTGACTTAAAACATAGTGTTAGTTGTGTTTAAAGTACACAAAGTGAGGCTTTCCCCTAGAGTGACTGGGAGGATATCCTCTCTCTCTCTCTCTCTCTCTCTCTCTCTCTCTCTCTCTCTCTCTCTCTCTCTCTCTCTCTCTCTCTCTCTCTCTCTCTCTCTCTCTCTCCACAGGGGTAAGGTTGGTGAATGGGACTAGTATGTGTTCAGGCAGAGTGGAGGTGAAGTCTAATCAGTCGTGGGTCTCAGTGTTTGAAGGTGACTTTGACCAGCAGGATGCAGAGGTGGTCTGTAGGCAGCTTGGCTGTGGGGCTCCTTCAGTCCTCCAGGGGGCGCTCTATGGAGAAGTGAAGGCTCCAATGTGGACCAAAGAGTTCCAGTGTGAAGGCAGTGAGTCTGTTCTCCTTGACTGTAGAACCTCAGACTCAACTAGAAACACCTGCTCACCTGACAAGACTGTTGGACTCACCTGCTCAGGTAAAAGACAAACTACACTTTAGCTTTGATTATTACTTTACAATCAAAGTGATAATACTTTTTAACCACTTTAACCCTATACATAGTTGCATGTATTCCCAAGGGCTCTATTCTAGACCTACTCCTGTTACTCTACAGTAAATCATGAAGTGGATTCCTGTAGACTAGGATACTCTTTCACCAGGTGTATGGATGGAAGGACACAAAGTACTCAGTTTATTTGTGTACAGTCAGGTTACAAACATCATAGCAGAAGCAGGCAGTGCTCATGAGCTCATCTCTGTTCCAATCCTCTGTTCAATTATTCCATTACACACATTAGTAATATTTATAGCCCTTCTGTCAGTAGGCAATAGGTCTCTCCTCCTCCTCTTCTCATCTATATCTTAATATTAGGCTGTATTAACCATCTTGTGACTAAAGGACATATGGTTATCTGCACATGATTTCTAGGTGTAACAAAATACATAAATTTCCCCATAAGTTGACTTTGACCTAGTGTAATAACTCATGATCCATCTCCTGTGGGAGACATCTTCTCTCCCTTCGTGGTCACTTTCCCAGACGTGAACTCATTGTTTGTTAATCATGATTATAGAACATTTACTTAAACCCATTTAGACCGGGAAATAATCTGTCATTTTTAGATCTCTTTGGCTATTCAAAAATAGATGTACAAGCTCGTAGCACGGCACAGAGTGCCGCGCTATGAGCTTGTTGATCTGCTATTTTCTTTTTATCGTGAAAATGTGTGAATATACATTTTAACTCAAATCTTTGCTTCTGGGGGTCCCTGGAACAAAATATTTCGAGATGAGGGGGTCCGTGGACAAATACATTATATTTTAAGGGTCCTTGACATGAAAAAGTTTGAAAACCACTGATATTATAGCAACATAAGTTTAAAAAAACGAACTGTTAGGATTTAGAAGACATTTGTAGAATCCCCTGAAGCAAAGAGATGAGTTAAAATGTTTGCTTAAAAAACTATATACATATTCAAAGATTTTCCAAAATGTTCACGATTTTCTCAAAAATAGCAGATCTACAAGCTCATAGCACTCGGTGGCACGCTATGAGCTTGTAGATCTGCTATTTTTTTTAATAGACAAAGAAATGTTAAAATGACACAGAGATGTGTTCCCGGTCTTAAAGGGTTAAGTAAGTAAGCAGAGTAAGAGTAAACAAAGTATCTGTACTCTAACTACTTTTTATGCTTTTCATCATGAATCATCATTGTCTGCACACAGAGGCCCTAGGCCTCTAATCCAGAGGCATTTCTTACTCTCCTGCAGAAGTTATTCTGCCACTACAATCATCACTGAAAATAGCAGATCTACAAGCTTGTATTGTGATGAGTCGTGAGCTTACAGATCTGCTGTTTTTTTTGCAGAAAGTTAACTGTACAATAGAGACAATACAGTTCTAACTGCTTAATATTGTCTGTGTACAGAGCCTGTCAGGTTGGTTGGAGGAACCAGTCACTGTGCTGGTAGACTGGAGATGAAACACCAGAGAGAGTGGAGACCAGTGTATGATTATTACTGGGACCTGAAGTCATCATCTGTAGTGTGTAGACAACTGGACTGTGGCTCTGATGTTTCTAAAGAGAGACGTGGTTCTACACATCAACATGTATGGAGGATTACATCTTCCTGTGTTGGAGATGAATCTTCACTGAGGGAGTGTAGTGGACCAGTGAGGTCTGATAATTCCTCCATCAGTCTGGAGCTTATCTGTTCAGGTAACAAACAATGACTTCAACAATGATACTAATTTATACTGTCTGTCTGTCTGTCTGTCTGTCTGTCTGTCTGTCTGTCTGTCTGTCTGTCTGTCTGTCTGTCTGTCTGTCTGTCTGTCTGCCTGCCTGTTATTTTTGAATGGCCAAAGTATAAAAGGTTAAAATGATTGTGACTCTGTATTAAGTACTTTTGCTGGGGACCCCCTGGAACCTCCCCAAGGACCCCTGGGGGTCCCCATATCCCACAATGAGAACCAATGACCAACCAATAGAATATCTATAGCCTTAAAGGAGTAGTTCACCCAAAAAATGACTTATTCTCTATCAATTACACACCCCACAAAGCCTTAAATTCATGGAGATGTTTTAGTTTTTGTTGCATTCCTGAGACAATACTGTGATGACCAGTGGAGTCTCTGGTCATCAAATTATTGTCAACAAATGTTTGGGTGAACTACTCCTTTAATTTGAAATATCCATGACTTAAAACATTGTGTTAGTTGTGTTTAAAGTACACAAGGTGAGGCTTTCCCTTAGAGTGACTGGGAGGATATCCTTCTCTCTCTCTCTCTCTCTCTCTCTCTCTCTCTCTCTCTCTCTCTCTCTCTCTCTCTCTCTCTCTCTCTCTCTCTCTCTCTCTCTCTCTCTCTCTCTCTCTCCAGGGTCAGTGAGGTTGGTGAACGGGTCTAGTGTGTGTTCAGGCAGAGTGGAAGTGAAGTCTAATCAGTCGTGGGTCTCAGTGTGTGAAGGTGACTTTGACCAGCAGGATGCAGAGGTGGTCTGTAGGCAGCTTGGCTGTGGGGCTCCTTCAGTCCTCCAGGGGGCGCTCTATGGAGAGGTGAAGGCTCCAATGTGGACCAAAGAGTTCCAGTGTGAAGGCAGTGAGTCTGTTCTCCTGGACTGTAGAACCTCATACTCAACTAGAAACACCTGCTCACCTGACAAGACTGTTGGACTCACCTGCTCAGGTAAAAGACAAACTACACTTTAGCTTTGATTATTACTTTACAATCAAAGTAATATTACTTTTTAACCACTTTCACCCTATACTTAGTTGACTGCTTTCCCAAGGGCTCTATACTACTATACTATAAATAGCAGATCTACAAGCTCATAGCACGGCACAGAGTGCCGACGAGCTTGTAGATCTGCATTTTTGTTTATCGTGAAAAAGTGTGAATATACATTTTAATCTTTGATTCTGGGGGTCCCTGGGACAAAATATTTGAGATGGGGGTGTCCGTGGACAAATACATTATATTTTAAGGGTCCTTGACATGAAAAAATCACACCCAGTGTGAAGTGGGCGGTGTGGTCGTCACAGTGGTCATCACAGTAATGGAAGCTCACTTATTTTTTTATTTTTTCTGAAGTGCATAGTCCTTTTTATAGGTTATTAGTTTCATTGTTTGTCTCGCTAGCCAATCACAGTGCTGAATAGAATCAGCCAATAGAGTCAGCCAATCACAGTACAGCTAGGGGTGTGCTATTATGATCACAGCACGTCCAGCATGTCCTGCAAAGATAAGTATTCAGACCCTTGGCTGTGACACTTGTATATCTGCACCGCTTGGTGCTCAAAAACAACAGTGGTCATCACAATGATGGAAGCTCAAAATATACAAGTTTCACTTTAAAAAAATATATATTTTTTGAAGTGAATGGTGATATATATGGGTTCTTAATTTCATCATGCGTCTCGCTAGCCAATCACAGTATGTCACAGCAAATCAGCCAATCACAGTACATCGAAAGACACATTTTCGCGACGGAAGAAAAACTTTCGCTACGGATGAGTCCCAAACCCACTTATAGGGGCGGCTACACCGCCCAAAAGTTTGAGAACCACTGATATTATAGCAACATAAATTTAAAAAAACGAACTGTTAGGATTTAGAAGACATTTGTAGAATCCCCTGAAGCAAAGAGTTGAGTTAAAAACTGTTTGCTTAAAAAAATATATACATATTCAAAGAGTTTCCAAAATGTTCACGATTTAAAAAAAAAATAGCAGATCTACAAGCATATATATCATATAACTCGGTGCCACACTATAAGCTTGTATATCTTCTAATTTTTTTAATAGACAAAGAAATGTTAAAATGACACAGAGATGCGTTCCTGGTCTTAAAGGGTTAAGTAAGTAAGCAGGGTAAGAGTAAACAAAGTATCTGTACTCTAAATACTTTTTATGCTTTAAATCATGAATCATCATTGTCTGCACACAGAGGCCCTAGGTCTCTAATCCAGAGGCCTTTCTTACTCTCCTGCAGAGGTTCTTCTGCCACTACAATCATCACTGAAAATAGTAGATCTACAAGCTTGTATGGTGATGAGTCGTGAGCTTACAGATCTGCTGTTTTTTGCAGAATTTTAATTGTAAAATAGAGACAATACAGTTCTAACTGCTTAATATTGTCTGTGTACAGATGATCTCATCAGGTTGGTTGGAGGAACCAGTCACTGTGCTGGTAGACTGGAGATGAAATACAAGAGAGAGTGGAGACCAGTGCATGGTTATTCTGACTGGAACCTGAAGTCAGTATCTGTAGTGTGTAGACAACTGGACTGTGGCTCTGCTGTTTCTACAGAGAGACGTGATTCTACACATCAACGTGTATGGTATATTACACCTTCCTGTGTTGGAAATGAATCTATACTGAGGGAGTGTAGTGGACCAGTGTTGTCTGATACTTCCTCCATCAGTCTGGAGCTGATCTGTTCAGGTAACAAACAATGACTTCAACAATGATACTAATCTATACTAATCTATACTGTCTGTCTGTCTGTCTGTCTGTCTGTCTGTCTGTCTGTCTGTCTGTCTGTCTGTCTGTCTGTCTGTCTGTCTGTCTGTCTGTCTGTCTGTCTGTCTGCTATTTTTGAATGGCCAAAGTATGAAAGGTTAAAATGGTTGTGACTCTGTATTAACTACTTCTGCTGGGGACCCCTTGGAACTTCCCCAAGGACCCCTGGGGGTCCCCGGACCCCACAATGAGAACCAATGACCAACCAATAGAATATCTAAAACCTTAAAGAAGTAGTTCACCCAAAAAATGACTTATTATCTAACAATTACACACCCAATGAAGCCTTAAATTCATGGAGATGTTTTAGTTTTTGTGCATTCCTGAGACAATAATGTGATGACCAGTGGAGTCTCTGGTCATCAAAGTATTGTCAACAAATGATTGTGTCCCATGAAGCCCAATGCTTCATGGTGTATAATTGATAGAAAGTAAGTAATTGTTTGGGTGAACTACTCCTTTAATTTGAAATATCCATGAGTTAAAACATTGTGTTAGTTGTGCTTAAAGTACACAAGGTGAGGCTTTCACTTAGATGACTGAGAGGATATCCTTCTGTCTCTGTCTCTCTCTCTCTCTCTCTCTCTCTCTCTCTCTCTCTCTCTCTCTCTCTCTCTCTCTCTCTCTCTCTCTCTCTCTCTCTCTCTCTCTCTCTCTCTCTCTCTCTCCAGAGTCAGTGAGGTTGGTGAATGGGACTAGTATGTGTTCAGGCAGAGTGGAGGTGAAGTCTAATCAGTTGTGGGTCTCAGTGTGTGAAGGTGACTTTGACCAGCAGGATGCAGAGGTGGTCTGTAGGCAGCTTGGTTGTGGGGCTCCATCAGTCCTCCAGGGGGCGCTCTATGGAGAAGTGAAGGCTCCAATGTGGACCAAAGAGTTCCAGTGTGAAGGCGATGAGTCTCATGTCCTTGACTGTAGAACCTCAGACTCAACTAGAAACACCTGCTCACCTGACAAGACTGTTGGACTCACCTGCTCAGGTAAAAGACAAACTACACTTTAGCTTTGATTATTACTTTACAATCAAAGTAATATTACTTTTTAACCACTTTAACCCTATACTTAGTTGACTGTATCCCCAAGGGCTCTATACTAGACCTAGTCCTGTTACTCTACAGTAAATCATGAAGTGGATTCCTGTAGACTAGGATACTCTTTCACCAGGTGTATGGATGGAAGGACACAAATGACTCAGTTTATTTGTGTACAGTCAGGTTACAAACATCATAGCAGAAGCAGGCAGTGTTCACGAGCTCATCTCTGTTCAAATCCTCTGTTCAATTCTTCCATTACACACTTTAGTAATACTTATAGCCCTTCTGTCAGTAGACAATAGGTCTCTCCTCCTCCTCTTCTCATCTATTTCTTAATATTAGGCTGTATTAAGTTGACTTTGACCTAGTGTAATAACTCATGATCCATCTCCTGTGGTAGACATCTTCTCTCCCTTCGTGGTCACTTTCCCAGACGTGAACTCATTGTTTGTTAGTCATGCTTATAGAACATTTATTGTACTTAAACTTTTTTGTTTTTGCTGCTCTCCCTCATGGTGCTACTTGCGGATTATACCAGGGTCAGTCCACCCTCAGGTGGACACGCACTGACCTTTTACACCTTAATCCCATGTATAACGCACAAACTTTTATTTTTATTGCGCTCTTTTCTTTCTAAGCACCTTAACGTCTATAAGTATATCATGCACAGTATACATACATTGCTGCTATGCTCAGGCACCTTAGTTTGTTTCTTTATCTCAGGTACTTTATAAATATGTAGATAACTTGTTTGGCCTTCCATTGTTCTCTTGTCTGATCTCCTTCCCACTTGCCCCCCACCCCTCTTCTTCTTCTCTCTCCCCACTCTTCTTTCTACGGAAATTAACGTTGCGATGGGAATGATGTACAAAAACAAATTTCACACACTTTTTTACCTTGTAAACCTGTGATGTGACAATAAACCTGATTCTGATTCTGTTTCTATTTAACCCATTTAGACCTGGAAATAACATGACATTTTTAGATTTCTTCCAGTTTAAAAAAATAAACTGTTAGGATGTAGAAGACATTTGTAGAATCCCTAGAAGCAAAGATTTGAGTTGAATGTTCGCTTTAAAAAAATATATATATTTTCAAAGATTTGCACAAATCTTCATGATTTTTCAAAAATAGCAGATCTACAAGCTCAAAGCGCGGCACTCGGTGCCGCACTATGAGCTTGTAGATGTGCTATTTTTTTTAATAACCAAATGACACAGAGAAGCGTTCCCGCTCCTAAAGGTTTAAGTAAGTAAGCAGAGTAAGAGTAAACAAAGTATCTGTACTCTAACTACTTTGTATGCTTTTCATCATGAATCATTATTGTCTGCACACAGAGGCCCTAGGCCTCTAATCCAGAGGCCTTTCTTACTCTCCTGCAGAGGTTCTTCTGCCACTACAATCAACCTGAAAATAGCAGATCTACAAGTTGTATTGTCATGACTCATGAGCATACAGATCTGCTATTTTTTACCAGAAAGGTAATTGTAAAATAGAGACAATACAGTTCTAACTGCTTAATATTGTCTGTGTACAGATCCTGTCAGGTTGGTGGGAGGAAGCAGTCACTGTGCTGGTAGACTGGAGATGAAACACCAGAGAGAGTGGAGACCAGTGGATGGTGATTATTGGAGTCCGACCTGGAACCATAAGTCATCATCTGTAGTGTGTAGACAACTGGACTGTGGCTCTGCTGTTTCTACAGAGAGCCATGGTTCTACAGATCAACCTGTATGGAGGATTAGACATTCCTGTGTTGGATATGAATCTTCATTGAGGGAGTGTATTGGAGCAGTGGACTCTGATACTTCCTCCATCAGTCGGGAGCTTATCTGTTCAGGTAACAAACAATGACTTCAACAAGGATACTAATCTATACTGTCTGTCTGTCTGTCTGTCTGTCTGTCTGCTATTGAATGGCTAAAGTATAAAAGGTTAAAGTGATTGTGACTCTGTATTAACTACTTTTGCTGGGGACCCCCTGGAACCTCCCCGAGGACCCCTGGGGGTCCCCGGACCCCACAATGAGAACCAATGACCAAAAAATAGAATACAAAAGCCTTAAAGGAGTAGTTCACCCAAAAATGACTTATTTTCTATCAATTACACACCCAATGAAGCCTTGAATTCATGGAGATGTTTTAGTTTTTGTTGCATTCCTGAGACAATAATGTGATGACCAGTGGAGTCTCTGGTCATCAAAATATTGTCAACAAATGATTGTCTCCCATGAAGCCCAATGCTTCATGGTGTATAATTGATAGAAAGTAAGTAATTGTTTGGGTGAACTACTCCTTTAATTTGAAATATCCATGAGGTAAAACATTATGTTAGTTGTGTTTAAAGTACACAAGGTGAGGCTTTCCCTTAGAGTGACTGGGAGGATATCTCTCTCTCTCTCTCTCTCTCTCTCTCTCTCTCTCTCTCTCTCTCTCTCTCTCTCTCTCTCTCTCTCTCTCTCTCTCTCTCCAGGAGTAAGGTTGGTGAATGGGACTAGTGTGTGTTCAGGCAGAGTGGAGGTGAAGTCTAATCAGTCGTGGGTCTCAGTGTGTGAAGGTGACTTTGACCAGCAGGATGCAGAGGTGGTCTGTAGGCAGCTTGGCTGTGGGGCTCCTTCAGTCCTCCAGGGGGCGCTCTATGGAGAAGTGAAGGCTCCAATGTGGAACAAAGAGTTCCAGTGTGAAGGCGATGAGTCTGTTCTCCTTGACTGTAGAACCTCAGACTCAACTAGAAACACCTGCTCACCTGACAAGACTGTTGGACTCACCTGCTCAGGTAAAAGACAAACTACACTTTAGCTTTGATTATTACTTTACAATCAAAGAAATATTACTTTTTAACCACTTTAACCCTATACTTAAATGACTGTATTCCCAAGGGCTCTACTAGGCCTAGTCCTGTTACTCTACAGTAAATCATGAAGTGGATTCCTGTAGCCGAGGATACTCTTACACCAGGTGTATGGATGGAAGGACACAAAGGACTCAGTTTATGTGTGTACAGCCAGGTTACAAACATCATAGCAAAAGCAGGCAGTGTTCACGAGCTCATCTCTGTTCCAATCCTCTGTTCAATTCTTCCATTTCACACACATTAGTAATATTTATAGTCCTTCTGTCAGTAGACAATAGGTCTCTCATCCTCTTCTCATCTATTTCTTAATATTAGGCTATATTAACCATCTTGTGACTAAAGGACATATGGTTATCTGCACATGATTTCTAGGTATAACAAAATACATCAATTTCCCCATAAGTTGACTTTGACCTAGTGTAATAACTCATGATCCATCTCCTGTGGGAGACATCTTCTCTCCCTTCGTTTTCACTTTCCCAGACGTGAACTCATTGTTTGTTAATCATGCTTATAGAACATTTACGTTAACCCATTTAGACCGGGAAATAATCTGTCATTTATAGATTTCTTTGGCTATTCAAAAATAGCAGATCTACAAGCTCGTAGCGTGGCACCGAGTGCCGCACTACGAGCTTTTTTTTATCGTGAAAATGTGTGAATATACATTTTAACTGAAATCTTTGTTTTTGGGGGTCCCTGGAACAAAATATTTCGAGATGGGGGGGTCCGTGGACAAATACATCATATTTTAAGGGTCCTTGACATGAAAAAGTTTGAGAACCACTGATATTATAGCAACATAAGTTTAAAAAAACGAACTTTTAGGATTTAGAAGACATTTGTAGAATCCCCTGAAGCAAAGAGTTGAGTTAAAAATGTTTGCTTAAAAAATATATACATATTCAAAGATTTTCCAAAATGTTCACGATTTTCCAAAACATAGCAGATCTACAAGCTCATAGCACTCGGTGCCACACTATGAGCTTGTAGATCTGCTATTTTTTTTTAATAGACAAAGAAATGTTAAAATGACACAGAGATGTGTTCCCGGTCTTAAAGGGTTAAGTAAGTAAGCAGAGTAAGAGTAAACAAAGTATCTGTACTCTAACTACTTTTTATGCTTTTCATCTTGAATCATCATTGTCTGCACACAGAGGCCCTAGGCCTCTAATCCAGAAGCCTTTCTTCTCCTGCAGAGGTTCTTAAGCCACTACAATCATGACTGAAAATATTAGATCTACAAGCTTGTATTGTGATGAGTCGTGAGCTTACAGATCTGCTGTTTTTTTGCAGAAAGTTAATTGTACAATAGAGACAATACAGTT
Organism: Gymnoscopelus microlampas; assembly: GCF_963454915.1. NCBI lineage: Eukaryota > Metazoa > Chordata > Actinopteri > Myctophiformes > Myctophidae > Gymnoscopelus > Gymnoscopelus microlampas. The sequence continues at coordinate 2,921,088 of NC_139950.1, read as the reverse complement.
CTAACTGCTTAATATTGTCTGTGTACAGAGCCTGTCAGGTTGGTTGGAGGAACCAGTCACTGTGCTGGTAGACTGGAGATGAAACACCAGAGAGAGTGGAGACCAGTGGATTATTATTCTTATAACTGGCAGAAGTCATTATCTGTAGTGTGTAGACTACTGGACTGTGGCTCTGCTGTTTCTACAGCGAGACGTGATTCTACACGTCAACCTGTATGGGAGATTACATCTTCCTGTGTTGGAGATGAATCTACACTGAAGGAGTGTAGTGGACCAGTGGAGTCTGATACTTCCTCCTCCAGTCTGGAGCTGATCTGTTCAGGTAACCAACAATGACTTCAACAATGATACTAATCTATACTGTCTGTCTGTCTGTCTGTCTGTCTGTCTGTCTGTCTGTCTGTCTGTCTGTCTATTGAATGCTATTGAATGGCCAAAGTATAAAAGGTTAAAATGATTGTGACGCTGTATTAACTACTTTTGCTGGGGACCCCCTGGAACATCCCCAAGGACCCCTGGGGGTCTCCAGACCCCACAATGAGAACAAATGACCAAACAATAGAATATCTAAAGCCTTAAAGGAGATGTTCACCCAAAAAATGACTTATTTTCTATCGGTTATACACCTAATGAAGCCTTAAATTCATGGAGATGTTTTAGTTTTTGTTGCATTCCTGAGGCAATAATTTGATGACCAGTGGAGTCTCTGGTCATCAAATTATTGTCAACAAATGATTGTCTCCCATGAAGCCCATTGCTTCATGGTGTATAATTGATAAAAGTAAGTAACCAGGAATAGATTGGTGACCACCGGAGAGACGGGTGACAGCCGGAATGTAGACGTCAACCGGGAGCAGTTTGGGTTGGCGCCCCAGTCTGTGTCTTCCGTGAGGAAGAAGCCCAACAAATCCACGGTGAGGCCTTTAGGAGGACCATTCAAGCAAGACGCAAAGGGAGCCTGCAGTACCACCGCGGGCCAAGACACCATCACACCAGAATGAAATGTTTGGAGCGGGGGAGTCTGGTGCAACGCTCAGGTCCTGGACCTGGTGAGACGGAGGAGGAGCCCGGCTAGGAGGCCATCCACAGAGCCTAGCCCCTCCACGTGCCAGAGCCTCCGCTCTCCCCCTTTCCTGGCAGAGTAGTTTCGGACAAGCGTATTGAGTGGCCCTGTCTTTCCCTATTTAGGACTGACCGTTGGTAGCTACCTGGGACGTAAGTCGGGGCTTGATCAACCCTGGCTGGGTCACCTGGGTGAGGGTGTATGTTGCGAGACCCGAAACATCCTATGACCCCAGGCTACAACACTGATGATACGTCCCAGGTGCATCCATGTGATGTTTTTTCGTTATTTGGGTGAACTACTCCTTTAATTTGAAATATACCTGGGAGGATATCCTTCTATCTTTCCTGATCTCATGTAAACATGCATGATTTAGCTAGTAGCTCATTTCCATCCGTATTCCCACACATAAAAGCACCTCAATAACAACATGACAAAAACACACAGAACATACAACTGATTAAAACCTGATTATAAGAATAATATACCTAGTTTAAACCCAACTAAAACCTACGTACCTAACAGTCTAAAACCTAAACCAATGGTTCTCAGATGTTTTCATATCAAGGACCCCCAAATTGGTATATATATTTGGTCGCAGACCCCCGTCTGAAAATATTTTTTTGCCAAGGACCCCCAGAAGAAAAGAGTTAAAACTTTTCACTTTAATAAAAAAAAAAAAAAAAAAAAAAAAAATATCAGATCTATAAGCTCATACAATACGCTGTATTAACTACTGGAACCTCTCCAAGGACCCCTGGGGGTCGCCGGACCCCACTTTGAGAACCAATGTCCTAAACAATAAAATATCAAAAATCTTAAAGGAGTAGTTCACCCAAAAAATTACTTATTTTCTATCAATTACACACCTAGTAAAGCCTTGAATTCATTGAGATGTTTTTGTCGCATTCCTGAGACAATAATTTGATGACCGGTGGAGTCTCTGGTTGGAGACTCTAAGAGTCTCCATTGTGTGTGGGCAAGATAGCAATTTATTTCATATACAATACAATAATAAATAAATAAACACTGTGAGCTTGTAAATCTCACGGTCTCAATATTGTGGCTATTTATACAGTGGTAATACGTTACATGCCTAATCTCTATAACTTATATATAACTAATGCCAATAAACACTGTATCTGATATGTTGTGTTGCATGTGTGCATTATTCATCAGGGGTCAAATGTGCGGCACCAGTGATTGACAATGGAAGAGTGCTGGACAATATCCCTGAATACCAGAAAGATCAAACCCTGAGCTTTGAGTGTAACAGGAAGTTCAAACGTTCTCAACATTTACCTCCTCGATGTACAACAGTAGCTAACAGAGCAGCTTGGATACCTGCACCATCGTGTGAACGTGAGTATCTTATTTAAAGTATGTTAGATGAGCACATTTGTAATTTATGAATTGTTTAATTGTTGGTTTGGCAAATAATTATGTTCATCATGGTCTCATTGCTGCAACAAACTAACAGATTACAATTTTGATTTTTCATTAAATCCAGCTGTAACATGTAATCTGACACCAGTCCATGGAACCAGATATGAGCAACCGTTGCTAACTGCCGCATGGCCTGTCACTCTACCGTCACATATCATAGCTGTCAATGTGAAATCACCCTCACACAATCATTTGCAACATTAATAGCAAGACTAGGAATACCACGATAACGCTATGGTTACTCTGGACCTAATCTCTCAAGACAGATTTAGAGCTCCACAGCTGAATCTGTCAGCAACTCCCATAACAACGTGTGAAGTTTTCTTGTGAAACAGAGGCTGATTGTGTTTCAGACACAGTGTTGTTTTTGGCAGGCATTTTAGATTTTGTCTTAGTCTTTTGCCAACACACAAGAGGGGGTTGGGGTGTGCTGAAACCAGCGCACCCCAAAACAACAACAACTGCGTCCAGTCTCAATGTTAGTAAACAAATAATTGGTCTATTATGTTAGCTTAAACAAGCCAGCTTTAGCCTGAAGCTAGCGTCAGAAACGGAAAACTTTTAGGAAGTAGGAAAAACATTACCACGGGCCAATTATCGAGTAATATCGACTTATTATGTCAGTAAATGGACTGCCGTTAGCTAACCATTGCAAAAATAGTAGCGTAGCACGCCTTCTCCCTCTCCCGTTAGGTGCATTGGTTTCCTTTCAGATGGATCGTAAAGTAGTATGCATGTCCATAATATATCCATTCTTCTTTTCAGACCACCTAACACATTCAAACCTAATAACACTCCCACTATCATAACTTAAGGCTAGGCAACTCGCGTCTTCACTTCATAACAACCACAACAACTACATGTGAAGCCGGTATCGGCGTTGCCAGATTCTGTGAAAGAAACAAGCAACCAGGTCTAGGAAAACAAGCCCAAAAGAAGCAACTGTGGGCCACATGAGCACTTACAACTTAGTACTTAAACCTACTGTATACATTGGTTATTTGAAAATAGCAGATCTACAAGCTCACAACGTGTCGTATCAAGAGCGACACATTGTGAGCTTGTAGATCTGCTATTTTCAAATAAAGTTCTTGGTGGAAACTTATAATAGAAAAACCTGGCAACACTGAGAAGACCGGGCAAGTATCCCAGCCAATCACAGAGCCAAAAAAAAAAAAAAGGAAAAGAAACCAATCACAGAGCCGGATGTTGCTATGCATCCTAGAACCCTCCGTGTGATTGGCTACTATTCCCCCATTGAAATAATATCGCTATAATATTTTGATCTCTTCAATGCATTTTGAACGTCCCACTCAATAACATTTTCGTCTCGTCGACGAAAACACACATTCGTCTCGTCATATTTTAGTCATTAAAGAGCTATGTTTAGCACGTCAACGATATGATTTTGTCAACACCCCTTTTTTTCATGACGAAGACGTAACGTCTTCGTCATGAAAAAAAGGGGTGTTGACAAAATCATATCGTCTTCGTCATCGTTGACGAAAACAACACTGTGTTCCGTATAGTAATAGTTTGTTATGCATTATCTCAAAGCTTCACAGCCCCCCCTTATAATCAGCTTCCATAAATAATTGACTGCCATCGGAGAGACATAGCCAAGACCTTTTCTGACGGTTCTGTAATGAGCACATGAAAATTACCAGTAGCTATGAAACCTTTATTTGAAAAAGAAGAAAAATATAAACATAGTTGTTGTTTTTTACAGGTGTAGTCCAGCATGTTGAATGTATGCATTTCCAATTCACTGACTCTGGGGAAAAACATGTAAGAATCAATTCAAATCAACAGGGAAGCTGTCATTCTGGACTAGAATAGTCATAATAATGCATCAACTCAAAAGTCTTATTTGGAAGAAAAAAGAATACTCATCAATAAGTAGCCTCTCTCTTAAGATGTGTATTTTGACCAAAGGATTCGCTGCAACTAAATGTTGTTTTCCTCTGTATGTGTCCCCATGTGTGTTTTTAGATCAAGCAGCAGATGTTGCTATTTCACCTCCTGCAAGGTAGTGAAGACTGAAGGCAAATGTGCTCTCAGTACTAGCGAATGAGGTTTTGGCCGGACTTCACACTTGACCGTATTACCTTTGAAAACATAAAGTGTTTATGAAAATGTTTACTATCGCTAGTCTTTTTTACATCATCATGATATGCGTTTAGTAAATGATGGTCCCATTGATTTTAAAATGAATGGAAGAGCGCTTCTACTGGTTCTACCGAGTGAAGACCCGCCTTCGATGTGGTTGCAGCCAATAGCAGTCATTTCCAGTTCATTTCAGGGCCGGAAGTTCAAAGATGGCAGATTTCGATTTGCCGAAAGTGGCTTCAAGACGGTCTGTAGAAACCAATGGGGCTGGCTTTGTCCATACAGTTTTTGTTTTAGATTACCAATTTGACTAAAACCTTTGCCGCTCATCGTGCAAGTATAAGGTTTTTCCCCTGTATGAGCGTGGACCAAGATAGTCATAATAATGTATCGACTCAAATGCTCATCCATATCCACATTTGTTTCCTATGTATGTGTCCTCATGTGTGTTTTAGATTATCACTGTGACTAAAGATGTTGCAACAAACTGTACACACAAAGGGCTTTTCCCCTGTATGAGTCCTCATGTGTCTTTTTATGTAACGCTTTTGACTACAGCCTTTGCCACAAACTGTACACTTAAATGGTCTTTCCACAGCATGAGTCATCATGTGTGTTTTTAGATTTCTCATGTCACCCCAGCTTTAACATTAACATTTTGAATATAGCCTTTGCCACAAACTGTACAAGTATAGGGCTTTTCCCCTGTGTGGATTAGTGTGTGAGTTGTCAAGTGTCCCTTACGATTAAACATTTTGCCACAATCTGTACAACTAAAGCTTTTCTTCCCTGTGTGACTCCTCATGGACTGACTTTGTTTTGGTGATTTGAGGTCATGGCATTATCTTGTTGCTCCAAGACAATCTTTGTCCTTCCATGTTTTTTGTCTTGTGTGTGTTTAAATCTGAATGATCTTCCCTGGTCTCCCACTCATCACTGTCTTCAGTGTCAGATTCAGAACAGTGTGAAGAAAGGACCTGGTCATCACTGGTTGGTTTTGATGTTCCACAGTCCTCTATATCAGCTTGTGTTTTCATGTGTTCATTTGAGGTGCTGGCTAGAAGCTCTGTCTCCAGTTTGTCATCATCATCTTCACTTTTCACTGCTAGTAATGTCTCTGTTGACCAAACAGCCTCCTCTTGTCCTTGAAGTAGCTCCTCCTGTTCCTCTTTAATCTGTGGAAAATCTGGTTCCGCCTGAACCAGACTGGGGCTCGTCTCCTGTTGCTCAGGAGAAACCCACTCTTTACACACAGGGAGGAGCAGGAGGTCTAGGGAAAAGATAAAATAAATGATAGAACAACAATTAAATCTTTGAGCGTTAACTACATGTAATCATACAGTGGTTCCACACATGTCTTTGTAATGGTCAAGAGAAGATTGCAGTGTTGCAGTGTTTAATCAGTTATGTAGTTGTGTGGGGGTTCTCCTTCCATTCCGACATCTCGCCACTCCGACTAGTGGCTTCCGCGTGCGGTTAGGGTTAGGGTTAGGGTTAGGTATAGGGTTCGTCAACGTCGGAAAGGCGACATGTCGGAAAGGCGAAATGCACCCAGTTGTGTGGAAGGAAAACTTTTTGTTAATTCCACACCTGTCCTCGTTTTGTTTTGATTTCAGTGTAAAATGACATCAACTTTGACTGTAACTGTGTATTACATCAAAACATGTCTTATCTATAAACATGTCCTTGTTTCTCAAATTGCATTTGATCTTTGTAACCATTTTAACAACTTAAACACTCTAGTTTTAGTGAAACTGATGAGAGTTAGGAGTTTCACAGGCTCACCACGCATCACAATGCAACTCATTGTGAACTTGTAGATCTGCTATTTCATATATGATCAGTCTATCATAATACATAATCAGTTCTTATTCAGCAAAATAAACACTTAATCACTATACATTCAGCATCCTTACCCCCCTCTAATCTTTGTTTAAGGCCAGTATAAAAGGAGGCCACTACAACTATAATACTATTAACTATTGATAATTCAACCTCACAACATTATGACTCGAATAGCATGATGAAAAAAATACCCATACAAGGACAGTTGAACCACATTTCTTCATTATTTTTATTTTTATTATTTGTATTTTTCCTTTTCTTCTAGTTTACTTGATTGAGTGTTTTTTTAAAACAACTGTTTAGAAAAAGTCTAAAAATCACATTTTCGACAGTGTTGTGGTATTACCAACCTGCTCTGTGTAATTTGACAATTGGATTTAAAACCATATCCAGTAGTCTGTGTTGGCGGTCAGTTTCTTGCTTGATGTGGAAAGCTTCATCCTCGTACTCTTTTAGAATTCCTCCAACAATCCCAAATATCTCTTCAGTAGCTGTAGATAGTCGCTGGTTGATCAAGGACTTCATTGTTTGTAGTAAAGCCATAACTCCAAACTTTCTCTCTGACTTAGAGCCAGAACATCTTGTAAAATTAAGCACAAAACTAGAACCAAAACTAAAACTATATGACTGATTCAGCTAGTGCAGAAAAGAGAAGTTCAGCTCTTAACAACTAGCAGAGATTCAAGTGGCACAAAGCAGAACAAACTCTTGTTAAATACTAACAGAGGGCCCTGATGGCCCAATCAGAGTGAGGGGGTGGGACACACCAACAATAGAACAAAACTGACCAAATATGCTCCCACTTAACCCTTCAAATCATTGTAAATATAAGGGGGGGGGGGCTGGTCACCTCAACGACAACATTCTTAAGTCATTTAAGCCCCATGAGTTGTCCTACAGTATTCTATTGGAATGGATCAAGTTTATTTGTAAGCATATTTCAACAACAAGGCAATGCAATGGGCTTTATTTAAGAACTGATATGCTCAATTGTATTTGTATTACTAAAGACTTGAGCAGCAGCGTTCTGAATCTGCTGCAGTCATCTGTTAGAGTTTTAAAGATTTGTTTTGGGGCTTTTTAAGACTTTATTGACAGGACAGTAGGCTGACAGGAAATGGGGAGAGAGAGATGGGGGGTGACATGCAGCAAAGGCCGTCGGGACTCGAACCCACAACACACTGTCAGGCTTCACTGAGTGTAGGTGCCTGGACCGCTATGCCAGCGGTTAAAAGAGCAATGTATACTGGTGTAATGTTGATATACGTACTTGAAATACATGATAAGCTGACTGGGGCATTTTAATGCTAATATGCAGTGTGCCATTCCTATGGTTTGATTCACTGGGTTTCACACATTCAAATCAGTCAGCTTGAGAGTGAATGGGAAGCAGACAGTGTGAATTGTTGTTTTTTGTAATGTGCTAATTTATTACGGGGCCAGAGCTCAGCTCTGGACCTGTTTTGTTATTGGCAGTATTCTGTCACTTCTTCTTCTTCTTCTTCTTCTTCTGCCACTTTTCGCAGTTCTGGCTGAACCGCGCTGTCGCTTTTTACGAAACTCGGCCATATGGTAGATGGTCATGAGAAACGATCAAAAAATAATTCTCACAATCTTTCGTCCAAAGGTGGCGCTATAGCACTCAATTGAAAATGCCAACTTTGACCAGGTACAACTCATGCCCTGTTTGACCTACAGCCATGAAAATTGGATACACATATGCGTCTCCTCTTGCTGAACAACTTTCACCCTCTAACTTTTGACCTCTGACCTTTAGATCTCCCACCATTTTGAATTATATGAAAAACAGTCATTGGCTCCTAACTTCTGCATTTTTTCACTTATGGAAAATCCGTTGGAAAATTTTGTAGGCAGAGGTCCAAAGTTCAAGTGTTAAACGTTTCGTGCAGATTGCTCAAAAATCCCAGGTGGAGATAGATTTTAACTATTACAGTTTTATGAAAATTATTCATCTGTGCCTAAAACATACATGCAGACCCACATTTCTTTGAAACTTTGCAGAAATGTACAGGGTCATTCCAAATATCACTGAAACCAATCTTACTCCAATTGGCCAAAAGGGGGCGCTATAGCAATTTTTTGAAAAGGCAGACTTTAAACAGGCATAAGTCATGCCTCGTTTGGCCGCAAGTCGTGAAACTTGCTTACACATGTGCCTTGACTCATGAGGAACACACGTATCGATTTGACCATTAAGCTCCGCCCTTAGATTTTCCGCAATTTTGAGCAGTTTGAAAAATACTTGTTTTTGCCAGTTCTGGCTTAACCGTGCATACGCCTTTTACGAAACTCGGCCATATGGTAGATGCTCATGAAAAACTACCAAGAAATAATTCTCACACTCATTCGTCAAAGGGTGGCGCTATAGCACTCAATTGAAAGTGCCAACTTTGAACAGGTACAACTCATGCCCTGTTTGACCTACAACCATGAAACTTCGATACACACATGCGTCTCTTCATGCCCGACAACTTTCGTGGTCTGACTTTTGACCTCTGACCTTTAGATCGCCCACCATTTTGAATTATATGAAAAACAGCCATTGGCTCATAACTTCTGCATTTTTTCACTTATGGAAAATCCGTTGGAATTTTTTGTACAACACCTATGAAACACAAAGCAGACAGAACACAGATGAAGGTGAGCTTAAATAACCCGCCCGATTGGACAACTGACTGACGTGACTGCCACGTCAGAGTATGACGTACTGTATGGGTCTGCATGACGCTGTAACCAGCCTCATAGAATAAGCAATGCATGTAACCTATCTCGAGTGTATGCTGCCAGAACTAACTCGCAGGCTACGTATCATTTCTGTCAGATAACTCACGAAAGATTGAACCAATATTATAGACCGAATATATTTAAGCAATATAATAGAATGAGAATACAAGTGTGGATGTAATATTTTATTTTGGCGTTCAGGCTCTGCTATATTTTTTCTCCCTGCTCAGCACAATCATACAGCCATCATTAACCATTAAGAGCAGGGAGATAGATATACATAACAACCCCCAACACTGCGGAACCAAGAACGCCCTACGGTGAACGCTCACCGATTCATCCAAGCAGATATCCCACTTGACTCCTTATGGAGACAGTGACGAAATTGCCGCTAGCAATTCTGGATCATGCTAGGATATTTTAACATTATGTGAACTTCTATGTGAGCCATGGCTACAGACCGCCGTTTGGCAATCCCTCTAGAACCGTCCAGAGGAATTATTCTATCTGATGAGGAAAACTATGTGTGGGGTGACCTCCATTATTATGGAGTGGTGATTACCTCAACCCATACCAATTGACCAAGCTGATATCCCATCCACCACAGACCAGCGTCTGGGATCAGCGAGGACATACTAACTTTATGTGAACTAAAGGCCTTAGCTGCCATATGGCATGGCAGCACTTAACCATTCCCCTAATAACACATAGAGGAATATCCTATCTGATGGTAGAAACTATGTGTGTGGTGATTACCTCCATTATTATGGAGTGGTGATTACCTCAAACCAATTGACCAAGCCGATATCCCATCTTTTCCCCCAACACACCGAGACAAGCGCCTGGGATCGGCTAGGACATACTAACTTTATGTGAACTAAAAGGCCTTAGCTGCCATGGCATGGCAGCCTTAACCATTCCTCTAATGCCACATAGAGGAATATACTACTTAAACTTAACATGACTAAGTGTTCATGCACCGTGATGCAAGCTCAGAGTTGATGCCCCCAACCGCATCACATTGGATGCCCCCAACCGCATCAACTCTTATGCTACCCAACCGCATCAGCCGTATGATGCTACCCAACCGCATCAGCCATATGATGCTACGGCTACCCAACCGCATCAGCCGTATGATGCTACCCAACCGCATCAGCCATATGATGCTACGGCTACCCAACCGCATCAGCCGTATGATGCTACCCAACCGCATCAGCCGTATGATGCTACGCTTTTTTTTAAATTTATTTATTTTTTATTTTTTATTTTTTATTTTGTATTTATAATTATTAATTATTATTATTATTTATTTATTTCTAACCGTGAGTTCAACAGAGCACCTGTTGATTCCTGAACTTCAGGAGTCCTAAATGGTGTCCTAAAGCGATGTCCACCGCTGACAGTGCCGCACCGCAAGTAGGATTTTTTTTTTTTTTTTAAATAACCGCATCAACCACGATGCCAATTAACCGCATCAACCATGATGCCTTGAGTTTGAGCAACCAGCTGAACTCTCTAGTGCCAACTAAAGAAGCATTTTAAACTTCATGACTTTGAGGTCACGCTACACCTTAACTTCACCCAGCGACCACCAGATATGCATGGTAATAACAGAACTACCATTTACATTTAGCAATTACAACACTTGTATTCATTACATCCTGATCCAACAAAGAACTCCTTATTTTAGCGCACATGACGAACATGGCACTAAGGAGCATTTTAATCAGAACGGTTGATCTGAGCGCCAACTGAAAATATGCAGTCAGTTGAGATTTGTTCTGTTGAATTAAAGCTTAAACTGAAGATGGGACATGACCTGTTGAACAAATGAGCCACAGATAAACATAATGCTGCTTTGTGTGAGAACAGACTAAGATCTGTGTGTTAACAGCTAAGATCTAAGACTGCCCCATCTAACCATAGATTGACTTCTAAAGCAGCAATTTTAGCAACAGTAATGAACAGCAGCGCAGCAGCAGCAACGGTGTGTGTGCAGCAAAAGCAAGCAGAATGAGAAGTGCAACCTTCCAGCTTAAATAGAGCGGTCTGAGAATGAAATGAGTGTGAGTGGATGAGTGTATGAGCACGTGAAGCTGATGCGGTCCTATAGTAGGCCACCACACAGCACTGTCAGTTCCCTGACAGAACTTGCTCTGCGCATGTCTGTGACAGGCGCGACGCTCATTTCTGTCAGGGTAACTCAGAAATAGAAAAAGACAAATCATGAAGGATAAGATATATTTATTGAATATAAAATGAGCAATATATTTATTATGGTTTGGCGATGAATTGGATCTGCTTTTAGGTACTCTGATAAAGCGCATTTCCCAACCATAGGGACTCAGAATCCCCCAAAACAGCGCAAATGTCAGAATCCCCCAAAAAGCAGATCATTCAGCACCAACCTTAAGCTATGTGTACAACAGAGCACCTGTTGTTTCCTGAAACAGGAAGACCATATCGATATCCCTCCATCTGGAGACAGAAACACAGCTGTGTGTTCTTGGATCAGACACTGGCCATACTAGCATTATGTGATAAAATCTATGTGTGCAGCAGAGCACCTACTGTCTCCTGATACAGGAAGACCATGCCGATATCCCCCCACCTGGAGACAGAAACACAGCTAGTGTTCTTGGATCAGACACTGGTCATACTAGCATTATGTGATCAAATCTATGTGTTCAGCAGAGCGCCTGCTGATCCTGAACTTCAGGTGTCCTAAACGGTGTCGTAAATTGATGTCCACCTTACGGTGCCGCACCGCTAGTACGAAACGAAAAGGACATTCTATCTCTTTTTCTTTTTTAAAGAAATCTGAAATCAGTAATCAGTACCCATGCACCACCTGGAGCAGCACATTGAGCAAGCATTGCAGCATAACAGTTTAAGAGTATTTATACTCTTCTAATCTCCAACAATATGCAGTTTTATAGAGTTCATGTCACGCATGGAAACTATAATTTCCTTCCAATACACGTCACGGCATAAGCAGTAAATAGTAATAGCAGCAAGTAGTAGTAACACAAAATTATTCACAACTCATTAGTCTGAGCCTGTATAATGTCATTTGTGTTGAGCACAGCCATAGCTTTCAAAGCTGCAGAAGACCACCGGCCCAAAGCTTTGAGCGTAGCTGTTGGAACTTTTGACGCAGCTGTGGTAGCTGCACCAATCCTGAAGGAGTGTGAAGTGTAGCGATCAGGAGGCAGCCCACAGCCTTGACACAGAAGATGAAGTTTGCAGAACCAAGTTCCAGACATGGCTTCCCCCGAATCCGTCATGAACAGATCTCATTGCCATTTGCAGATGGACGGCATGCAGATAACGAGACATGGAGGAGACAGGACAAAGATCAGTGTTAGTTCCTGTTATTATCACAGACATACCTTGACCAAGACTCTGATTTTTGTGTTTTAATTTAATGGTGAAAAGGTGAGCATCAGAACTAAGTGGAAAGACAATGCGTGGGATTAAATGAACAAGTGCAGAATTCACAGTGCTGGATAATAGGTCATGTCAACAGACAAGTATGTTCTATGTTGCTATGCAGTAGCATCATTTTAGCTATAGCATGATGAACATTAGTATAATCAGCATAGTATTAGTACCTTGACTGCAGTAGAATTAGTAGCACAATAAAAATAGTAGCAGCAGTGTTAGCTGCAGTTAGCTTAGTAGTCTTGTCCGTCAGTAGAATGAGTAGTACTAGAACTAGCAGCAGTATTTAGCAAAGCATAACTTGAAGCAATGTTAGCAGAACATGTAGTAACTTAGCAGTAGAATCGTAGGCTAGCACTTTCAGAACTGGCAGCAGCATTTAGTCAAAGCATGATTTGTATCTGTAATGTTAGCAAGTATAGCTTGTAGTAGAATCCGTAGGCTAACACTTTAGAACTAGCAGCAGCATTAGCCAACATGATTTGTAGCTGAATGTTAGCAAGTATAAGTAGCTTATTAGCTGAATCACTAGGCTTGCACTTTAGAACAGCAGTATTTAGCTGTATACAATATCCTCTCTAATCAGTAAGAATACTTTGAGGACTCCAACAGGGGCCCTCATCCAAGTTACTTCAACCTTGCATGGACCTCATGGTATCACACCACTAAGGCCTTAAACAAAGCTCCAGACATCCCCAAAACAACTGGTAAGGCTACTTCTTGGTCTTACACCTACAACTCATCTAACCCCTGCTCACTTTGCTAGGGTCGGATGATTCAGGGTTGAGGACAGAGTACAGCAACTTGACATGGGCCTAAGAAGATTGCAATGGGTTAAGATACCCATGAACCTGCAAAAGTACTTTGTAAACGTAAATGAATTCCACAGTCACAACACTAGAGGTAGCTCCACTGATTACATCCAACCCACATTTGGCGCAAACAAGGGGTTAAATTAGTTCTCCTGCTATGCCACAAAAAGGTGTGTAACACCCTACTCTCCTTCAAAAATGCCCTAAAAGAGTACCTTCAGGTGGCTGCAATTCAAAACTAGCCCCTGAAAAGGTCATACCCTAGCCCCCCCTCTAATAAGGTATTCAATCAAAAGCCAAGCATGATTGTTTAGCTGAAGTGTTAGCAACATGTTTGACAACACCACGCCTCCGTTAAACGTTAGCAATAAAGCCATTTCCTGATCTCTTTAAATTCAACCGACTCATGTTTTTGTGAAGCAACCATTTGAAGCAACCATTACACATCACATACCTGTGATGACATAAGCTCTATTATACACTTTTATATGCACCAATTCCATGCCTTAATGTATATAGTCCACATATCCATGTTGATATCGGACCCATTTTCCTTTAATTATCCTGACTTTCCTTTCTTGACACCAAGATGGCACATGAATGCCACCTTGACTCATCCCACCCCTTACAGCAAGTATAGCTTGATTAGCTTTGCCTTACTAGAGCATAGGGGCAACATTAGAATGCAACCAAAAAGCTTACACCTGACCAAGCACTGCAGCCAACAGTATAATAGCCCATTACTTACTTGATGTACTTCATTATTATATTTACCAACCTCCACTACATCTTAGAGGCAACTGAAACTGAGTAAATGATTTGACAACCTCCAATGCCAAAACCATTATATGCAAAGCCTATATTGCAAATTAAATTACCAGAAACGTAGCTACAGATAGAAATAGCTATAGCCCCCAATCAGCACATACTGGCTGCACATTAAATCGACCACCACAATATAATGAACAGTCTGCACACTATAGTCTACTTTAAATATAAACGTTTCCTGTGCACCATAATTTCTCTTACAGCATTGTTTTAAATGCATTCTCCTAGATTGAGATACTGCTGAATAAATCACTATATCCTATGTTTTTGAGATCAAAATAAATGACTGTATTACTTATAACTTATGCTTATAATAAGCAGACATGGCAACCCAAATGCGGTCCCATTGCCCGGAGGGAACGCACTGAGATTGGTCAATGAACTATACCAAGTTTGAAAACACAAGAGCACAACTAGCTAGCTCTTCATCCACACTGTACTTCCCTATCCTACTCAAGATGACGGCCAGACTGAGCATTACTCGTTCTAATCAGAACACTATAATATGAAACATAACAGTTGAGCAATGCACTGCATAAAAGTGACGCTAAGTAATGGTCCTCTCTCTCTGCTCTTAACGTAGACGTGCAGTCAGTGTTGCCAAGTTTGAGAGAGAAATCAGCCAGACGGCCCAGACTTGAACATCCTAAAGAAGCAACTAGACTAGCCACAAAAAATACTTGTCTTTAACCTGTATATCCTAATGTATACATTGGCCATAATCTCACCCACTTTACTCCAGAACCTGTGACAGTTGAGTATTAACTACATTGACTGTAGCACTGAGCACATGACAAGGTCCCTCTGGGACCATGTGGCATAGTAGGCCTATCAGGTTCCTTGCACAAAATTACATATTCATCTGGGGGTCCTTCACATGGACTGGTTTAGTCAACATAATGTTCTCAAGTGATTTAACAGAAAACAAACACACGTCACTTATAATAAGCCGACATGGCAACACTGCTTTTGACAGCGCTAGCCCTGCAGACGCGCACCAAACACACTGTTCTCCTATACTTGAGAGGACTTCAACTGACTCGAGGATTCCTGACTTCCAATCCTTGCCTTATTTATGCCCACATATGACTCGACAGCCTTGATAAATACAATAATGCACATGTATACTCTGCATTAAAGCCTGACCAATGAATGATTATAAAATAAATAGAATATATATATTTTTTTTTTAAGATTTGTTTTTGGTATTTTTTTATTGTTTTTATTGGAGAGGGACAGGGAAAGTAGTCTGACAGGAAGAATGGGGAGAGAGATGGGGGGAAGACATGCAGGAAAGGCCGACGGGAACGGGGCGCGAACCCGCGGCACACTGCTATTAAGGATTTGCAAACAGGGTGCCTAGACCGCGACGCCACGGTCTAGGCCAATAAATAGAATATTGACCTGGATTTCTCGACATGAAGAACAGCAGGGAAGAAGTCAAGCAGAGCAGCAGCTGGCCAGGGTTTCATCTCGGAATAAGCTGCACCCGGGTGACGTGATCACTTTGTTTTCTTAACAAACAATTTGCGATTTCAGTGTAAATTACCGCACCACGGTAATGCCAAAGACGAGAACAAAAGCTGCTCTTTGGTCTCGGCTACAGATGGTCTACCTGTGCGAGTTCTTCTAGCCAGATCAAACTTCTGTCTCACCAAGATTGCATCAAGCAGAGCATTTCATGCATATTAGCCTACTCAGTGGAGTCGGTATTGAGAAGCCATTTGAGCAGCAATTTCAGCAACAGTAATGAACAGCAGCGCAGCAGCAGCAACGGTGTGTGTGCAGCAAAAGCAAGCAGAATGAGAAGTGCAACCTTCCAGCTTAAATAGAGCGGTCTGAGAATGAAATGAGTGTGAGTGGATGAGTGTATGAGCACGTGAAGCTGATGCGGTCCTATAGTAGGCCACCACACAGCACTGTCAGTTCCCTGACAGAACTTGCTCTGCGCATGTCTGTGACAGGCGCGACGCTCATTTATGGAAAATCCGTTGGAATTTTTTGTAGGCAGAGGTCCAAAGTTCAAGTGTTAAACGTTTCGTGCAGATTGCTCAAAAATCCCAGGAGGAGATAGATTTGAACTATTACAGTTTTATGAAAATTATTCATCTGTGCCTAAAACATACATGCAGACTCACATTTCTTTGAAACTTTGCAGAAATGTACAGGGTCATTCCAAATATCACCGAAACCAATCTTACTCCAATTGGCCAAAAGGGGGCGCTATAGCAATTTTTTGAAAAGGCAGACTTTAAACAGGCATAAGTCATGCCTCGTTTGGCCGAAAGTCGTGAAACTTGCTTACACATGTGCCTTGACTCATGAGGAACACACGTATCGATTTGACCATTAAGCTCCGCCCTTAGATTTTCCGCAATTTTGAGCAGTTTGAAAAATACTTGTTTTTGCCAGTTCTGGCTTAACCGTGCATACGCTTTTTACGAAACTCGGCCATATGGTAGATGCTCATGAAAAACTACCAAGAAATAATTCTCACACTCATTCGTCAAAGGGTGGCGCTATAGCACTCAATTGAAAGTGCCAACTTTGAACAGGTACAACTCATGCCCTGTTTGACCTACAACCATGAAACTTCGATACACACATGCGTCTCTTCATGCCCGACAACTTTCGTGGTCTGACTTTTGACCTCTGACCTTTAGATCGCCCACCATTTTGAATTATATGAAAAACAGCCATTGGCTCATAACTTCTGCATTTTTTCACTTATGGAAAATCCGCCGCTTTTGTTTTGTCGGCAAAGGTCCTAAGTTCATGTGTAAAATGTTTTGTGCAGATTACTCAAAAATCCCAGGAGGAAATAGATTTTAACTATTGCAGTTTTATGAAAATTATTCATCTGCCCCTAACACATACATGCAAGACTCACATTTCTTTGAAACGTTGCAGGAATGTAGAGAGTCATTCCAAATATCACTGAAACCAATCTCACTCCAATTGGCCAAAGGTCACAGCAGAATAGGGATGCTGGAGTTCAAGTGGTTGAACCAACAGAGTCATATATGATCAGTCTATCATAATACATAATCAGTTCTTATTCAGCAAAATAAACACTTAATCACTATACATTCAGCATCCTTACCCCCCTCTAATCTTTGTTTAAGGCCAGTATAAAAGGAGGCCACTACAACTATAATACTATTAACTATTGATAATTCAACCTCACAACATTATGACTCGAATAGCATGATGAAAAAAATACCCATACAAGGACAGTTGAACCACATTTCTTCATTATTTTTATTTTATTATTTGTATTTTTCCTTTTCTTCTAGTTTACTTGATTGAGTGTTTTTTTAAAACAACTGTTTAGAAAAAGTCTAAAAATCACATTTTCGACAGTGTTGTGGTATTACCAACCTGCTCTGTGTAATTTGACAATTGGATTTAAAACCATATCCAGTAGTCTGTGTTGGCGGTCAGTTTCTTGCTTGATGTGGAAAGCTTCATCCTCGTACTCTTTTAGAATTCCTCCAACAATCCCAAATATCTCTTCAGTAGCTGTAGATAGTCGCTGGTTGATCAAGGACTTCATTGTTTGTAGTAAAGCCATAACTCCAAACTTTCTCTCTGACTTAGAGCCAGAACATCTTGTAAAATTAAGCACAAAACTAGAACCAAAACTAAAACTATATGACTGATTCAGCTAGTGCAGAAAAGAGAAGTTCAGCTCTTAACAACTAGCAGAGATTCAAGTGGCACCAAGCAGAACAAACTCTTGTTAAATACTAACAGAGGGCCCTGATGGCCCAATCAGAGTGAGGGGGTGGGACACACCAACAATAGAACAAAACTGGCCAAATATGCTCCCACTTAACCCTTCAAATCATTGTAAATATAAGGGGGGGGTCACCTCAATGACAACATTCTTAAGTCATTTAAGCCCCATGAGTTGTCCTACAGTATTCTATTGGAATGGATCAAGTTTATTTGTAAGCATATTTCAACAACAAGGCAATGCAATGGGCTTTATTTAAGAACTGATATGCTCAATTGTATTTGTATTACTAAAGACTTGAGCAGCAGCGTTCTGAATCTGCTGCAGTCATCTGTTAGAGTTTTAAAGATTTGTTTTGGGGCTTTTTAAGACTTTATTGACAGGACAGTAGGCTGACAGGAAATGGGGAGAGAGAGATGGGGGGTGACATGCAGCAAAGGCCGTCGGGACTCGAACCCACAACACACTGTCAGGCTTCACTGAGTGTAGGTGCCTGGACCGCTACGCCAGCGGTCCAGGCCATCTGATAGATTTTTAGGGGGATCTGTAAATACACCACTATAGTAGTCATGCCAACTGAAGATTAATAAATGGTTTTATAAAATAATACAAGTTTTTCTAGGTCGAATCCATCGCCCTTGCCTCCAAAACAATGACTTCGGTTTTGTCTTTGTTTAATTGAGGACACTTATGGTATATCCAATTGTTGATTTGTTGAAGTGTTTCTATTGGACCATTAGTCTTCTGGTGATACGGCCAAGTAGATTTGTGTGTTGACAAAAAGGAACATACATAAAGGAAAATAACACCCACTGACCTGATTAAAAGAGCAATGTATACTGGTGTAATGTTGATATACGTACTTGAAATACATGATAAGCTGACTGGGGCATTTTAATGCTAATATGCAGTGTGCCATTCCTATGGTTTGATTCACTGGGTTTCACACATTCAAATCAGTCAGCTTGAGAGTGAATGGGAAGCAGACAGTGTGAATTGTTGTTTTTTGTAATGTGCTAATTTATTACGGGGCCAGAGCTCAGCTCTGGACCTGTTTTGTTATTGGCAGTATTCTGTCACTTCTTCTTCTTCTGCCACTTTTCGCAGTTCTGGCTGAACCGCGCTGTCGCTTTTTACGAAACTCGGCCATATGGTAGATGGTCATGAAAAACGATCAAAAAATAATTCTCACAATCTTTCGTCCAAAGGTGGCGCTATAGCACTCAATTGAAAATGCCAACTTTGACCAGGTACAACTCATGCCCTGTTTGACCTACAGCCATGAAACTTGGATACACATATGCGTCTCCTCTTGCTGAACAACTTTCACCCTCTAACTTTTGACCTCTGACCTTTAGATCTCCCACCATTTTGAATTATATGAAAAACAGTCATTGGCTCCTAACTTCTGCATTTTTTCACTTATGGAAAATCCGTTGGAATTTTTTGTAGGCAGAGGTCCAAAGTTCAAGTGTTAAACGTTTCGTGCAGAAAAATCCCAGGAGGAGATAGATTTTAACTATTACAGTTTTATGAAAATTATTCATCTGTGCCTAAAACATACATGCAGACTCACATTTCTTTGAAACTTTGCAGAAATGTACAGGGTCATTCCAAATATCACTGAAACCAATCTTACTCCAATTGGCCGAAAGGGGGCGCTATAGCAATTATTTGAAAAGGCAGACTTTAAACAGGCATAAGTCATGCCTCGTTTGGCCGAAAGTCGTGAAACTTGCTTACACATGTGCCTTGACTCATGAGTAACACACGTATCGATTTGACCATTAAGCTCCGCCCTTAGATTTTCCGCAATTTTGAGCAGTTTGAAAAATACTTGTTTTTGCCAGTTCTGGCTTAACCGTGCATACTCTTTTTACGAAACTCGGCCATATGGTAGATGCTCATGAAAAACTACCAAGAAATAATTCTCACACTCATTCGTCAAAGGGTGGCGCTATAGCACTCAATTGAAAGTGCCAACTTTGAACAGGTACAACTCATGCCCTGTTTGACCTACAACCATGAAACTTCGATACACACATGCGTCTCTTCATGCCCGACAACTTTCGTGGTCTGACTTTTGACCTCTGACCTTTAGATCGCCCACCATTTTGAATTATATGAAAAACAGCCATTGGCTCATAACTTCTGCATTTTTTCACTTATGGAAAATCCGTTGGAAATTTTTGTGGGCAGAGGTCCAAAGTTCAAGTGTTAAACGTTTCTTGCAGATTGCTCAAAAATCCCAGGAGGAAATAGATTTTAACTATTGCAGTTTTATGAAAATTATTCATCTGCCCCTAACACATACATGCAAGACTCACATTTCTTTGAAACGTTGCAGGAATGTAGAGAGTCATTCCAAATATCACTGAAACCAATCTCACTCCAATTGGCCAAAGGGGGGCGCTATAGCAATTTTTTTTAAATGCAAACTTTAAACAGGAAAAAGTCATGCCTCGTTTGGCCGAAAGTCGTGAAACTTGCTTACACTTGTGCCTTGACTCATGAGGAACACATCTATCGCTTTGACCAGTAAGCTCCGCCCTTAGATTGTCTGCAATTTTGAGCAGTTTGAAAAACATTTAAATCCAGGATTTCTGAGCAATTTGCGTGAAACTGTGTCAAATACATGTTTGAGGCCCTTTTTCACTGGTTCAGGTGTGTTGGTTCAATAGCTTGATCGCTTAATCATCTGCCTTGAAACCATAGGATAGCCGGTTCGAATCCCACCTCAGGTAGACTTCATTATAATTGCATTGCACACAACATGACTATATCAATGAGTACATGTGCAATTGTTAAAGATGACGAGAAATGCATACTTGAAAGTAGTTATTTTCAATGTATGACGTACTTCATTCGCCCTTTTGTTTTGTTTTGTTGGATTCTCCCTTTTCACTGTCTAAGGCTGTGTATTGGATAGCTCCACCAGTAGAGTGTGAGTCTCATGTGCCGAAGGTCCCTGGTTCAAATCCCACTTATTACAGTTCACATTTAAATTGCATTGTACAAAACATGACCCTGTTAATTCAGACATGTGCAATGTTTAGACAATAACACAAAATGCTTTTGAGAGTAGTTGTTTTTTATGTATGACATACTTTCTTGTGAAAATAGCCGATCTACAATCTCACACCTTTTTAGATAGCAACGCGTTGTGAGCTTGTAGATCGACTATTTTCCACTAGTTTCCATTCCGAAATATATTGAGCAGTTTGAAAAACATTTAAACCAAGGATTTCTGAGCAATTTGCGTGAAAGTGTGTCATGTGTGTGAACTCCCTTTTCACTAGTACAGGTCTGTTGGCCCAATGGCTTAATCATCTGCCTTGATACCGCAGAGTCGCCGGTTCAAATCCCACGTCATGCAGACTTCAACTCAATTGCATTGCACACAACATGATTGTATCAATGAATAAACATGCAATTGATAAATGAAATGCTTATTGAGAGTAGTTATTTTCAATGTATGACGTACTTCATTCCCTCTTTTTTTTTGTTTTGTTGGATTCTCCTTTTTCACTGACTAAGGCTGTGCATTGAATAGCTTGATCAATACACTGTTAGTCTCATGTGCCGGAGTTCCATGGTTCAAATCCCACTCGTCACAGTTTACATTTAAATTGCATTGTACAAAACATGACCCTGTTAATTCAGACATGTGCAATTTTTAAACAATAACATGAAATGCTTTTGAGAGTAGTTGTTTTTTATGTATGACATACTTTCTTGTGAAAATAGCTGATCTACAATCTCACACCGGAAGAACCTATAGGACTGTGCTGGCTGAGACTAAGATCCGCCAGCGGGTGGTGCTGTTTTCTAAGTTACTGGGAGGGTGAATTTATTTTACCACAGGTGTTTGAGATTTGTAATTAAGGTTCTGTTCAAGCTGTGTTAGATTCATGATTAGCAGTGCCAGTTACCAGTTTCAGTTTGGTGTTTGAAGGCAGACAGATGTCCTCTCTGTTTTCTTGTGTGACAAAGCATTGTCTGTGAGTATTATTTGTATGTTTATGATTAGTATATCGAATTTATGTTCATTTATGGTACATTTGAATCCAATTGATGATGTATAATTGATCCAATTGATGATGTTTTTGTTGTAATTGTATTGCAGTTTTACTCCTGGATTATGAGTAAAAGAGAGTTAACACCTGATACCCTTGTCCGGAGTTATCTTTCTGCCTAACTGCGCCTGTCAAAGCAGTGAGGGCAGAACAGTAAAAAGACAGAGACGTCTACAGCAACTAATCTAAGAGGATATACACGTCAGCCCTACTCCAGTACCTGAACATGTCAAAGTCACAGGATGATGAGGTTGAGTCATTCCACACTCACAAATCAAGTTCATCCAGGAACTCTAAATCATCAAGGCACTCCAGTACAGCCTCGGCAGCAAATGCAATGGCAGTCAATGCACGGGCAAAAGCCGAGGCAGCACGAAGAAAGGCCATATTCGCTGAAAGGGCAATTCAAATGAAAGTCAGACAAGCAGAGCTCAAAGTGGAGGAAACGAGACTGGAGGCCACCATTGCAGCACTCGATCAGCAATGTGACGCAGAGGCGGCCGATGCTGAAGCCAACGTATACGAGGCTGCAGCAAACGAAGTGGAGGAAGATTGCATGGGTGGCTACCTCTCTCAGGAATGTAACCCCTTACAACGCACCAGTGAGTATGTGAAAGACCAATCCTTACAACATGACAAGTTAATGCCAGATGAACATTTTAAGCCTAATGAGGTGCCACCAGGTACCATGTTTTATCAACTCAAACAGGAAGTTGACATGTCTGAACCTAGAGATAGAGCCGATATCTCATTTAATCACCACAACAATGGGAACGAGGGAGTCCCCCAACCATCTCAGGGCTACGAGGAAATCCCCCAGGAATCCCAGGGCTACCAGCGCGCTTCTCAACCCCCCCCAGGGCTACCAGCGCGCTCCTCAACCACCCCAGGGCTACGAGCGTGTTCCTCTGCCATACCGACCTCAGATTTCCTCACAGGAAAATTCTAATATCTATGACCTCACTAGTTTTCTTGCCAGACGTGATTTGCTCAGTGGAGGTCTTACAAGGTTTACCGACGAGCCAGGCGACTACTGGGCATGGAAAGCCTCATTTGAAAATGCCATTCAAGGTCTACACTTAACGGCCAGTGAAGAACTAGACTTGCTGACCAAGTGGTTGGGCGATGAATCCTCACAACATGCAAAACGTCTCCGAGCAGTGCACATCAATCACTCTTCCTTTGGACTGGCCAAGGTGTGGGAGAGGTTGCAAGAGTGTTATGGTTCTCCTGAGGCCTTGGGAAATGCTTTGTTTGATAGGTTAGAATGTTTCCCCAAAATTGCAAACAAAGACGCTCATCTACTACGCGATCTTGGGGACCTTCTTTCAGAGATAGATTCTGCCAAGAGTGAAGGCTACATACCAGGGCTACTGTACCTCGACACTGCACGCGGCATCCAACCTATAGTGGACAAACTTCCATATTTCATGCAGGAAAAATGGATGACACATGGAACAAGGTACAAAGAAGAACGTTTGGTGTCATTCCCTCCATTCTCTTTTTTTGCCACCTTTATTAAGAATGAAGCCAAAATGAGAAATGACCCCAGTTTCAGGTCTTCAGCTCCACCACCCGCCACGACCCCCAAAGCAGGGCCACCACTTGCAACAATCTCCAACGCAGGGAGAAGTATGTGGAAGCAGGACAAAACAAGAACGCCTATCGTAGTCAACAAAACGGAAGTTGCGAATGCTGGACAGCAGCGAGGTCATGAAAATAGAATCGAGGACCCTAGCAAAGAGTGTCCCATCCACAAAAAAACTCATGCACTCAAAAAATGCAGAGCATTTCGAGAAATGACTCTGGAAGAACGCAAGGCCTACTTGAAACAGAACTGGATATGTTTCCGATGTTGTGCATCTTCCAGCCATCAGGCTAAGAACTGTAAGGTCGAAATCCACTGTGCAGAATGTGGCAGTGACTTGCATATCACTGCTCTCCATGCAGGTCCCGCACCTTGGACCATACAAGGTGACGAAGAGCCTGTCACTGATCAAGGCGGGGAGCCAGAGTCAGCTTCAACCATTGCCACCTCCTCATGCACACAGGTTTGTGGAAAAGAGATTGGTGGTCACTCATGTAGTAAGATATGCCTCGTCTATGTCTACCCAAAGGGGCACTTTGAGAAGAAAATCAGAGCATACGCAATTCTAGATGATCAAAGCAATAAGTCCCTGGCCAGGTCTTCCTTTTTTGACATCTTTGGCATCTCCAAAAACTCTTCCCCATACATTCTCAAGACTTGTGCAGGGGTGTTAGAGGTGACTGGGAGAAGAGCGAGCAATTTCATTGTGGAATCAGCTGATTGCCAATCCAGTCTGCACTTGCCCACGCTTATTGAATGTGACATGCTCCCTGACAATCGGAATGAAATTCCAACCCCTGAAGCTGCTCAACACCATCCTCACCTAAAGAACATTGCTGCAGAGGTTCCAGAACTCGACCCTCAGGCAGACATTCTGCTGTTACTCGGGAGAGATGTTATTCAGGCCCACAAAGTGCTCGATCAGCGGAACGGGCCTCCAAATGCTCCATTTGCACAGAGGTTAGCTCTGGGTTGGGTTATTGTGGGTGACCTCTGCCTTGGCGGTGCTCACAAACCTGGCCATGTGAATGTTCTCAAGACAAACATCTTGGAAAATGGGCGACCAAGCTACTTCTTTCCATGCCAAAACAACTTCCTGGTAAAAGAAAGCTTCATCTGCCAAGGTCAACACAAGATTAACTCTCCCGTTCGTGGTCAACCAGACAGGCCGACTGAGGTTGATGTCATGGGAGAAACAGTCTTCCAATGCACAAGTGCAGATGAAAAACCTGTTTACTCCATAGAAGAACAAACATTCCTGCACATAATGGAGAAGGAAGTCTATCAGGATGACGCAAACAGTTGGGTGGCTCCACTGCCTTTTCGCTCCCCAAGACCACGCCTCCCCAATAACAAACAGCAAGCCAGTCAACGCCTCGCCTCAGTCTGTCGCACGTTGAAGAAGCGACCTGAAATGCGACAACAGTTTGTTGACTTTATGCAAAACATATTTGACAATGGGCATGCAGAACCAGCACAGCCATTGAAGGAACACGAGGAATGCTGGTACCTCCCTTTCTTTGGGGTTTATCACCCTCATAAGCCAGGCCAAATAAGGGTGGTCTTTGACTCCAGCGCGTCCCACCATGGAGTGTCTCTAAACGATGTCCTTCTGACAGGCCCCAATCTCAACAACAGCCTGTTGGGGGTACTCATGCGGTTCCGCAAGGAGCGAGTGGCGGTCACTGCCGACGTCAAGCAAATGTTCCATTGCTTCTTGGTACGGGAAGACCACAGGAACTTCTTGCGCTTCCTTTGGCACCGAAACAATGATATGACACAGCCCATAGTTGAGTACCGCATGACGGTGCATGTTTTTGGGAACAGCCCATCACCCGCCGTGGCAATCTTTGGGCTTAGGAGGGCATCCCAAGCTCAAGAGGATGATGACTGCACAACTAGGCACTTCG
The DNA here is from genome assembly GCF_963454915.1 of Gymnoscopelus microlampas. Taxonomy (NCBI): domain Eukaryota; kingdom Metazoa; phylum Chordata; class Actinopteri; order Myctophiformes; family Myctophidae; genus Gymnoscopelus; species Gymnoscopelus microlampas. The sequence goes on along the minus strand of NC_139950.1, from coordinate 2,895,483 downwards.
TGGAACGACACTTCTATGTTGACGATGGACTTGTCTCCTGTCCATCCGATGATGAGACTATTGCTGTTCTTGCCAGTGCTCAAGAAACGCTGGCTGCATCCAATTTAAAGTTACACAAGTTTGCATCCAATAGCATCAATGTGATGAAGGCATTTCCCAAGGAAGACCTTGCCAAGGGCCTCAAAGACCTTGACCTTGGAGCAGACTTACCACCTATGCAACGGAGTTTGGGAATAAGTTGGGATGTTGCCTCAGACGAGTTCACCTTTCAGGTGTCTGCCACAGAGAAGCCTTACACTCGCAGAGGGGTGTTATCGACTATAAACAGTCTGTATGATCCTCTTGGTTTTGCCGCTCCAGTCAGCATTCAAGGCAGGGCACTGCTAAGAAATCTTACCACTGAGGCCTGTGAGTGGGACGACCCACTCCCTGAAAAGAAGCTAAAAGGATGGCGTGAGTGGAAAGACTCCCTCAAGGATCTAGAATGTGTCAGGATCCCAAGGACATACACATCCATCTCCCTCAGAAATGCCACAAACAGGGAACTTTGCATTTTCTGCGACGCCTCAACACAAGCCATTGGCGCTGTAGCCTACATCAGAGTCACAGGTACAGAAGGCAAGAGCGAACTTGGATTTGTGTTTGGCAAGGCCAAGCTTGCACCACAACCAGAGGTGACAATTCCCAGGCTCGAGCTTTGTGCGGCTGTTCTAGCTGTGGAAGTTGCAGAACTGCTTGTAGAGGAGATGGACGTCCAGTTCCATTCTGTGAGATTCTTCACTGATAGTAAAGTCGTCCTCGGTTACATACGCAATGAAACCAGAAGGTTCTATGTCTACGTCAGCAATCGGGTGCAGAGGATCAGAAAGTCATCCCTGCCAGAACAATGGAACTACGTTCCCACAGACGCAAACCCGGCAGACCAGGCTTCAAGGTCAATCCCGGCAAACACTTTGATGTCCAGTGCATGGCTGAACGGGCCCGACTTCCTGCTGAAGCCAGCCAAGAGTGAGGAAGCCCAAGCATCCTTTGATCTAGTTGACCCTGAGTCTGACCCTGAGCTCCGCCCTTGCGTAATATCTTGTGCCACTCAAGTTGCAGAGTCTCCTTTGAATCCAATGTGTTTTGAGTCATTCTCGTCCTGGAGATCACTTGTAAGAGCTATATCACGGCTGATTCACGTAGCTAGCTCCTTCAAGCAAGAAAACAGCATGAGCAGTTGTCAAGGCTGGCACATGTGCAAAAGTCTCCACCCAGAAGACCTCGTCAAGGCTAAGGTTGTCATCATACGTGGCCTTCAACACGAGGCCTTCCCCGAAGTCTTTGCATGCATCCAGGCAAGGAAGGAGATCCCTAAACACAGCCCACTCAGGAAATTGTCTCCTTACATAGATGATGTAGGCTGCCTCAGAGTCGGAGGTCGTTTGTCACAAGCTGATCTTGAATCTGACGAACGAAACCCACTCATTATTCCACGCCGTCACCATCTAACGACCCTGCTGGTACGACACTACCACCAGCAAGTCCAGCATCAAGGGCGTCACTTCACAGAAGGTGCGGTGAGGTCGGCTGGCCTATGGGTCATCGGTGGAAAGCAGTGCATCAGCGCCGTCATTCACAGTTGTGTGACCTGTCGCAAACTCCGGTGGAAAACGGAGACACAAAAGATGGCTGACCTACCAACAGACCGTCTGAGCACTGACCCCCCGTTCTCTTACGTCGGAGTGGATGTGTTCGGGCCTTGGACAGTCACTTATCGTCGAACTCGGGGAGGCTGTGCCAACAGTAAACGCTGGGCAGTTATTTTTAGCTGCATGAGTACCAGAGCCATACACATTGAGTTGATGGAGTCGATGGAGTCTTCAAGTTTTATCAACGCGCTACGGCGGTTCCTCGCCATTCGCGGCCCAGTGAAACAATTGAGGTCTGACTGTGGCACCAACTTCTTGGGCGCTTGCAAGGAGCTTGGCATCGACTCAAAACACTGCAACAACCAGAAAATACAGGACTTCTTGAGCGACAACGGGTGTACATGGGTGTTTAACCCACCTCATGCCTCTCACATGGGAGGTAGCTGGGAGCGCATGATAGGCGTGACAAGGCGCATACTCGATGCAATGCTTATGGGCATTACACCCCGGCTTCTGACCCATGAGGTGTTGACTACTTTCCTGGCAGAGGTAACAGCGATTGTCAACTCACGACCTCTCATTCCTGTATCTACCGACCCAAACTTCCCTCTCATTCTGACACCAGCAACTCTCCTGACCCAGAAGGTTGGAGTGCCATCAATACCTCCTGGCAATTTTGAGGAAGGTGACCTGTTCAAGCGCCAGTGGAGGCAGGTGCAAAACCTCTCCAATGTCTTCTGGCATCGTTGGAAGAATCAGTACCTGTCTACTCTACAAAGCCGCAGGAAGTGGCACTCAGAGAGGCCTAATCTACAAGAAGGGGACCTCGTCCTGTTGAAGGACAGTCAGGCCAAGCGGAATTGCTGGCCAATGGGTGTAGTGGCCAAAACCTTCCCCAGTCTCGATGGGAAGGTGAGGAAAGTGGAGGTAAAGATTTCCTCTGGAGGAACATGCAAGACTTTCTTACGACCCATAACAGAAACTGTACTCCTCCTGCCAAACACTGATAACGAGGACAACAAGAAGAAAATTGAACTCTGACATGTTAGTGATGTCATGCGGGGAGTGTGCTGGCTGAGACTAAGATCCGCCAGCGGGTGGTGCTGTTTTCTAAGTTACTGGGAGGGTGAATTTATTTTACCACAGGTGTTTGAGATTTGTAATTAAGGTTCTGTTCAAGCTGTGTTAGATTCATGATTAGCAGTGCCAGTTACCAGTTTCAGTTTGGTGTTTGAAGGCAGACAGATGTCCTCTCTGTTTTCTTGTGTGACAAAGCATTGTCTGTGAGTATTATTTGTATGTTTATGATTAGTATATCGAATTTATGTTCATTTATGGTACATTTGAATCCAATTGATGATGTATAATTGATCCAATTGATGATGTTTTTGTTGTAATTGTATTGCAGTTTTACTCCTGGATTATGAGTAAAAGAGAGTTAACACCTGATACCCTTGTCCGGAGTTATCTTTCTGCCTAACTGCGCCTGTCAAAGCAGTGAGGGCAGAACAAGGACGGAAAAAGCTATAGATATCAACAGACACCATCAGAGAGGCCATATCTTTAGCTCAATGAGAAGAGAGGCAGCCTGTGAATCCATAGGTCGCTGGTTCGATCCCTGTCCCCAACAATGCGTTCAGGTGATCATCATTTGGAATTCCCCCTATTCCCATGGATTGGATCCACCCCTCTCACCTGCTCTCACTCATCACCAATCACACCTGCCACATGCACAGTACAATTTTTAGGTACTTTTACTTTACTACTCTACTCTACTACAATTACAGCAGATGACAGCTTTAGTTACTTGTTACTTTGCAGATGTAATTATTAATACAACACCTACTGTAACCACATACAGCCGATCTACAATGTGACGCGTTATGAGCTTGTATGTATATAATAAGCAACCCATGCTGTATGATAACTTACCACATATGAAATCCAACTCTGTCTATCCAATGGTTCAGTCTGTACTGTGGCCATAGCTGAGTGGTTAGTGAGCCCACCTAGGGAGCCAGAGGCCCTGGTTGCCCCAGGTACGATTCCAGGGCAGGCCAGCAAATGTGTCGATGAAATGAAATTTGTCCCTGAGCAAGACTCTTAACCCCTAATTGCTCACAGGCCCTCATTGGAAACAAGACCGCAAGGACTTTCATGAACGGACCTGAAATTAACCTTATCCTTTACACTGTCTACCCACAAGTCTATAGGTCCCTGGTTCAAACCCCAATTTAACCGGTCCAAATATAATTTACTGAACAAAAATCATGACTTTGTTAATTAAAGGAGCATTTCACCCCTGGAAGAAATTTTAGTCACTCAAACATACCTCTATATATAGTGGGAACAAGTATAAACATTTAAAATTGGCGTCCCATAACTGGAGGACAAAAATAGTCTGTCTGTGTTTTATGGAATTGCAGACCACAGCGGATCACTGCCTATGACTTCAACTCCCAGAATGCTTTGCGCACCCACCCTCTGCTACGGGGCGCGGTTCCCAAACGCAGCCACCCACATTGCATACGTAATATCACTTACACACACCCCTACACACACCCACAACACATGGCTACCCCGGTGCCACTTGGGTATGTTTTTGGGCATGTATGGGTATAAACTGAAGAAGCGCCATATTCAATTCGTAGAGTAGGAGTTCAGAGCAGTGTTGAGGTGACTTGTTTCTTGTTGAGCTAGCGACGTTACTGAAACATGACACCGCCCGTGTGCTCTTGTGCAGTAACACAGTGCACAGTTACTAAGAGGAGGAATCATCCTGGTGGAGTGCGTTCCTTCACCTTTCCAGTAAAGGATCCACAGCGTTGTAAGAAGTGGGTCAGAGCCATCAAGAACCCGAACTTCAATGACAACACACCGCTCAGGGAGCTACAGAACAAGAGAGTGTGTAGTTTACATTTCAACCCGGAGGAGTATGAATGTGACCAGATGAGGTACCATCTCATGGGAGGTCGAAAACCTCGATCGGTACTGTCGACCACCGCGGTTCCTTCCATAAACTTGGACGACGCCGAGTCAGTCGGACCTTCGCCTGCGAAAATGCGTCGAACACAGGTATACCAAGTTTGTTTTGATCGGATCACGATAATATCTTAGTATTGCCCTGAAACTAGCCATGGTTCGCATGATGTTCGTCTGTCACGAGCGTCATGGCGCAAATTCAACCTGGTGTTTAGGTACTTTCTGCATTTACAACCCGTACATCTACATAAACGTTCAGATTTCAAATATAAAGTGCTTACTTCATGGCCACGGATGTTACAATTATGTACGGGCCCTCAGAAGTACCCGTATCTTACGTATTGTTCAATAAAAAGCATTTTCATCCGATCGGCAGCCATTTCATCATAGTTATAATGTATCAGAGTGAAATACAATTCACAACCGATAGGGTCGCATAGTTGAAAGCATGGAGGAAATTCAGAGGAAATGGCCACCGATCGGATTAAAATGCTTTTTATTGAACAATAACGAAGATACGGGTACTTAGACCCACCCGATGTATATTGTAACATCCGTGGCAATGGGGTAAGCACTTTATATGTGAAATCTGAATGTTTATGTAGATGACTTCACGACCGTCGTGTGATCCATGGTTATATCTGTATACATTGAGCAAACATAGCTACGCGTAGCATAACAATGGGTATATATGAATGGCTATCGTTATTATTGCATGTGTCGAAGTTGCCTGGTGTAATATTTCCTTGCCCATCTGAGTTGTTTGTTTCGGGTTTGTGTTTTCATTTTTACATTCCCAAACGTCTTTTTCAATACATGCTGTCAAAAACCCAAATGTAAACCTTTTGTACAGTTTGTTTGTACATCTGTAGGAAAAGGTCAGTTCCTTTTTCAAATTCGCTTTACAACGTTGGAAAATAGTTCAATAATACCTCCCCTACAACTGGCCCACATATCTGGGGGCCAGATGTTTTACAGCAAGTGATTTTATTTTCACTCCATTTACAGTACATCTCCATTTGCTGACTAGTCATGCCATTTACCCTGATCTTACACTTCAGAATGCACTTTGTCACACCACAAAGAAAAACTAGTCAAAGTAATATAAGACCAAATATAAGTAATTTCTATATTGCTTGGACAACAGAATCTGATAAGATGTTTGAATTGTTTGAATCGTACCGCTAAACCATTCCTCACCAGGTCTCACACAGCTGTCCAAATGTTTGAATGTAGTAATCATGTTTTTTTTTGGACATAACACTGTTGCTGTTTCTTCTCTCATCCAGACAGAGGAACCGTCAACGTCGCTGAACATTGTTCCAGTGGCAGTGCCAGGGGCAAGTCAATCTGTAAGTTAGCCTAGCTGTTTGAAAAACTACTTTACTCAGGTGTCATCCACTTCTAGCGCCATAGAAAATATGCAATGAAAAGTCTGCAAATGTTGACGTGAACATCTGTAATCTTCTCATTTGAATACAATCATACTTCCATATGAAAGAGATTGCTTTCAAGTCATGGTTTTCATTCAGACCTTAGGACAACTTTCCAGTGAAGTTGAGACCGATGTGGAGGCGTGTGACCTGGGGGATGAGAGCTACGAGCCTGAGACGATGACGGAGGAGGAGGAGGAGGAGGAGGAGGAGGAGGAGGAAGAGGAGGCATTGAATGGGAAGGGGAAGGAACTCGAGGATGGGAAGGTGCTGGTGGATGAGGAGAGGATAATGTCCCTCTTCAAATTCTGCCAGGTGTGTGGGAAATCTATCCCAGAATCTGAGGTGCAGAAGCACTATGTTGGTGCACAGCTCAACATCAAGTGGACATGCACTGACGGGCACACAGACACCTGGAGGTCATCGCCGGATGTCAGGGGCATGCCAGAGGTCCACTTACAAGTTGCTGGAGCAGTTGTTTTCACGGGGGGTAGCTTCACTGAGCTTTCCGCGTGGGCAAAGACCATGAGACTCAACATGTTTGGTCTCACAACCTTCCATTCACTTCAAAAGGCCTATCTTCACCCTGTCATTGAGGACCTATACCAGGAGCAGAGGAGAGGACTCTTGGCACGAGTCTTCTTTGAGCAGGAAGGCATAGAATATAGTCCTAGTAAGGAGCCACAGCTCCTGGGAGATGCCAGATGCGACTCTCCTGGATTCAGTGCCAAGTTCTGCCACTACACCTTCATGTTGGAGGACACGAAGGAGATTCTTCACACTGAACTGGTTCAGGTAATGTAGATGTTTTGAAATGTTGTCTGTTTCTAACAGAACATAGTGTAACATTGTGTTGTTACTGAAATAACTTTCTGTACTGCTGCATTTTGTTTCTCGCTCCTCCTTCCAGGTCACAGAAGCCTCCAGCTCTGTTATGATGGAACCACTGGGCTTCAGGCGTGGACTGACAGGTTCTCATATGCTTTATTGCTCTTATGTTGCCTTGTTATAACTACATTTTCTCATTTTGTGGGTCATTGTACAGCACCTTGTAACTATGTTTTGAAAGGTACTTCATAGATAAACTTTGCTTACTTACAGAGCTGCTTGGTATGGGGTTGTATGTGGACGTGATCGCTACAGACCGCTCTCCCTCGGTCCGAAAGCTGATGAGAGTTGAACACCCGGATATCGAACATCAGTTTGACGTATGGCACACAGCTAAAGGTTGGCTCTGGTTCAAAGCTGTATACAGTATATACTATTCATGTTATCATCAGATAATTGTGGCAGCACATGTAATTTCATGCAATACAGGGCACAATGTTCAGTGTGTGTGTGTATGTGTGTGTGTGTGTGTGTGTAGGTTTCCTGAAAAAGTTGAAGACCAGAAGCAAAAAAAAAGGCCTGGACATATTGCGTGGGTGGACAATGTGAGTGTTGACTGTTTATGCAAAGAAGACGCATATTTCAAACATGTCATTTGTTCAGTCTAATTGTTTTTTCTTGTGTATGTTGTTCTTGATAGGTCCATTTATAACCACATGTGGTTTTCCTGCTCAACATGTGACGGTGACACAGAGGTGAGGGATCGCCAGCAGTACGATTCTGGATTTTTCTCAGACAGTTGCAATTTCTTTCCATTGTTGCAGTCATTACCAAGCAGTCAATAACTGATATTCACAATACTGTAGCTACTGGAGCAGCGGTGGCTGTCCATTCTTCACCATGTATGTGATGAGCACAAGTGGACAGAGGGTGATGATGAGCACAATTGCCATCATCTTCCACTGTGCTCAGAGCAGCGACGGAAGAGGATCTGGATGCAGAGGGAGTCTCCATCCTACAAGACGCTGTCCTCCCTGGTCCAGGACAAAAGGCTGCTAAAGGACCTTGGACAAATGGGCCTCTTCAAGCATACTGGTAAGGAATTAGCCCTTGAACGCGATAAGCAATCATAAGGCATTGTCAAGTTGACACCTTTTCAAATGACACATACCAGTTGGTTTACAGTGGATGTTTGTGTGCTTTCATGTTACAACACACAGGTGAGCTTGAGGTGTTCCATAGTGCCCTGCTGAAATACATCCCGAAACGCCAGTCCTTCTCCTACATGGGGATGAAGGAGAGAGGCCATCTTGCCATTATGGACCACAATGAGAATATTGTAAAGAGAAGGCAAGCCACTACTCTTGCAGGTGTGTTTTTGGAGCAGATATATGTTTTTTTTTGTTACACTTGCAGCATACTTTCAATGGTGAGTCCTTGTTGAAACTTTTTTTCCTCCTTTTATTCAGGTGCACCGCGTCACAAGAAGGTCAAATGCAGGCGCTCAGG